>NW_028270151.1:93184782-93524782 GCF_037043375.1 Chiloscyllium plagiosum
AGAGCGATAGAGAGTTGGGCGAGTGTAGGCAGAGAGACAGAGACATGGACTGGGGTGGTGCAGAGAGTGAGAGAGACTAGAAGTGGGATAGCGAGATTTTCATAGTTTAGAACGTTACAGTGAGGGAGGGGAGAGAGAAATGGAGAGAGTGAGCGTGGGAAGGGGTAGCAGAGAGAGGGAAGGATGCCGTGAGATAAAGGTAAAGAGTTAGAGGGGGGTTACAGAGACCGAGAGGGGAGATCGTCGAGAGTTGAATGGGAGAAGGCTAGAGAGAGGTAGATAGAGAAAAACGGTGAGAGAGACAGAGTGAGTGGGAGTTGATTATTGAGAAAGAATGGGAGGAGCACGGAGAGAGGTTCGGAGTCCATTAGAGGGATAGTCCAAATGGGAAGTGAGAGAGAGAGTTAGATGGGTTAGATAGAGAGAATGGAAGAGGGGAGGGAGGATAGAAATTAGGGTGTAGAATGTGAGAGACTCGGAGCGGGATAGAGAAAAAGAGAGAATGGGAGCGATGGAGAGAGGGTGGGAGGAAAAAGAGTGGGAGGGGAGAAAGAGAGTGTGGGAGTGGGGAAGAGAGAGACTGAATGTCAGGACGGTCGAGAGAGTGCGAGGAGAGTAAAGAGAGAGATTAGCGCCGGAATCGTGGGTGAGAGTAGAGAGAATGTGGTATGTGATCGTAAGAGTGAGAGAGCGCCAGGATCGAGAAAGACTGGAATGGGAATGGAGAGAGAGTGGGAAGGGCTATTAACAGAAGGAGAGGGAGTCTGGCAGCAATTTGGGTTTTGAACGAGAATGGGAACTTGTAGAGAGATATTGGTGGAGTGCAAAGAGAGAGAGGGAGGTGGGGTGAACAAGTGAGAATGTGGGAGGGGGCTAAAGGTAGTTTGGGAGGGGCTTAGAGAAAGACACTGGAATAGGTGGAGAAAAGGATAGAGAGAGAGATGAGAGAGGAAGATAGAGTCGGAGGTAATTCCAGAGTGAGTGAGAGGAGGCTGAAGGCAGAATGGGTGGACCGTAGATAGCGAGCAGGAGTGATAGAGAGACAGTGAGAAAGTGAAAGGGGGTTGAGAGGGAGAGAATGGGAGAGGCGTGGAGTGAGAAACTGGGAGATACAGAGGGAGTGGTGGAGGGGAGATACAAAGTGCAAGGAGGCTGGAGAGAGGGAGTGACAAGAGGGAAGAGAGAACGCGGGAAGTGGATATAGAAATAGAGAAAGTGGAACAGTGTAGAGAGGGAGATAGTGTGGGATGGATGGAGAGTGAGAGACTGTGTGGTCGAGAGAGCGTGGGTAGGATAGAGAGGAAGATAGAGAGTGAGAGGGAGCGAGAGAGATAGAGAGACAGAGGGGGTGAGAGAGCAATATCAGGTAGAGGAAGAGATTGGGAGGTACATCCAGAGATGGAGCGGGAGAATGGTTTCGGTTCGAGAGAGAGAAACAGAGAGAGAGGGGTGGAAGCGGGTAGACAGGATTGTTTGGAAAGTGTGGAAAGAGAGACAGAGTGGGTTTTGGTAGAGAGAGATAGTGGGTGGAGTGTAGACAGAGAGACGGAGTGGCTTAGACAGTGACAGCGAGAGAGAAACAGTCGTATGGGTAGGGTGACAGACAGAGTGAATGGACGAGCTACAGAGAGAGAGTTGGGGTAAGAAGGAGAGCCATAGTGGAAGGTAGGTCGACAGAGTAAGTCGGAGCGTGGTAGAAAGGGAGACAGAGAGAGTTGGACGGGATAAAGGGAGGGGTAGAGAGAGGGCGAGAGTCTGCGAGATCTGCAGACAGAAAGTGTGTTCTGCTGGGGGTAGACAGCAAGCGAGTGGGAGAGAGTAGAGAGAGAGAATGGGAAGGGTGCAGAGAGAGGTTGGCAGGTGTCAGAGACAGCGTGGGAGAGGTTGGAGACAGTGATATAGAATGAGAGGGGCTAGAGAGTGAGAGTGGTACTGCGGTAGAGACAGGGAGATTTGTGGAAGCCATGCAGAGAATGGGGGTAGCGAGGGGGACTGGGAGGGGAAACGCGTGGATGGTAAGTATTGGACGAGTGTAGAGAGGGAAAGAGTGGGGAATGGAGAAATAGAGATAATGGGAGGGTGGCAGAAAGATACAGAGAGAGACAATGAGAGATAGGTCGAGAGAGCAGGAGGGTCGAGAGAGAGACTGAGAAGTTCAGTAGAGAGACAGAGTGAGGATACAGAAAGAGTGTGGGAGACTGTAGAGAGAGAGTGGATTGAGACTGTAAGTGAGGAAGTGGATGGGGAAGACAGAGAGCGAAAGAATGTCTGAGGTAGAGAGAGTGAGACTGGGAGGAGAATTGAGAGAGAGATTCGGACGGTGGTGGAGATAGAGATAGAGAGTAGAGTGGGAGAGAGAGTCGGAGGGTGGTGGAGTAGGGAGATGGTATATAGATAGAGGTAGAAGACTGTAGAGAGTGAGTGGGAGGATGGTAGAGAGACAAAGAGAATGGAATGGGGTTAGAGAGGAACGGGGATAGAAAAAGAGAGAGGAAGAGCGGGACGATCTAGAGAGGGAGAGAGAATGAGGGTGGGAGTATCGTCGAGAGTGAGAATGGGACGTGGAGGGGAAAGTATGAAAGAGGTAGGGAGAGAGTGGGAGGATAACAGACAGTGAGGTGTTGAGTGAGAGAAAGGGAGTGGGAGGGAAGTACAGAGAGAGACTGGGAGTGGGGTCGAGTGACATAGTGGAAGGAGTGAATGTAGAGAGACTGAGTGAGAGGGGTGATAGGGAGAGAAAGAGTGTAATACAGCTAGAGAGAGGAACAGTGAGAAGGGATGAGTGGAAGTGACAGGGAGTCAGGAGAGACAGTGGGTCAGGGTAGGGAGAGAGTGGGAAGAGGTCAAGAGGGAACGAGAGTGAGTATGGAAGAGAGAGAGGATGAAGAGACAGTGAGAGTGCGAGGGATAATGAATGAGAATGGGAGGAGGAGGATGGGTTAGAGGGAGAGAGGTGTAGGTGGGTAGAGAAAGAGAGAGATTAGGAGGGGTTGAGAGAGAGGAAGTGGGTGGAGGTTAGACAGAGAGTGGCAGACATCCAGACAGAGAGAGAGAGGGAGAGAGAGGGAGTGTATAGGAAGGGGACAGTGAGGGAGATACTGGGATGGAAGAGAGAGAGAGAGAAAGTGGGAGGAGTTATATATAGATTGGCGACTGGGATGGATTTTATAGAGAGTGTGTGGGAGGGGATATTATGCGAAGATCAGAGGGAGACTGAAAAAGTGGGTGTGAGAGAGAGAGAGGGTGGTAGACAGAAAGAGAGGAAGTGGGAGTGTAGTGGAGAGATTGGGGAGTAGAGAGAGATGGACAGAGAGGGTGGGGTAGAGAGAGGGAGGGAGAGTGCGAGAGGAGTAGAGACAGACAGTGGGTGGGGAGGACAAGAGAGTGTGCGAGGTGTGCAGATACTGACAGATAGAGAGGGTGGGAAGGGTGCAGAAAGACGGAGAGATATTTTGGGAGTGGGGCACAAAGAGTTTGGGCGAGAGCGCGTGTGTGGGAAGTGGTTGCAACAGTATTTATGGGAGTGAGTTAGTGAGAAAGAGAATGTGAGAGGGTAGAGAGAGACAGAGTAGGAGGGCGTCGAGAGAGTGAGGGTGGAGAAAGAGAGAGAAGGTGAGGCAGAAGACTGTGTGAGTGGGAGAGTGTTATAGAGAGAGAATGTGGGAGTGGGATAGAGAGAGACCGTGGAAGGGGAAAGAGTTGGAAGTGTAGAGACAAAGAGTGAGATGAATAAGATGAGATTGAATCGGGTGTGAGAGAACGAGAGAGACCTTTTGGGGGTTAGAGAGTGAGAGAGCCAGAGAGAGATTGGAATGCATTTAGAGACAGACAGTGTGGAAGCCTGGAGTAGATAGAGAGAGTATGGGAAGGTAGTAGAGAGAGGGAGAATGGGAGTGAAGAGAGACAGTGGGATTTTGTCAGAGAGAGGGAATTTGAGTGCAGGATTGGGGTAAAGAGTGTGAGAGTGCAGGAGAGAGAAGGCGGTAGAGAGGGAGAGTGCGAGAGTGTTCGAGAGAGTGGGGTAATGAGTGACAGTGAGTGGGAGGATGTTACAGAGATAGAGAGTGAATTGCAAAGGGTGAGAGCTAGCGAGCGAGAGATTGTGAGTTGTGCAGAGACAGGATGACACGGAGAAAGGCAAAGAGAGAGGCAAGCAGAGAGAAAAATAGACGGAGAGGTAGAGTGAGAGAGGAAGGCAGTTAGAGAGTAGCAGCGGGGAAGAGAGAGTTTGGGAAGGATGGAGAGTGAGAGTGGAAGTGCAGTAGAGAAAGAATGAAAGACAGATATGGAGAGACAGACATCCAGAGACAATGTGTGTGGGAGGGGGAGAAAGAGAGCAAGACAGGGATTGAGAAAGAGAGAGAGATAGAGAGAGAGAGAGAGTGGAAGGCGCATAGAGAGAGAGTGAGAATTGTCAGAGAGAATTGTCAAAAATTGCTGGTGTGTACAGACATACGGCGGGGTAAGGAAGAGAGATTGGAAGGGACAGATTGGAGGGCGAGATAGTTGTGGGGTAAGTAGAGAGAGTTGAAGTGGGGTAGAGTGATGGGGGGCGTTTAAAGAGAGAAAGTTGGAAGAGAGAATTTGAGTGAGAGAGTTATGGAGTTGAGCAGAGACAGAGTGTGAGAAGTTAAGGAGAGAGGGAGTAGGAAGGGATGAAAGCGAAAGAGTGGTGGAAATTAGCGAGATGGAGGGGGAAGCTGTTCGAGAGAGGGAGAGTGAGAGTGGGCGTGGGGTATAGAGAGAGAGATTGGGGTTATAAAGTGACAGAGTGGGAGGAGATAGAGAGAATTTGAGAGAATTGAAAGGGGGTAGAGAGAGCAAGAGATTGAGAGTGGCGGAGAAAGAGAGTGGAAACGGGCAGACAGAAAGTGATAGGGACACAGAGAGTGTGGAAATGAGTGCAGATAGAGAAAGAGGGAGGTGTGTATAGAGAGAGTGAGAGTGTGGCAGGAGGTTGCAGAGAGTGAGAGACGAGGTTGGAATTGATGCAGAGAGAGCGTGTAAAGGGAGTAGGAGAGAGTGAGTGGGTGGGAATTAGAGAGAGTGGGAGAGGGTAGGGAAAGCGAGACAAAGAGTGGGAGGGACTATAGGGAAAGAGTGGGAGGAATGTAGAGAGAGAAACAGACAGAATGAGCGAGAAAACAAGAGAGTAGGAGGAACGTAGAGAGAGTCAGAGAGTGGGAGGCGGATGGAGAGAGAGAAGGAGACTGGGAAGAAACAAAGTGTAGGAGGACGTCATAGAGAGCAAGAGTGGGAGGGGGTTCGTGTGACAGAGGGAGATTGGAAGGGGCAAGACAGTAGACAGAGTGGGGAGAAAACAGAGCGGGAATACTGGCTGGTAGAGGGAGAGTGGGAGGGATTGAGAGAGAAAGAGAGCTCAGGATGATGGGAAAGAGAGGACATGAGACAGCGGAAGGCCAGTATTAATCGAGAGTGGGGTAGTGGGGTAGAGTGGGGTAGAGATGTGGAGAAGGATGGGTGAGATAATGATACAGAGGGAGAGTGGGAGGGGCTTAAAGTGAGAGATGTAGGTGGGTGAGAGAGTCTGATTGGGTGGAGAGAGAGAGAGATTGGGTACATAGAGACAGGGAGAAATAAAGTGGGAAGGTGTTAAGCATAGAGACATGGAGGCGGAAAAGAGAAATAGTGAGGGTGGAATGACTTGGGAGGGGCGTGGGAAGAGCATAAGTGTGTCAGAGGTTTTAGACAGAGATTTGGAGGGGTTAGAGAGAGAGACAGTGGAATGGAGAAAGAGAGAGTGTGTGAGGTTGTAGAGAGATACGTTGGGAAGGTGATAGGGAGAGGGAAAGAGAGAATGGGAAGACGGTGGGAGAAACAATAGGAGTTGTTCGAGAAAGCGTGGGAGAGAAAGTGCGAGGTGGTTGATGAGAGAGGGGGATGCGAGAGAAATTCGTTGAATATTCGAAAAAGGGAGGTCGAGAGAGACGCATGGATGTACAGAGAGCAAGATGGAGAGAAACAATGGGAAAGGGTTAGGGAGAGAGAGCGTGAGATAGGCATTTGGAGACGACAGTGGCAGAAGTGTAGAGAGAGTGACAGACAGAGACACACACAGAGACAGAGAGAAATTGGGAGGAGGCAAAGAGAGAGTTAGAGGGTGGAAGAGAGAGTGAGAGTGGGGGGGGGGAATGAGAGAATTGGATTGGACAGAGAGAGTAAGATGCTGCAGGGAGAGTGATGGTAAGGGGGTAGGGAGCGGGAGGGAGTGGGAAGAGGGCAGAGAGAGAATGGGCGGGGATTGCAGAGAGAAGGGAAAGTGGGAGGGAGTAGAGACAGAGATACTGAGTTGCAGAGAGGTGGAAGAGAGGATTAGCAAAATTATTTTGGGTTGGAGTAAAAGGAACAGTATGGTCATTATGGGGGACTTTAACCTCCCCAACATTGACTGCAAATGTTATAAATCCAGTACGTCGGCCGGATCTGTTGTTGTCCAATGTGCACAGAAGGGTTTCCTGACAGAGGATGTCGAAGGGCTGACAAGAGGGGAGGCCACAATGGATGTGGTGGTTGGTAATGAACCAGGACAGATGTTTGATTTAGTTGTAGTTGAGCGCTTTGGTGGGAGTGATCATAATTCAGTTACGTTTAGTTTAGCCACAGAAAGGGAACAGGTACGTGTCACAGGTCAAAAGTTATCGGTGGGGCAAGGGCAATTATAATGCGATTAGCTTAGAATTAGGATGCATAGAACGGAGTAGCAAAATGCAGGGGATGCAGACAATGGAAATATGGAGTTCGTTCAAGGAACATATATTGCTTGTTCTTGGTAGGGTTATACCTGTCAGAGAGGAAGGAAGTGATAAGGTAAGGGAATCATGATTTACAAAAGCAATGGCATCTCCTGCTACGAAAAAGAAGAAGGCTTACGTATGGATGAGGCAAAATGGTTCAGATGAGACGATGGAGAGTTACAGATCAGCTAAGAAGGATTTAAAGAGAGTGTAAAGAAGAGCAAAGAGAGGACACGGGCAGTTTTTAGAAAATAGAATAAAGGAGAACCCTAAAGCTTTCTATAGGTATGTGAGGAATAAAGGGATGATTAGGATAGGAATAGGGCCAATCAAAGACAGAAGTAGGAAGTTGAGTGTGGAGCCTGTGGAGATCGGAGAGGTGCTAAACGAACATTCTTTATCGTTATTCACTCAGGAAAATGAGAATATTGTTGAGGAGAAGAATGAGGTACGAGTCATTAGATTAGAAAGGATCGAGGCTAGTTAAAAAAAGGTGTTATCAATTCTAGATGGAGTGAAATTAGAGAAGTTCCCTGGGCCGGATAGGATTTATCCAAGGATCCTCTGAGAAGCTAGGGAGGAAATAGCAGAAACTTTGGCTTTGATATTTAAGTCGTCATTGTCTACATGTTTGTGACAGGAAGACTGGAGGATTGCAAATGTTGCATCCTTGTTGAAGAAGGGCAGGAGAGATGACCCAGGTAATTATAGACCAGTGAGCCTTACTTCTGTTGTTGGCAAGGTTTTGGAAAGGATTATAAGCGATAAAATTTGTAATTATCTCACAAGGAGCAATTTGATTTCAGATCGTCAACATGGTTTAGTCAAGGGCAGGTTGTCTCTCACAAACCTGATGGAGTTTTTTTGAGAAGGTGACTAAGCATGTAGATGAGGGTCGGACAGTTGACGTGGTATACATGGATTTCAGTAACGGCTTTGATAAGGTTGCAAATGGTAGGCTGTTGGAGAAAATGCAGAGGCATGGAATTGAGTGTGATGTAGCATTTTGGATTCGAAACTGGTTTTCTGAAAGAAGACAGCGAGTTGTGGTTGATGGAAAGTATTCCGCCTGGAGTCCAGTTAATAGTGGTGTGCCACAAGGATCTGTTTTGGGACCACTGCTGTTTGTCATTTTTAGAAATGACTTCAACGCAGGCATAGTTGGATGGATTAGTAAATTTGCAGACGACACTATAGTCGATGGAGTAGTGGACAGTGTGGAAGAAGGTTACCGGATGCAGGAGGACTTGGATTAATTGCAAAATTGGGCTGAGTGGTGGCAAATGGAGTTCAATGCAGCTAAATGTGATATTATGCACTTTGCGAAGAATAACAGGAAGGCAGGCTACAGGGTGGATGGAAAGATTCGTGGCAGTGTGGATGTGCAGAGGGATCTTGGAGTCCATGTACATAGATCCCTGAACGTTGCCACCCAGGTGAACAGTGCTGCTAAGATGGCATACGGAGTGTTTGGTTTTATTCGTAGAGGGATTGAGTTTCGGAACCGCAATATCACGCTGCAAATATACAATTAGCTGGTGTGGCCACACTTGAAATATTGTGTACAGTTCTGCTCCCCATATTTCGGGAAGGATATGGAAGAATTGGAAAAGGTGAAGAGGAGATTTACCAGGATGTTGCCTGGTCTGGATGGAAGGTTTTATAAGGATAGTCTGAGAGATTTTAACCTGTTCTCATCGGCAAGAATAGGCTGGGGGGACTTAATAGAGACATACAAGATGATCAGAGACATACAAGAAATAGTGAAGGGGTAGACAGTGAAAGTCTTTTCCTAGAATGATGTTGTCAGCGTGTACGGGGGCATAACTATAAATTGAGGGGTGATAGATTTAAGATAGATGACAGAGGCAGGTTCTTTACGCAAAACCTTGTACGATAGGTGGAAGAAGGTTAAGGTAATGGTGATAGGCCGTAGTGGTGGTGGGGACGGAGAGGTCAGGAAGAAGATTGCAGGTTAGGAAGGTGGTGCTGAGTTCAAGGGTTTGGACTGAGACAAGGTGGGGGGAGGGGAAATGAGGAAACTGGAGAAATCTGAGTTCATCCCTTGTGGTTGGAGGGTTCCTCGGCGGAAGATGAGGTGTTCTTCCTCCAGCCGTCGTGTTGCTATGGTCTGGAGATGGAGGAGTCCATGGACCTGCATGTCCTTGGTGGAGTGGGAGGGGATATTGAAGTGTTGAGCCACGGGGTGGTTGGGGTTGTTGGTTCGGGTGTCCCAGAGCTGTTCTCTGAAACGTTCCGCAAATAGGCGACCTGTCTCCCTAATATAGAGGAGGCCACATCGGTTGCAGCAGATGCAATAAATGATGTGTGTGGAAGTGAAGGTGAATTTGTGGCAGATATGGAAGTATCCCTTGGGACCTTGGAGGGAAGTAAGGGGGGAGGTGTGGGCGCAAGTTTTGCATTTCTTGCGGTTGCAGGGGAAAGTGCCGGGAGTGGAGTTTGGGTTGGTGGGGGATGTGAACCTGACGAGGGAGTCACGAAGGGAGTGGTCTTTTCGGAACGCTGATAGGGGAGGGGAGGGAAGTATATCCCTGGTGGTTGGGTCCGTTTGGAGGTGGCGGAAATAACGACAGATGATACGATGGAGATGGAGGTTGGTGGTGTGGTCGGTGAGGACCAGTGGAGTTCTGTCCTGGTGGCGATTGGAGCGGCGGGGTTCAAGGGCGGAGGAGCGGGAAGTGGAAGAAATGCTCTCCACCGCATCTCCTCCACTTACCGCTCCTCTGCCCTTGAGCCCCGCCCCTCCAATCGCCACCAGGACAGAACCCCACTGGTCCTCACCTACCACAGCACCAACCTCCAGATACATCGTATCATCCGTCGTTATTTCCGCCACCTCCAAATGGAACCCACCACCATTGATATATTTCCCTCCCCTCCCCTATCAGCGTTCCGAAAAGACCACCCCCTCAATGACTCCCTCGTCAGGTCCAAATCCCCACCAACCCAAACTCCACTCCCGTCACCTTCCCCTGCAACCACAAGAAATGCAAAAATTGCGCCCAGACCTCCCCGCTTACTTCCCTCCAAGGCCCCAAGGGATCCTTCCATATCCGCCACAAATTCACATGCACCTCCACACACATCATTTACTGCATCCGCTGCACCCGATGTGGCCTCCTCTATACTGGGGAGACAGGCCGCCTACTTGCGGAGCGTTTCAGAGAACACCTCTGGGACACCCGAACCAACCAAACCAACCACCCCTTGGCTCAACACTTCAGGTCCCCCTCCCACTCCACCAAAGACATGCAGGTCCTTGGACTCCTTAATCGCCAGATCATAGCAACACGACGGCTGGAGGAAGAGCGCCTCATCTTCCGCCTAGGAACCCTCCAACCACAAGGGATGAAGTCAGATTTCTCCAGTTTCCTCATTTCCCCTTATCCCACCTTGTCTCAGTCCCAACCCTCGAACTCAGCACCACCTCTAAACCTGCAATCTTCTTCCTGAACTCTCCGCCCCCACGCCCACTCCGGCCTATCACCCTCACCTTAACCTCCTTCCACCTTGCGCATTCCCAACGCCCCTCCCCCAAGTGCCTCCTCCCTTCCTTTTATCTTAGCCTGCTTGGCACACTTTCCTCATTCCTGAAGAAGGGGTCATGCTAGAAACGTCGATTCTCCTGCTCCACGGATTCTGCCTGACCTGCTGCACTTTTCCACCAACACATTTTCAGCTCTGATCTCCAACATCTGCAGTCCTCACTTTTTCCTAGAACATCTTCACTGAATCTCCGGATGAAGAACATAGAACATAGAACATAGAAGAATACAAAGCAGTACAGGCCCGTTGGCCCTCGATGTTGCGCCGATCCAAGCCCACCTAACCTACACGAGCTCACTATCCTCCATATGCCGATTCAATGCCCGCTTAAATGCCCATAAAGAGGGAGAGTCCACCACTGCTACTGGCAGGGCATTCCATGAACTTATGACTCGCTGAGTAAAGAACCTACCCCTAACATCTGTCCTATACCTACCACGCCTTAATTTAAAGCTATGCCCCCTCGTAATAGCTGACTCCATACGTGGGAAAAGGTTCTCACGGTCAACCCTATCTAAATCCCTAATCATCTTGTACACCTCTATGAAGTCACCCCTAAACCTTCTTTTCTCCAATGGAAACAACTCCAAGTGCCTCAGCCTTTCCTCATACGATCTTCCTACCATACCAGGCAACATCCTGGTAAACCTCCTCTGCACCCGTTCCAGTGCCTCCACATCCTTCCTATAGTATGGCGACCAAAACTGCACACAATACTCCAGATGCGGCCGCACCAGAGTCTTATACTACTGCAACATGATCTCAAGACGCCGGAACTCAATTCCTTTACCATTAAAAGCCAGTACGCCATATGCCTTCTTCACCGCACTATTTACCTGGGTAGCAACTTTCAAAGATCTGTGTACATGGACACCAAGATCCCTCTGCTCATCCACACTACCAAGTATCCGACCATGGGCCCAGTGCCCCATCTTTTTGTTACTCTTAACAAAGTGAATCACCTCACACTTAGCTACATTGAACTCCATTTGCCACCTTTCTACCCAGTTCTGCAGCTTATCTATATCCCGCTGTAACCTGCCACATCCTTCCTCACTGTCAACAACTCCTCCGACTTTCGTATCATCCGCAAACTTGCTCACCCAACCTTCTAGCCCCTCCTCCAGGTCATTTATAAAAATGACAAAAACAGATCCTTGCGAAACACCGCTAGTGACGGCACTCCAAGATGAAACTTTACCATCAACTACGACACTCTGTCTTCTTCCATCCAGCTAATTCCTAATCCAAACATCCAACTCACCCTCAATGCCATACCTCCGTATTTTTTGAAGTAGCCTACCATGGGGAACCTTAACAAACGCCTTACTAAAATCCATATGCACCATATCTACCGCTTTCCCCTCGTCTACCTCCTTAGTCAACTTCTCAAAGAATTCAATAAGGTTTGTGAGGCACGACCTGCCCTTCACAAAACCATGCTGACTATCCTTGATCACATTATTACTATCCAGATGTTCATAAATCCTATCCCTTACAATTCTCTCTAAGACTTTGCCCACAACAGAAGGGAGACTCACCGGCCTATAGTTTCTAGGGTTATCCCTACTCCTCTTTTTGAACAAGGGAACCACATTTGCTATCCTCCAGTCTTCTGGCACTACTCCTGTAGACAACGAGGACATAAAAATCAAGGCCAATGGCTCTTCAATCTCCTCCCTTGCTTCCCAGAGAATCCTAGGATAAATGCCATCACGCCCAGGGGACTTATCTATTTTCATCCTTTCCAGAATTTCCAACACCTCTTCCCTATATACCTCAAAGCCATTCATTCTACTTAATTGTGACTCAGTATTCACATCGGCAACAATCTCCTGTTCCTGAGTGAAAACTGATGAAAAGTATTCGTTCAGTGTCTCCCCAATCTCTTCAGCCTCCACACACAACTTCCCACTACTATCTTTGACTGGACCTATTCCTACCCTAGTCATTCTTTTATTCCTGACATACCTATAGAAAGCCTTAGGGTTTTCCCTAATCCTACCAACTAAGGACCTTTCATGTCCCCTCCTTGCTGCTCTTAGCTCTCTCTTCAGGTCCTTTCTGGCTACCTTATAACTCTCAAAAGAACTGACGTTGTAGCCCGCTTTCTATTTATATATGCATGAGCGAAGCCCAAGAGAATTGTTAGAAGCATGGCATTCCAACCAAAACTCTATTGAAAAACACATTGACTTGGATCATATTTACTACCCCGAGAAAAACACAGGAACGAGCATCGACATAAGGAATTATGGCACCAGAGGAAATGACATCACCCATCTAATTAAACCCAAACATATAAATAGAAACGGCTACACCAGCAGTGTTTCGCTGGAACGGTCACTGAAGATGTTACCTTGTATGATGACGAAAAATCTTGAAACAAACCTTCCAGCTCCGCGAGCAAGCCTACGTTGTGATTAATGTTTGGAATTTCATAGCACACAAGGCTCCAGGCCAGCCTTGGACACATGAGATAATGTGCCTTTTTCAGTTCTGTAAACACTCGGTGATTGATTATTTTGGAGTATTTGCGATTCTGAGCTCACCGCGCGACAGCCCGATTTCATTTCCTGCTCCAAAACCTTCTTTGTTCCTGACAGGAAGTAGACATGCAAAAGACAGATCAGCTTGCGGGTGGTTAAACTGGAAATTCATTGCAATGGATCGCAGAGGCAGAAACCCACATAAACTTCAGAAGTATTCAGATGTGAGTTTGTGATGCTGAGACATGCAGACCAAGTGATGGAAAATGCGATAAGAATCGTCAAGCGGTTGTTTCTGACAAGAGCACAAAAAAAGGAGCTTGAAGTTTGTCGACCAACCCGGGCGTCCCACTTCGACATTCATCCCTCATGGTCTGAAATTGATGATTCGGTGTTTTCAGCTCCACGGCCGGGTTTCGATTTCCTATCAGGGAATTCGGCCTTTTCGTTGCTGACGGAGACAAAAACAATTGTAGACCATCTGTGACAGGAATGCTTTCAATGCCTCGAATCAATTAATGTACTCAGGAGTATCAGAGTCAATTTCCGAGCCTCTTCAAGGAGGTGAACGTTCCTCGATAGTCTCTCCTCAGTTGGACATTTCAGCCTTAATTCTTCTCTGTTTTCAATTCCCTTGAGATTTTAAAATTTTGAAAGCTAACACAGCGCTCTTTTTTGTTTCCTTCCCATTTCCAGAAGCCCCAGCAATTGAGTGTTTTGGTTTGGTAAACGGAAGGTGCCTGCGAGTTGCTTGTGGGACTAAAACAGGTTCCCCTTCTGTCTCGACATGGATACACCCTCCTCCTTAACTTAAAACTTGCAAAACAGAACAGTTTTATCCCTTGCAGCAATCCGGAAAAGTCCGAGTGGCCAAGAACTATTTAAAGTAAAAATTAACAACATTATTTCTTAAATAATAACAGAATATTAACTAACCACTAATTAAAATGTCTTCCTCTAACCTATCTTTCACCTTCCCTTCTATGATACTAGTCCGATAAAACTCTCAGTTAAGCTTTTCAAAACCACAGTTCTTATCTCAAATCCAGGCAGCTTTCGTCCTTCCAATCGGATCTTCCTGCGTCCTCTGTCCTTCTTCATAGAAATTTCTGTGTCACAGGTTACTGACCAAAAAGGTACCTTTTAAGAGAGCTATTTTTCAAGCAGTGTAGCTTTCTGCTGTGCTTGGTACTTCTCCTCCTAACTGTACAACTTTCCCCCGACCTTTATGCCCAAAGCGACTGATTTTGTCATTCAACTTTAAGATTGTCTATATACTCAATTCAATTTGCAATTGTGTCTGATATTTTTCGAGGCATACTTTAATGTGATTGGCAGAATTCCAATTTGTGTTTTTCTTTCATACCAACTCGGAGTGTTGTTTGCTCTGAATCAAATGTTACTTTGTAAATTCTCCAGCAGTCCGTGCACTTGCCAAGTCCTTCACTCTCTAAGTGTACATCTACATCTCCATTACACTTCTGTGATGGTGCTGGGATAATAACTGTGATGTTTCTTTGGGTCATTTAGTGAAAATATTCTCACTCCTGCATATCTGGAATTCAAACCTCCTCCCAGCTTCAGATCAACTTTTCGTAAATGTGTGTGAAGCTTGCCATTTACGAGTCAAACCTGCAATTTCTTTATCCATAGTCAGACAGTTTATCCATTGCATCGCTGCCCACGGATGTGCTTTGGGATTGCATGCCGCAGAATTGTCATGTTCACACAGACATGCGCAATAGCAGTCATGTTGAGAAGTTGAACCACCAGTCAAGATAATCTGGCACTCCTTTACTCCAATGGCACCCACGATGTAAAGTGCAAAGTTTCGCAATGAAAACTCGCCATTTGACATGAAGCTGCCATTCACCTTATGTCTGCTCAGAAATTCAATGGTTTCACAGCTGATCTGAAAAAAATATTATTTCCGCTTCCTGCGTTTCAACCTATCGTGAGGAATACAAGAGCCTAATCACAACATCGGATAATCCGATTAATTCCAGGTATTTTCGATTAATTTAACGACCTGTACGAATTTGCAGGAAATTGAATAATATGAAACGAGCTAAAATTCTCTTCCATGCAGATAAGTCAATGCAGAATCTGCCATGTGAGAAAGTTCAAAGAGAGAAAACATTACCTCCGTTCCACTCTGCACATATTAGATTCGCCACACTGTGGAAACAGGCCACTTGGCTCAATACGTGGACATTGAACGTCCAAAGAGTAACCCACCGTACCGATTTCCTCTGATTAATGCACCTACGACTCCGGGCAATTCAGCAAGGCCAATTCAACTGATCATATTTGGATGGGGAAGGAAACCAGAGAATGAGGTAATTCAATGAGTTGAGCCTCACTCATTCAGTCAATGTTTCGATTTTAACGCGTTTATTCAGTGAAGCAAATCTGCGTTCATTGAAACGTATTGTCAAACTTCCATCATTGATTCAATAAATCAAACGTTATTCATTGAATCAATTAAACAAACTTTGTTTAGTGAATCCAACTGCATTCATTCATGCAATCAAACAAATTGCGTGCATCCATTCAGTGAAAACGAATGTTCGTGGTCAGTCAATGACTTGAGCTTCTCTCATTCATTCAATGTCTCGAGCTCAACGCTTCCATTAAGTGAAGCAAACTGCATTCATTCAAACATAATGACAAACTTCAATCATTGATTCAATACATCAAACGTTATTCATTGTTTCAATGAAACAAACTTTACTACTTTTTAGTAAATCCAACTGAATTAATTCAAGCAATCAAACAAACTGCATGCATTCATTCAATGAAATTGAGTGCAAGTGGTAATTCAATGAGTTGAGCTTCCCTCATTCAGTCAATGGCTCGAGCTGAACGCTTCCATTCAGTGAAGCAATCTGCATTCCTTCAAACATAATGTCAAACTTCAATCTTTGATTCAATAAATCAAACGTTATGCTTTCAATCAATGAAACAATGAATCAGACGTTAATCGTTGATTCTTTGAAACAAACTTAACTCACTGTTTTAGCGTATACAATTGCAGGCTTTCATTCTATAAACAAAACTGTATTCATTCAAACTTTGTGTCAAACTTCAATCATTGATTCAGTGAATCAGATGCTAATCGCTGATTCCTTGAAACAAACTTAACTCATTTGTTTAGTGAATCCAACTGCATTCATTCATACAATCAAACAAACTGCATGCATTTATTCAATGAAATAGAGTGCACATGGTACTTCAATGACTTGAGCTTCTCTCATTCAGTCAATGCCTCGAGCTTTATGCTTTCATTCAGTGAAGCAAACTGCAATCATTCAAACAGAATGTCAAACTTCAATTGATTCTATAAATCAAACGTTATGCATTCAATCGATGAAACAAACTTAACTCATTTGGTGAATCCAACTGCATTCTTTCATATAATCAAACAAACTGCATGCATCCATTGGATGAAAATGAATGTTCGTGGTATTGCAATGACTTGAGCTTCTCTCATTCAGTTAAAGTCTTGAGCTTAACGCTTTCATTCAGTGAAGAAAACTGCATTCATTCAAACATAATGTCAAACGTCAAACATTGATTCAATAAATCAAACTTATTCATTGAATCAATGAAACAAACTTAACTCTTTTATTTAGTATATCCAACTGCATTCATTCACAACAAACTGCATGCATTCATACAATGAAACAATGTGAAAGTGGTAATTCAATGAGTTGAGCTTCCCTCATTCAGTCAATGTCTCGAGATTGACGCTTTCTTTCAATGAAGCAAACTGCATTTTTTCAAACATAATGTCAATCTTCAATCATTGATTCAATACATCAAACGTTATGCATTCAATCAACGACACAAACTTAACACATTTGTTTAGTGAATCCAACTGCATTCTTTCATATAATCAAACAAACTGCATGCATCCGTTCAGTGAAACCGAATGGTCGTGGTAAGTCAATGACTTGACCTTCTCTCATTCAGTCAATGTCTCGAGCTTAACGCTTTCATTCACTGAAGGAGACTGTATTCATTCAAACATAATTTCAAACTTCAATCATTGATTCAATAAATAAATCTTTATTCATTGATTGATTGAAACAAACTTAACTCATTTGTTTAGTAAATCTAACTGCACTCATTCATGCAATCAAACAAAACGCATGCACAAATTCAATGAAACGGAGTGCACGTGGTAATTCAATGATTTGAGCTTCACTCTTTCAGTCAATGTCTTGAGCTTAACGCTTTCATTCACTGAAGCAAACGGCATTCATTCAAAAATAATGTCAAACTTCAATCATTGAATCAATAAATCAAGTGTTATTCATTTGATTCAATGGAGTAAACCTAACTCATTTGTTTAGTTATCCAACTGCATTCATTCCTACAGTCAAACAAACTGCATGCATTCATTCAATGAAACAGAGTTCACGTGGTAATTCATTGATTTGAGCTTCTATCATTCAGTCAATGTCTCGAGATTAACGCTATCCTTTAATGGAACAAGCTACATTCGTTCAATCGTTGAATTCAATGAATCAGTTGTTAATCGTTGATTCTTTGAAACAAACAACACACTGTTTTAGTGAATCCAACTGCAAGCTTTCATTCAATGAAGCAAACTGTATTCATTCAAATCTTGTGACAAACTTTAATCATTGATAAACTGAATCAGGTGTTAATAGCTGATTCTTTGAAACAAACATAACTCATTTGTTTAGTGAATCCAACAGCATTCATTCATACAATCAAAAAAAACTGCATGCATTCATTACATGTTCAGAGTGCACGTGGTACTTCAAAGACTTGAGCTTCTCTCATTCAGTCAATGTCTCAAGCTTAACGCTTTCATTCAGTGAAGCAAATTGCATTCATTCGCACATAATGTCATACTTCAATCATTGATTCAATAAATCAAACGTTATTCATTGATTCAATGAAATAGTCGTAACTAATTTGTTTAGTTAATCCAACTGAATTAATTCAAGCAATCAAACAGAGTGCACGTGGTAATCATGAATTCAATTAATCAGATGTTAATCGTTGATTCTTTGAAACAAACTTAATTCACTGTTTTAGTGAATCCAACTGCATTCATTCATACAATCAAACAAACTGCATGCATTCAGTCAATGAAACAGAGTGCACGTGGTAATTCAATGACTTGAGCTTCTCTCATTCAGTCAATGACTCGAGCTTTACTCTTTTTTTCAGTCAGGCAAACTGCATTCGTTCATACAATCAAACAAACTGCACGCTTTCATTCAATGAAACTGATTGCACGTAGTAATTCAATGACTTGAGCTTGTCTCATTCAGTCAATGTCTCGAGCTGAACGCTTTCATTCAGTGCAGCAAACTGCATTCATTCAAAGTTAATGTCAAACTTCAATCATTGATTCAATAAATCAAATAATTGATTCCATGAAATAAACTTAACTCATTTGTTTAAAAAATCCAACTGCATTCATTCAAATTATCAAACAAACTGCATGCATACATTCAATGAAACAGAGTGCAAAGTAGTAACTCAATGAATTCAGCCTCTCTCATTCAATCAATGTCTCGAGCTTAACGCTTTAATTTAGTGAAGCAAACTGCATTCGTTTGCACATAATATCATTCAGTCAATGTCTCGAGATTAACGCTATCCTTTAATGGAACAAACTACATTCGTTCAATCGTTGTATTCAATGAATCAGTTGTTAATCGTTGATTCTTTGAAACAAACAACACACTGTTTTAGTGAATCCAACTGCATGCTTTCTGCATTCTGCATTCAATGAAGCAAACTGTATTCATTCAAATCTTGTGACAAACTTTAATCATTGATAATCTGAATCAGGTGTTAATAGCTGATTCTTTGAAACAAACTTAACTCATTTGTTTATTGAATCCAACAGCATTCATTCCATACAATCAAAAAAACTGCATGCATTCATTAAATGAATCAGAGTGCACGTGGTACTTCAATGATTTGAACTCTTCTCATTCAGTCAATGTCTCGAGCTTAACGCTTTCATTCACTGAAGCAAAAGGCATTCATTCAAAAATAATGTCAAACTTCAATCATTGATTCAATAAATCAAACGTTATTCATTGATTCAATGAAGCAAACTTAACTCATTTGTTTAGTGAATCCAACTGCATTCTTTCATATAATCAAACAAACTGCATGCGTTCATTCAATGAAACAGAGTGCATTTGGTCATTCAATGACTTGAGCTTCTCTCATTCTGTCAATGTCTCCAGATTAACGCTTTCATTCAGTGAGGCAAACTGCATTCATTCAAACATAATGTCAAACGTCAAACATTGATTCAATAAATCAAACGTTATTCATTGATTCAATGAATCAAACTTAACTCATTTGTTTAGTAAATCCAACTGCATTCTTTCATATAATCAAACAAACTGCATGCGTTTTTTCAAAGAAACAGAGTGCATTTGGTCATTCAATGACTTGAGCTTCTTTCATTCAGTCAATGTCTCGAGATTAACGCTTTTATTCAGAGAGGCAAACTGCATTCATTCAAACATAATGTCAAACGTCAAACATTGATTCAATAAATCAAACTTATTCATTGAATCAATGAAACAAACTTAACTCTATTATTTAGTATATCCAACTGCATTCATTCACAACAAACTGCATGCATTCATTCAATGAAACAATGTGCAAGTGGTAATTCAATGAGTTGAGCTTCCCTCATTCAGTCAATGTCTCGAGATTGACGCTTTCTTTCAATGAAGCAAACTGCATGCTTTCATTCAATGAAGCAAACTGTATTCATTCAAATCTGTGACAAACTTTAATCATTGATAAACTGAATCAGGTGTTCATCGCTGATTCTTTGAAACAAACATAACTCATTTGTTTAGTGAATCCAACAGCATTCATTCATACAATCAAAAAAACTGCATTCATTAAATGAATCAGAGTGCACGTGGTACTTTAATGACTTGAGCTTCACTCTTTCAGTCAATGTCTTGAGCTTAACGCTTTCATTCACTGAAGCAAACGGCATTCATTCAAACATAATGTCATGCTTCAATCATTGATTCAATAAATCAAACGTTATTCATTGATTCAATGAAACAAACTGTACTCATTTGTTTAGTGAATCCAACTGCATTCTTTCATATAGTCAAACAAACTGCATGCGTTCATTCAATGAAACAGAGTGCATTTGGTCATTCAATGACTTGAGCTTCTCTCATTCAGTCAATGTCTCGAGATTATAACGCTTTCATTCAGTGAGGCAAACTGCATTTTTTCAAACATAATGTCAATCTTCAATCATTGATTCAATACATCAAACGTTATGCATTCAATCAACGACACAAACTTAACTCATTTGTTTAGTGAATCCAACTGCATTCTTTCATATAATCAAACAAATTGCATGCATCCGTTCAGTGAAACCGAATGGTCGTGGTAAGTCAATGACTTGACCTTCTCACATTCAGTCAATGTCTCGATCTTAACGCTTTCATTCACTGAAGGAGACTGTATTCATTCAAACATAATGTCAAACTTCAATCATTGATTCAATAAATAAATCTTTATTCATTGATTGATTGAAACAAACTTAACTCATTTGTTTAGTAAATCTAACTGCACTCATTCATGCAATCAAACAAAACGCATGCACAAATTCAATGAAACGGAGTGCAGGTGATAATTCAATGATTTGAGCTTCACTCTTTCAGTCAATGTCTTGAGCTTAACGCTTTCATTCACTGAAGCAAACGGCATTCATTCAAAAATAATGTCAAACTTTAATCATTGAATCAATAAATCAAATGTTATTCATTTGATTCAATGGAATAAACCTTACTCATTTGTTTAGTTATCCAACTCCATTCATTCCTACAGTCAAACAAACTGCATGCAGTCATTCAATGAAACAGAGTTCACGTGGTAATTCATTAATTTGAGCTTCTATCATTCAGTCAATGTCTCGAGATTAACGCTATCCTTTACTGGAACAAGCTACATTCGTTCAATCTTTGAATTCAATGAATCAGTTGTTAATCGTTGATTCTTTGAAACAAACAACACACTGTTTTAGTGAATCCAACTGCATGCTTTCATTTAATGAAGCAAACTGTATTCATTCAAATCTTGTGACAAACTTTAATCATTGATAAACTGAATCAGGTGTTAATAGCTGATTCTTTGAAACAAACTCATTTGTTTAGTGAATCCATCAGCATTCATTCATACAATCAAAAAAACTGCATACATTCATTAAATGTTCAGAGTGCACGTGGTACTTCAAAGACTTGAGCTTCTCTCATTCAGTCAATGTCTCGAGCTTTACGCTTTTATTCAGTGAGGCAAACTGCATTCATTCAAACATAATGTCAAACGTCATACATTGATTCAATAAATCAAACGTTATTCATTGATTCCATGAAACAAACTTAACTCATTTGTTTAGTGAATCCAACTGCATTCATTCAAACAATCAAACAAACTACATCCTTTCATTCAAGAAAACTGTTTGCACGTGGTAATTCAATCGCTTGAGGTTCTCTCGTTCAATGTCTCGAGCTTAACGCTTTCATTCAGTGCAGGAAACTGCATTCATTCAAACATAATGTTAAACTTCAATCATTGATTCAATAAATCAAACGTTATTCATTGATTGAAAGAAACAAACTTATCTCATTTGTTTAGAAACTGCATTCAATCATACAATCAAACAAACTGCATGCATTCAATCAACGAATCAGGAGTGCACGTGGTAATTCAATGAATTGAGCCTCTCTCATTCAGTCAATTTCTCGAGCTTAACGCGATCATTCAGTGAAACAAACTGCATTCACACAAACATGTCAAACGTAAATCATTGATTCAATAAATCAAATGTAATTAATTGATTGAATGAAACAAACTTTAATCATTGATAAACTGAATCAGGTGTTAATAGCTGATTCTTTGAAACAAACTCATTTGTTAAGTTAATCCAAATGCATTCAATCATCGAATCAAACAGAATGCAAGTGGTAATTCAATGACTGGAGCTTGTCTCATGAGTCAATGTGTCGGGATTAACGCTGTCTTCGAAGGAAACAAGCTGCATTCGTTCAATCATTGAATTAAACTTCTATCATTAATTCAATGAATCAGATGTTAATCGTTGATTCTTTGAAACAAACTTAACTCACTGTTTTAGCGATTACAACTGCAGGCATTCATTCTATAAACAAAACTGTATTCATTCAAACTTCGTGTCAAAATTCAATTATTGATTCAGTGAAACAGATGCTAATCGCTGATTCCTTGAAAAAAACTTAACTCATTTGTTTAGTGAATCCAACTGCATTCATTCTTATAATCAAACAAACTGCATGCATTCATTCAATGAAACAGTGCACGGGGTTATTCAATGACTTGAGCTTCTCTCATTCAGTCAATGTCTCGACCTTAACGCTTCATTCAGTGAAGCAAACTGCAATGATTCAAACATAATGTCAAACTTGAATCATTGATTCATTGATTCAATGAAACAAACTTAACTCATTTGTTTAGTGTATACAATCATGCAAACTGAACGTATTCATGCAAAGAAACAGAGTGCACGTGGTAATTCAATAACTTGAGCGTCTCTCTTTCAGTCAATGTGTCGAAATGAACGTTATCCTTCAATTCAACAAGCTGCAATCGTTCAATCGTTGAATTAAACTTCAATCATGAATTCAATGTATCAGATGTTTATCGTTGATTCTTTGACACAAATCTAACTCCCTGTTTTACTGAATCCAACTGCATGAACTAAACTATATTCAATCAAACTTTGTGCCAAATTCCAAACATTCATTCAGTGAATCAGATGTTAATTGCAGATTCTTTGAAACAAACTAACTCATTTGTTTAGTAAATCCATTTGCATTCATTTAAACAATCAAACAAACTGCATTCAATGAAACCTACTGTTCGTGGGAATTCAATGACTTGAGGTTCTCTCATTCATTCAATGTCTCGAGCTTAATGCTTTCATTCAGTGAAGCAAACTGCATTCATTCAAACATAATGTCAAATTTCAAACATTGATTCAAAAAATCACACGTTATTCATTGATTGAATGAAACAGACTTAACTCATTTGTTTAGTAAATCCAACTGCATTCATTCAAATTATCAAACAAACTGCATGCATACATTCAATGAAACAGAGTGCAAAGTAGTAACTCAATGAATTGAGCCTCTCTCATTCAATCAATGTGTCGAGCTTAACGCTTTAATTTAGTGAAGCAAACTGCATTCATTCGCACATAATATCATACTTCAATCACTCATTCAATAAATCAAACGTTATTCATTGATTCAATGAAACAAACAACTGATTTGTTTAGTCAATCCAACTGCATTCATTCATACAATCAAACAACCCGGTTGCATTCATTCAATGAAACAGAGTGCCATGTGGTAAGTCAATGACTTGAGCTTCACTCTTTCAGTCAATGTCTCGAGCTTAACGCTTTCATTCACGGAAGGAGACTGTATTCATTCAACATAATGTCAAACCTGATTCAATAAATAAAACTTTATTCATTGATTGAATGAAACAAACTTACCTTTTTTGTTTAGTAAATCTAACTGCATTCATTCATGCAATCCAACAAAACGCATGCACAAATTCGATGAAACGGAGTGCACGTGGTAATTCAATGATTTGAGCTTCTATCATTCAGTCAATGTCTTGAGCTTAACGCTTTCATTCACTGAAGCAAACGCCATTCATTCAAAAATAATGTTAAACTTCAATCATTGAATCAATAAATCAAATGTTATTCATTTGAGTCAATGGAATAAACCTAACTCATTTGTTTAGCTATCCAACTGCATTCATTCCTACAGTCAAACAAACTGCATGCATTCATTCAATGAAACAATGTGCAAGTGGTAATTCAATGAGTTGAGCTTCCCTCATTCAGTCAATGTCTCGTGACTAACGCTATCCTTTAATGGAACAAACTACATTCGTTCAATCGTTGAATTCAATGAATCAGTTGTTAATCGTTGATTCTTTAAAACAAACAACACACTGTTTTAGTGAATCCAACAGCATGCTTTCTGCATTCTGCATTCAATGAAGCAATCTGTATTCATTCAAATCTTGTGACAAACTTTAATCATTGATAAACTGAATCAGGTGTTAATAGCTGATTCTTTGAAACAAATTTAACTCATTTGTTTAGTGAATCCAACAGCATTCATTCATACAATCAAAAAAACTGCATGCATTCATTAAATGAATCAGAGTGCACATGGTATTTCAAAGACTTGAGCTTCTCTCATTCAGTCAATCTCTCGAGCTTAACGCTTTCATTCACTGAAGCAAACGGCATTCATTCAAACATAATGTCAAGCTTCAATCATTGATTCAATAAATCAAACGTTATTCATTGATTCAATGAAACAAACTTAACTCATTTGTTTAGTGAATCCAACTGCATTCTTTCATATAATCAAACAAACGTGCATGCGTTCATTCAATGAAACTGAGTGCATTTGATCATTCAATGACTTGAGCTTCTCTCATTCAGTCAATGTCTCCAGATTAACGCTTTCATTCAGTGAGGCAAACTGCATTCATTCAAACATAATGTCAAACGTCAAACATTGATTCAATAAATCAAACTTATTCATTGAATCAATGAAACAAACTTAACTCTTTTATTTAGTATATCCAACTGCATTCATTCACAACAAACTGCGTGCATTCATTCAATGAAACAATGTGCAAGTGGTAATTCAATGAGTTGAGCTTCCCTCATTCAGTCAATGTCTCGGGATTGACGCTTTCTTTCAATGAAGCAAACTGCATTTTTTCAAACATAATGTCAATCTTCAATCATTGATTCAATACATCAAACGTTATGCATTCAATCAACGACACAAACTTAACTCATTTGTTTAGTGAATCCAACTGCATTCTTTCATATAATCAAACAAACTGCATGAATCCGTTCAGTGAAACCGAATGGTCGTGGTAAGTCAATGACTTGACCTTCTCTCATTCAGTCAATGTCTCGAGCTTAACGCTTTCATTCACTGAAGGAGACTGTATTCATTCAAACATAACGTCAAACTTCAATCATTGATTCAATAAATAAATCTGTATTCATTGATTGATTTAAACAAACTTAACTCATTTGTTTAGTAAATCTAACTGCACTCATTCATGCAATCAAACAAAACGCATGCTCAAATTCAATGAAACGGAGTGCACGTGGTAATTCAATGATTTGAGCTTCACTCTTTCAGTCAATGTCTTGAGTATAACGCTTTCATTCACTGAAGCAAACGGCATTCATTCAAAAATAATGTCAAACTTCAATCATTGAATCAATAAAACAAATCTTATTCATTTGATTCAATGGAATAAACCTAACTCATTTGTTTAGTTATCCAACTCCATTCATTCCTACAGTCAAACGAATTGCATGCATTCATTCAATGAAACAGAGTTCACGTGGTAATTCATTGATTTGAGCTTCTATCATTCAGTCAATGTCTCGAGATTAACGGTATCCGTTAATGGAACAAGCTACATTCGTTCAATCGTTGAATTCAATGAATCAGTTGTTAATCGTTGATTCTTTGAAACAAACAACACACTGTTTTAGTGAATCCAACTGCATGCTTTCATTTAATGAAGCAAACTGTGTTCACTCAAATCTTGTGACAAACTTTAATCATTGATAAACTGAATCAGGTGTTAATAGCTGATTCTTTGAAACAAACATAACTCATTTGTTTAGTGAATCCAACAGCATTCATTCATACAATCAAAAAAACTGCATGCATTCATTAAATGAATCAGAGTGCACGTGGTACTTCAATGACTTGAGCTTCTCTCATTCAGTCAATGTCTCGAGCTGAAAGCTTTCATTCACTGAAGCAAACGGCAGTCATTCAAACATAATGTCAAGCTTCAATCATTGATTCAATAAATCAAACGTTATTCATTGATTCAATGAAACAAACTTAACTCATTTCTTTACTGAATCCAACTGCATTCTTTCATATAATCAAACAAACTGCATGTTAATCAAGCAAACTTCATTCAATGAAACAGAGTGTATTTGGTCTTTAAATGACTTGAGCTTCTCTCATTCAGTCAATGTCTCTAGATTAACGCTTTCATTCAGTGAGGCAAACTGCATTCATTCAAACATAATGTCAAACGTCAAACATTGATTCATTATATCAAACTTATTCATTGAATCAATGAAACAAACTTAACTCTTTTATTTAGTATATCCAACTGCATTCATTCACAACAAACTGCGTGCATTCATTCAATGAAACAATGTGCAAGTGGTAATTCAATGAGTTGAGCTTCCCTCATTCAGTCAATGTCTCGAGATTGACGCTTTCTTTCAATGAAGCAAACTGCATTTTTTCAAACATAATGTCAATCTTCAATCATTGATTCAATACATCAAACGTTATGCATTCAATCAACGACACAAACTTAACTCATTTGTTTAGTGAATCCAACTGCATTCTTTCATATAATCAAACAAACTGCATGAATCCGTTCAGTGAAACCGAATGGTCGTGGTAAGTCAATGACTTGACCTTCTCTCATTCAGTCAATGTCTCGAGCTTAACGCTTTCATTCACTGAAGGAGACTTGTATTCATTCAAACATAACGTCAAACTTCAATCATTGATTCAATAAATAAATCTGTATTCATTGATTGATTTAAACAAACTTAACTCATTTGTTTAGTAAATCTAACTGCACTCATTCATGCAATCAAACAAAACGCATGCTCAAATTCAATGAAACGGAGTGCACGTGGTAATTCAATGATTTGAGCTTCACTCTTTCAGTCAATGTCTTGAGCTGAACGCTTTCATTCACTGAAGCAAACGGCATTCATTCAAAAATAATGTCAAACTTCAATCATTGAATCAATAAAACAAATCTTATTCATTTGATTCAATGGAATAAACCTAACTCATTGTTTAGTTATCCAACTGCATTCCTTCCTACAGTCAAACAAACTGCATGCATTCATTCAATGAAACAGAGTTCACGTGGTAATTCATTGATTTGAGCTTCTATCATTCAGTCAATGTCTCGAGATTAACGCTATCCTTTAATGGAACAAGCTACATTCGTTCAATCGTTGTATTCAATGAATCAGTTGTTAATCGTTGATTCTTTGAAACAAACAACACACTGTTTTAGTGAATCCAACTGCATGCTCTCTGCATTCTGCTTTCAATGAAGCAAACGGTATTCATTCAAATTTTGTGACAAACTTTAATCATTGATAAACTGAATCAGGTGATTCTTTGAAACAAACATAACTCATTTGTTTAGTGAATCCAACAGCATTCATTCATACAATCGAAAAAACTGCATGCATTCATTAAATGAATCAGAGTGCACGTGGTACTTCAATGGCTTGAGCTTCTCTCATTCAGTCAATGTCTCGATCTTAACGCTTTCATTCACTGAAGCAAACGGCATTCATTCAAACATAATGTCAAGCTTCAATCATTGATTCAATAAATCAAACGTTATTCATTGATTCAATGAAACAAACTTAACTCATTTGTTTAGTGAATCCAACTGCATTCTTTCATATAATCAACAAATTGCATGCGTTCATTCAATGAAACAGAGTGCATTTGGTCATTCAATGACTTGAGCTTCTCTCATTCAGTCAATGTCTCTAGATTAAAGCTTTCATTCAGTGAGGCAAACTGCATTCATTCAAACATAATGTCAAACGTCAAACATTGATTCATTATATCAAACTTATTCATTGAATCAATGAAACAAACTTAACTCTTTTATTTAGTATATCCAACTGCATTCATTCACAACAAACTGCGTGCATTCATTCAATGAAACAATGTGCAAGTGGTAATTCAATGAGTTGAGCTTCCCTCATTCAGTCAATGTCTCGAGATTGACGCTTTCTTTCAATGAAGCCAACTGCATGCTTTCAAACATAATGTCAATCTTCAATCATTGATTCAATTCATCAAACGTTATGCATTCAATCAACGACACAAACTTAACTCATTTGTTTAGTGAATCCAACTGCATTCTTTCATATAATCAAACAAACTGCATGAATCCGTTCAGTGAAACCGAATGGTCGTGGTAAGTCAATGACTTGACCTTCTCTCATTCAGTCAATGTCTCGAGCTTAACGCTTTCATTATATTCATTCAAACATAATGTCAAACTTCAATCATTGATTCAATAAATAAATCTTTATTCATTGATTGATTGAAACAAACTTAACTCATTTGTTTAGTAAATCTAACTGCACTCATTCATGCAATCCAACAAACCCCAACAGCATTCTTTCATATAATCAAACAAACTGCATGCATCAGTTCAGTGAAACCGAATGGTCGTGGTAGGTCAATGACTTGACCTTCTCTCATTCAGTCAATGTCTCGAGCTTAACGCTTTCATTCACTGAAGGAGTCTGTATTCATTCAAACATAATGTCAAACTTCAATCATTGATTCAATAAGTCGAACGTTATTCATTGATTGAATGAAACAAACTTCACTCATTTGTTTAGTTAATCCAACTGCATTCTTTCATATGATCAAAAAAACTGCATGCGTTCATTCAATGAAACTGAGTGCATTTGGTCATTCAATGACTTGAGCTTCTCTCATTCAGTCAATGTCTCGCGATTAACGCTTTCATTCAGTGAGGCAAACTGCATTCATTCAAACATAATGTCAAACGTCAAACATTGATTCAATAAATCAAACTTATTCATTGAATCAATGAAACAAACTTAACTCTTTTATTTAGTATATCCAACTGCATTCATTCACAACAAACTGCATGCATTCATTCAATGAAACAATGTGCAAGTGGTAATTCAATGAGTTGAGTTTCCCTCATTCAGTCAATGTCTCGAGATTGACGCTTTCTTTCAATGAAGCAAACTGCATTTTTTCAAACATAATGTCAATCTTCAATCATTGATTCAATACATCAAACGTTATGCATTCAATCAACGACACAAACTTAACTCATTTGTTTAGTGAATCCAACTGCATTCTTTCATATAATCAAACAAACTGCATGCATCCGTTCAGTGAAACCGAATGGTCGTGGTAATCAATGACTTGACCTTCTCTCATTCAGTCAATGTCTCGAGCTTAACGCTTTCATTCACTGAAGGAGACTGTATTCATTCAAACATAACGTCAAACTTCAATCATTGATTCAATAAATAAATCTTTATTCATTGATTGATTTAAACAAACTTAACTCATTTGTTTAGTAAATCTAACTGCACTCATTCATGCAATCAAACAAAACGCATGCTCAATTTCAATGAAACGGAGTGCACGTGGTTATTCAATGATTTGAGCTTCACTCTTTCAGTCAATGTCTTGAGTATAACGCTTTCATTCACTGAAGCAAACGGCATTCATTCAAAAATAATGTCAAACTTCAATCATTGAATCAATAAAACAAATCTTATTCATTTGATTCAATGGAATAAACCTAACTCATTTGTTTAGTTATCCAACTCCATTCATTCCTACAGTCAAACGAATTGCATGCATTCATTCAATGAAACAGAGTTCACGTGGTAATTCATTGATTTGAGCTTCTCTCATTCAGTCAATGTCTCGAGATTAACGGTATCCGTTAATGGAACAAGCTACATTCGTTCAATCGTTGAATTCAATGAATCAGTTGTTAATCGTTGATTCTTTGAAACAAACAACACACTGTTTTCGTGAATCCAACTGCATGCTTTCATTTAATGAAGCAAACTGTATTCATTCAAATCTTGAGACAAACTTTAATCATTGATAAACTGAATCAGGTGTTAATAGCTGATTCTTTGAAACAAACATAACTCATTTGTTTAGTGAATGCAACAGCATTCATTCATACAATCAAAAAAACTGCATGCATTCATTAAATGAATCAGAGTGCACGTGGTACTTCAATGACTTGAGCTTCCCTCATTCAGTCAATGTCTCGAGATTGACGCTTTCTTTCAATGAAGCAAACTGCATTTTTTCAAACATAATGTCAATCTTCAATCATTGATTCAATACATCAAACGTTATGCATTCAATCAACGACAGAAACTTAACTCATTTGTTTAGTGAATCCAACTGCATTCTTTCATATAATCAAACAAACTGCATGCATCCGTTCAGTGAAACCGAATGGTCGTGGTAAGTCAATGACTTGACCTTCTCTCATTCAGTCAATGTCTCGAGCTTAACGCTTTCATTCACTGAAGGAGACTGTATTCATTCAAACATAATGTCAAACTTCAATCATTGATTCAATAAGTAAATCTTTATTCATTGATTGATTGAAACAAACTTCACTCATTTGTTTAGTAAATCTAACTGCACTCATTCATGCAATCAAACAAAACGCATGCGCAAATTCAATGAAACGGAGTGCAGTTGGTAATTCAATGATTTGAGCTTCACTCTTTCGTTGATTCTTTGAAACAAACAACACACTGTTTTAGTGAATCCAACTGCATGCTTTCATTCAATGAAGCAAACTGTAATTCATTCAAATCTTGTGACAAACTTTAATCATTGATAAACTGAATCAGGTGTTAATAGCTGATTCTTTGAAACAAACATAACTCATTTGTTTAGTGAATCCAACAGCATTCATTCATACAATCAAAAAAACTGCATGCATGCATTAAATGTTCAGAGTGCACGTGGTACTTCAAAGACTTGATCTTCTCTCATTCAGTAAATGTCTCAAGCTTAACGCTTTCATTCAGTGAAGCAAATTGCATTCATTCGCACATAATGTCATACTTCAATCATTGATTCAATAAATCAAACGTTATTCATTGATTCAATGAAATAGTCGTAACTAATGTGTTTAGTTAATCCAACTGAATTAATTCAAGCAATCAAACAGAGTGCACGTGGTAATCATGAATTCAATGAATCAGATGTTAATCGTTGATTCTTTGAAACAAACTTAATTCACTGTTTTAGTGAATCCAACAGCATTCATTCATACAATCAAAAAAACTGCATGCATTCATTAAAAGATCAGAGTGCACGTGGTACTTCAAAGACTTGAGCTTCTCTCATTCAGTCAATGTCTCAAGCTTAACGCTTTCATTCAGTGAAGCAAATTGCATTCATTCGCACATAATGTCATACTTCAATCATTGATTCAATAAATCAAACGTTGTTCATTGATTCAATGAAACAGTCGTAACTAATTTGTTTTGTTAATCCAACTGAATTAATTCAAGCAATCAAACAGAGTGCACGTGGTAATCATGAATTCAATGAATCAGATGTTAATCGTTGATTCTTTGAAACAAACTTAATTCACTGTTTTAGTGAATCCAACTGCATTCATTCATACAATCAAACAAACTGCATGCATTCAGTCAATGAAACTGATTGCACGTAGTAATTCAATGACTTGAGCTTCTCTCATTCAGTCAATGTCTCGAGTTAAACCCCTTAGTCAGTGCAGCAAACTGCATTCATTCGAACTTCATGTCAAACTTCAATCATTGATTCAATAAATCAAATCATTGATTCCATGAAATAAACTTAACTCATTTGATTAGTAAATCCAACTGCATTCATTCAAATTATCAAATAAACTGCATGCATTCATTCAATGACTTGAGCTTCTCTCATTCAGTCAATGTCTCGAGCTTAACGCTTTCATTCACTGAAGCAAACGGCATTCATTCAAATATAATGTCAAACGTCAAACATTGATTCAATAAATCAAGCTTATTCATTGAATCAATGAAACAAACTTAACTCTTTTATTTAGTATATCCAACTGCATTCATTCACAACAAACTGCATGCAGTTCAATGAAACAATGTGCAAGTGGTAATTCAATGTGTTGAGCTTCCCTCATTCAGTCAATGTATCGAGATTGACGCTTTCTTTCAATGAAGCAAACTGCATTTTTTCAAACATAATGTCAATCTTCAATCATTGATTCAATACATCAAACGTTATGCATTTAATCAACGACACAAACTTAACACATTTGTTTAGTGAATCCAACTGCATTCTTTCATATAATCAAACAAACTGCATGCATCCGTTCACTGAAACCGAATGGTCGTAGTAATCAATGACTTGACCTTCTCTCATTCAGTCAATGTCTCGAGATTAACGCTTTCATTCACTGAACGAGACTGTATTCATTCAAACATAATGTCAAACGTCAAACATTGATTCAATAAATCAAACTTATTCATTGAATCAATGAAACAAACTTAACTCTTTTATTTAGTATATTCAACTGCATTCATTCACAACAAACTGCATGCATTCATTCAATGAAACAATGTGCAAGTGGTAATTCAATGTGTTGAGCTTCCCTCATTCAGTCAATGTATCGAGATTGACGCTTTCTTTCAATGAAGCAAACTGCATTTTTTCAAACATAATGTCAATCTTCAATCATTGATTCAATACATCAAATGTTATGCATTCAATCAACGACACAAACTTACCTCATTTGTTTAGTGAATCCAACTGCATTCTTTCATATAATCAAACAAACTGCATGAATCCGTTCAGTGAAACCGAATGGTCGTGGTAAGTCAATGACTTGACCTTCTCTCATTCAGTCAATGTCTCGAGCTTAACGCTTTCATTCACTGAAGGAGACTGTATTCATTCAAACATAACGTCAAACTTCAATCATTGATTCAATAAATAAATCTGTATTCATTGATTGATTTAAACAAACTTAACTCATTTGTTTCGTGAATCTAACTGCACTCATTCATGCAATCAAACAAAACGCATGCTCAAATTCAATGAAACGGAGTGCACGTGGTAATTCAATGATTTGAGCTTCACTCTTTCAGTCAATGTCTTGAGTATATCGCTTTCGTTCACTGAAGCAAACGGCATTCATTCAAAAATAATGTCAAACTTCAATCATTGAATCAATAAAACAAATCTTATTCATTTGATTCAATGGAATAAACCTAACTCATTTGTTTAGTTATCCAACTCCATTCATTCCTACAGTCAAACGAATTGCATGCATTCATTCAATGAAACAGAGTTCACGTGGTAATTCATTGATTTGAGCTTCTATCATTCAGTCAATGTCTCGAGATTAACGGTATCCGTTAATGGAACAAGCTACATTCGTTCAATCGTTGAATTCAATGACTCAGTTGTTAATCGTTGATTCTTTGAAACAAACAACACACTGTTTTCGTGAATCCAACTGCATGCTTTCATTTAATGAAGCAAACTGTATTCATTCAAATCTTGTGACAAACTTTAATCATTGATAAACTGAATCAGGTGTTAATAGCTGATTCTTTGAAACAAACATAACTCATTTGTTTAGTGAATCCAACAGCATTCATTCATACAATCAAAAAAACTGCATGCATTCATTAAATGAATCAGAGTGCACGTGGTACTTCAATGACTTGAGCTTCTCTCATTCAGTCAATGTCTCGAGCTGAAAGCTTTCATTCACTGAAGCAAACGGCAGTCATTCAAACATAATGTCAAGCTTCAATCATTGATTCAATAAATCAAACGTTATTCATTGATTCAATGAAACAAACTTAACTCATTTCTTTACTGAATCCAACTGCATTCTTTCATATAATCAAACAAACTGCATGTTAATCAAGCAAACTTCATTCAATGAAACAGAGTGTATTTGGTCTTTAAATGACTTGAGCTTCTCTCATTCAGTCAATGTCTCTAGATTAAGGCTTTCATTCAGTGAGGCAAACTGCATTCATTCAAACATAATGTCAAACGTCAAACATTGATTCATTATATCAAACTTATTCATTGAATCAATGAAACAAACTTAACTCTTTTATTTAGTATATCCAACTGCATTCATTCACAACAAACTGCGTGCATTCATTCAATGAAACAATGTGCAAGTGATAATTCAATGAGTTGAGCTTCCCTCATTCAGTCAATGTCTCGAGATTGACGCTTTCTTTCAATGAAGCAAACTGCATTTTTTCAAACATAATGTCAATCTTCAATCATTGATTCAATACATCAAACGTTATGCATTCAATCAACGACACAAACTTAACTCATTTGTTTAGTGAATCCAACTGCATTCTTTCATATAATCAAACAAACTGCATGAATCCGTTCAGTGAAACCGAATGGTCGTGGTAAGTCAATGACTTGACCTTCTCTCATTCAGTCAATGTCTCGAGCTTAACGCTTTCATTATATTCATTCAAACATAATGTCAAACTTCAATCATTGATTCAATAAATAAATCTTTATTCATTGATTGATTGAAACAAACTTAACTCATTTGTTTAGTAAATCTAACTGCACTCATTCATGCAATCCAACAAAACCCAACTGCATTCTTTCATATAATCAAACAAACTGCATGCATCAGTTCAGTGAAACCGAATGGTCGTGGTAGGTCAATGACTTGACCTTCTCTCATTCAGTCAATGTCTCGAGCTTAACGCTTTCATTCACTGAAGGAGTCTGTATTCATTCAAACATAATGTCAAACTTCAATCATTGATTCAATAAGTCGAACGTTATTCATTGATTGAATGAAACAAACTTCACTCATTTGTTTAGTGAATCCAACTGCATTCTTTCATATGATCAAACAAACTGCATGCGTTCATTCAATGAAACTGAGTGCATTTGGTCATTCAATGACTTGAGCTTCTCTCATTCAGTCAATGTCTCGAGATTAACGCTTTCATTCAGTGAGGCAAACTGCATTCATTCAAACATAATGTCAAACGTCAAACATTGATTCAATAAATCAAACTTACTCATTGAATCAATGAAACAAACTTAACTCTTTTATTTAGTATATCCAACTGCATTCATTCACAACAAACTGCATGCATTCATTCAATGAAACAATGTGCAAGTGGTAATTCAATGTGCTGAGCTTCCCTCATTCAGTCAATGTCTCGAGATTGACGCTTTCTTTCAATGAAGCAAACTGCATTTTTTCAAACATAATGTCAATCTTCAATCATTGATTCAATACATCAAACGTTATGCATTCAATCAACGACACAAACTTAACACATTTGTTCAGTGAATCCAACTGCATTCTTTCATATAATCAAATAAACTGCATGCATCCGTTCAGTGAAACCGAATGGTCGTGGTAAGTCAATGACTTGACCTTCTCTCATTCAGTCAATGTCTCGAGCTTAACGCTTTCATTCACTGAAGGAGACTGTATTCATTCAAACATAATGTCAAACTTCAATCATTGATTCAATAAGTAAATCTTTATTCATTGATTGATTGAAACAAACTTCACTCATTTGTTTAGTAAATCTAACTGCACTCATTCATGCAATCAAACAAAACGCATGCACAAATTCAATGAAACGGAGTGCAGTTGGTAATTCAATGATTTGAGCTTCACTCTTTCGTTGATTCTTTGAAACAAACAACACACTGTTTTAGTGAATCCAACTGCATGCTTTCATTCAATGAAGCAAACTGTAATTCATTCAAATCTTGTGACAAAATTTAATCATTGATAAACTGAATCAGGTGTTAATAGCTGATTCTTTGAAACAAACATAACTCATTTGTTTAGTGAATCCAACAGCATTCATTCATACAATCAAAAAAACCGCATGCATGCATTAAATGTTCAGAGTGCACGTGGTACTTCAAAGACTTGATCTTCTCTCATTCAGTAAATGTCTCAAGCATAACGCTTTCATTCAGTGAAGCAAATTGCATTCATTCGCACATAATGTCATACTTCAATCACTGATTCAATAAATCAAACGTTATTCATTGATTCAATGAAATAGTCGTAACTAATTTGTTTAGTTAATCCAACTGAATTAATTCAAGCAATCTAACAGAGTGCACGTGGTAATCATGAATTCAATGAATCAGATGTTAATCGTTGATTCTTTGAAACAAACTTAATTCACTGTTTTAGTGAATCCAACAGCATTCATTCATACAATCAGAAAAACTGCATGCATTCATTAAAAGATCAGAGTGCACGTGGTACTTCAAAGACTTGAGCTTCTCTCATTCAGTCAATGTCTCAAGCTTAACGCTTTCATTCAGTGAAGCAAATTGCATTCATTCGCACATAATGTCATACTTCAATCATTGATTCAATAAATCAAACGTTATTCATTGATTCAATGAAACAGTCGTAACTAATTTGTTTTGTTAATCCAACTGAATTAATTCAAGCAATCAAACAAAGTGCACGTGGTAATCATAAATTCAATGAATCAGATGTTAATCGTTGATTCTTTGAAATTAACTTAATTCACTGTTTTAGTGAATCCAACTGCATTCATTCATACAATCAAACAAACTGCATGCATTCAGTCAATGAAACTGATTGCACGTAGTAATTCAATGACTTGAGCTTCTCTCATTCAGTCAATGTCTCGAGTTAAACCCCTTAATTCAGTGCAGCAAACTGCATTCATTCAAACTCCACGTCAAACTTCAATCATTGATTCAATAAATCAAATCATTGATTCCATGAAATAAACTTAACTCATTTGATTAGTAAATCCAACTGCATTCATTCAAATTATCAAATAAACTGCATGCATTCATTCAATGACTTGAGCTTCTCTCATTCAGTCAATGTCTCGAGCTTAACGCTTTCATTCACTGAAGCAAACGGCATTCATTCAAATATAATGTCAAACGTCAAACATTGATTCAATAAATCAAGCTTATTCATTGAATTAATGATACAAACTTAACTCTTTAATTTAGTATATCCAACTGCATTCATTCACAACAAACTGCATGCAGTTCAATGAAACAATGTGCAAGTGGTAATTCAATGTGTTGAGCTTCCCTCATTCAGTCAATGTATCGAGATTGACGCTTTCTTTCAATGAAGCAAACTGCATTTTTTCAAACATAATGTCAATCTTCAATCATTGATTCAATACATCAAACGTTATGCATTCAATCAACGACACAAACTTAACACATTTGTTTAGTGAATCCAACTGCATTCTTTCATATAATCAAACAAATTGCATGCATCCGTTCAGTGAAACCGAATGGTCGTAGTAAGTCAATGACCTGACCTTCTCTCATTCAGTCAATGTCTCGAGCTTAACGCTTTCATTCACTGAACGAGACTGTATTCATTCAAACATAATGTCAAACGTCAAACTTTGATTCAATAAATCAAACTTATTCATTGAATCAATGAAACAAACTTAACTCTTTTATTTAGTATATCCAACTGCATTCATTCACAACAAACTGCATGCATTCATTCAATGAAACAATGTGCAAGTGGTAATTCAATGAGTTGAGCTTCCCTCATTCAGTCAATGTCTCGAGATTGACGCTTTCTTTCAATGAAGCAAACTGCATTTTTTCAAACATAATGTCAATCTTCAATCATTGATTCAATACATCAAACGTTATGCATTCAATCAACTACAAACTTAACTCATTTGTTTAGTGAATCCAACTGCATTCTTTCATATAATCAAACAAACTGCATGCATCCGTTCAGTGAAACCGAATGGTCGTGGTAAGTCAATGACTTGACCTTCTCTCATTCAGTCAATGTCTCGAGCTTAACGCTTTCATTCACTGAAGGAGACTGTATTCATTCAAACATAACGTCAAACTTCAATTATTGATTCAATAAATAAATCTGTATTCATTGATTGATTTAAACAAACTTAACTCATTTGTTTAGTAAATCTAACTGCACTCATTCATGCAATCAAACAAAACGCATGCTCAAATTCAATGAAACGGAGTGCACGTGGTAATTCAATGATTTGAGCTTCACTCTTTCAGTCAATGTCTTGAGTATAACGCTTTCATTCGCTGAAGCAAACGGCATTCATTCAAAAATAATGTCAAATTTCAATCATTGAATCAATAAAACAAATCTTATTCATTTGATTCAATGGAATAAACCTAACTCATTTGTTTAGTTATCCAACTCCATTCATTCCTACAGTCAAACGAATTGCATGCATTCATTCAATGAAACAGAGTTCACGTGGTAATTCATTGATTTGAGCTTCTATCATTCAGTCAATGTCTCGAGATTAACGGTATCCGTTAATGGAACAAGCTACATTCGTTCAATCGTTGAATTCAATGACTCAGTTGTTAATCGTTGATTCTTTGAAACAAACAACACACTGTTTTCGTGAATCCAACTGCATGCTTTCATTTAATGAAGCAAACTGTATTCATTCAAATCTTGTGACAAACTTTAATCATTGATAAACTGAATCAGGTGTTAATAGCTGATTCTTTGAAACAAACATAACTCATTTGTTTAGTGAATCCAACAGCATTCATTCATACAATCAAAAAAACTGCATGCATTCATTAAATGAATCAGAGTGCACGTGGTACTTCAATGACTTGAGCTTCTCTCATTCAGTCAATGTCTCGAGCTGAAAGCTTTCATTCACTGAAGCAAACGGCAGTCATTCAAACATAATGTCAAGCTTCAATCATTGATTCAATAAATCAAACGTTATTCATTGATTCAATGAAACAAACTTAACTCATTTCTTTACTGAATCCAACTGCATTCTTTCATATAATCAAACAAACTGCATGTTAATCAAGCAAACTTCATTCAATGAAACAGAGTGTATTTGGTCTTTAAATGACTTGAGCTTCTCTCATTCAGTCAATGTCTCTAGATTAAGGCTTTCATTCAGTGAGGCAAACTGCATTCATTCAAACATAATGTCAAACGTCAAACATTGATTCATTATATCAAACTTATTCATTGAATCAATGAAACAAACTTAACTCTTTTATTTGGTATATCCAACTGCATTCATTCACAACAAACTGCGTGCATTCATTCAATGAAACAATGTGCAAGTGGTAATTCAATGAGTTGAGCTTCCCTCATTCAGTCAATGTCTCGAGATTGACGCTTTCTTTCAATGAAGCAAACTGCATTTTTTCAAACATCATGTCAATCTTCAATCATTGATTCAATACATCAAACGTTATGCATTCAATCAACGACATAAACTTATCTCAATTGTTTAGTGAATCTAACTGCATTCTTTCATATAATCAAACAAACTGCATGAATCCGTTCAGTGAAACCGAATGGTCGTGGTAAGTCAATGACTTGGCCTTCTCTCATTCAGTCAATGTCTCGAGCTTAACGCTTTCATTATATTCATTCAAACATAATGTCAAACTTCAATCATTGATTCAATAAATAAATCTTTATTCATTGATTGATTGAAACAAACTTAACTCATTTGTTTAGTAAATCTAACTGCACTCATTCATGCAATCCAACAAAACCCAACAGCATTCTTTCATATAATCAAACAAACTGCATGCATCAGTTCAGTGAAACCGAATGGTCGTGGTAGGTCAATGACTTGACCTTCTCTCATTCAGTCAATGTCTCGAGCTTAACGCTTTCATTCACTGAAGGAGTCTGTATTCATTCAAACATAATGTCAAACTTAAATCATTGATTCAATAAATAAATCTTTATTCATTGATTGATTGAAACAAACTTAACTCATTTGTTTAGTAAATCTAACTGCACTCATTCATGCAATCCAACAAAAAGCATGCACAAATTCAATGAAACGGAGTGCACGTGGTAATTCAATGATTTGAGCTTCACTCTTTCAGTCAATGTCTTGAGCTTAACGCTTTCATTCACTGAAGCAAACGGCATTCATTCAAAAATAATGTCAAACTTCAATCATTGAATCAATAAATCAAATGTTATTCATTTGATTCAATGGAATAAACCTAACTCATTTGTTTAGTTATCCAACTGCATTCATTCCTACAGTCAAACAAACTGAATGCATTCAGTCATGAAACAGAGTGCACGTGGTATCATGAATTCAATGAATCAGATGTGAATCGTTGATTCTTTGAAAAAAACTTAATTCACTGTTTTAGTGAATGCAACTGCATTCGTTCTTACAATCAAACAAACTGCATGCATTCAATCAATGAAACAGAGTGCACGTGGTAATTCAATGACTTGAGTTTCTCTCATTCAGTCAATGACTCGAGCTTTACTCTTTCTTTCAGTCAGGCAAACTGAATTCATTCCTACAATCAAACAAACTGCACGCTTTCATTCAATGAAACTGATTGCACGTAGTAATTCAATGACTTGAGCTTGTCTCATTCAGTCAATGTCTCGAGCTTAACGCTTTCATTCAGTGCAGCAAACTGCATTCATTCAAAAATAATGTCAAACTTCAATCATTGATTCAATAAATCAAACGTTATTCATTTGATTCAATGGAATAAACCTAACTCATTTGTTTAGTTATCCAACTGCATTCATTCCTACAGTCAAACAAACTGCATGCATTCATTCAATGAAACAGAGTTCACGTGGTACTTCATTGATTTGAGCTTTCATCATTCAGTCAATGTCTCGAGATTAACGCTATCTTTTAATGGAACAAGCTGCATTCGTTCAATCATTGAATCAAACTTCAATCATGAATTCAATGCATCAGATGTTAATCGTTGATTCTTTGAAACAAACTTAATTCACTGTTTTAGTGAATGCAACTGCATTCGTTCTTACAATCAAACAGACTGCATGCATTCAATCAATGAAACTGAGTGCACGTGGTAATTCAATGACTTGAGCTTCTCTCATTCAGTCAATGACTCGAGCTTTACTCTTTTTTTCAGTCAGGCAAACTGCATTCATTCCTACAATCAAACAAACTGCACGCTTTCATTCAATGAAACTGATTGCACGTAGTAATTCAATGACTTGAGCTTGTCTCATTCAGTCAATGTCTCGAGCTTAACGCTTTCATTCAGTGCAGCAAACTGCATTCATTCAAAAATAATGTCAAACTTCAATCATTGATTCAATAAATCAAACGTTATTCATTTGATTCAATGGAATAAACCTAACTCATTTGTTTAGTTATCCAACTGCATTCATTCCTACAGTCAAACAAACTGCATGCATTCATTCAATGAAACAGAGTTCACGTGGTAGTTCATTGATTTGAGCTTTCATCATTCAGTCAATGTCTCGAGATTAACGCTATCTTTTAATGGAACAAGCTGCATTCGTTCAATCATTGAATCAAACTTCAATCATGAATTCAATGCATCAGATGTTAATCGTTGATTCTTTGAAACAAACTTAATTCACTGTTTTAGTGAATGCAACTGCATTCGTTCTTATAATCAAACAAACTGCATGCATTCAATCAATGAAACTGAGTGCACGTGGTAATTCAATGACTTGAGCTTCTCTCATTCAGTCAATGACTCGAGCTTTACTCTTTTTTTCAGTCAGGCAAACTGCATTCATTCCTACAATCAAACAAACTGCACGCTTTCATTCAATGAAACTGATTGCACGTAGTAATTCAATGACTTGAGCTTGTCTCATTCAGTCAATGTCTCGAGCTTAACGCTTTCATTCAGTGCAGCAAACTGCATTCATTCAAAAATAATGTCAAACTTCAATCATTGATTCAATAAATCAAACGTTATTCATTTGATTCAATGGAATAAGCCTAACTCATTTGTTTAGTTATCCAACTGCATTCATTCCTACAGTCAAACAAACTGCATGCATTCATTCAATGAAACAGAGTTCACGTGGTAGTTCATTGATTTGAGCTTCCATCATTCAGTCAATGTCTCGAGATTAACGCTATCTTTTAATGGAACAAGCTGCATTCGTTCAATCATTGAATCAAACTTCAATCATGAATTCAATGAATCAGAAGTTAATCGTTGATTGTTTGAAACAAACGTAACACACTGTTTTAGTGAATCCAACTGCATGCTTTCATTCAATGAAGCAAACTGTATTCATTCAAACTTTGTGCCAAACTTTAATTATTGATAAACTGAATCAGGTGTTAATAGCTGATTCTTTGATACAAACATACCTCATTCGTTTAGTGAATCCAACAGCATTCATTCATACAATCAAAAAAACTGCATGCATTCATTAAATGACTTGAGTACTTCAATGACTTGAGCTTCTCTCATTCAGTCAATGTCTTGAGCTTAACGCTCAAACATTCACTGAAGCAAACGGCATTCATTCAAACATAATGTCAAGCTTCAATCATTGATTCAATAAATCAAACGTTATTCATTGATTCAATGAAACATACTTAACTCATTTGTTTAGTGAATCCAACTGCATTCTTTCATATAATCAAACAAACTGCATGCGTTCATTCAATGAAACAGAGTGCATTTGGTCATTCAATGACTTGAGCTTCTCTCATTCAGTCATGTCTCAAGATTAACGCTTTCATTCAGTGAGGCAAACTGCATTCAATCAAACATAATGTCAAACGTCAAACATTGATTCAATAAATCAAACTTATTCATTGAATCAATGAAACAAACTTAACTCTTTTATTTAGAATATCCAACTGCATTCATTCACAACAAACTGCGTGCATTCATTCAATGAAACAATGTGCAAGTGGTAATTCAATGTGTTGAGCTTCCCTCATTCAGTCAATGTCTCGAGATTGACGCTTTCTTTCAATGAAGCAAACTGCATTTTTTCAAACATAATGTCAATCTTCAATCATTGATTCAATACATCAAACGTTATGCATTCAATCAACGACACAAACTTAACTCATTTGTTTAGTGAATCCAACTGCATTCTTTCATATAATCAAACAAACTGCATGCATCCGTTCAGTGAAACCGAATGGTCGTGGTAAGTCAATGACTTGACCTTCTCTCATTCAGTCAATGTCTTTCATTCACTGAAGGAGTCTGTATTCATTCAAACATAATGTCAAACTTCAATCATTGATTCAATAAATAAATCTTTATTCATTGATTGATTGAAACAAACTTAACTCATTTGTTTAGTAAATCTAACTGCACTCATTCATGCAATCCAACAAAACGCATGCACAAATTCAATGAAACGGAGTACACGTGGTAATTCAATGATTTGAGCTTCACTCTTTCAGTCAATGTCTTGAGCTTAACGCTTTCATTCACTGAAGCAAACGGCATTCATTCAAAAATAATGTCAAACTTCAATCATTGAATCAATAAATCAAACGTGATTCATTTGATACAATGGAATAACTCATTTGTTTAGTTATCCAACTGCATTCCTTCCTACAGTCTAACAAACTGCATGCATTCATTCAATGAAACAGAGTTCACGTGGTAATTCATTGATTTGAGCTTCTATTATTCAGTCAATGTCTCGAGATTAACGCTATCTTTTAATGGAACAAGCTGCATTCGTTCAATCGTTGTATTCAATGAATCAGTTGTTAATCGTTGATTCTTGGAAACAAACAACACACTCTTTTAGTGAATCCAACTGCATGCTTTCTGCATTCTGCATTCAATGAAGCAAACGGTATTCATTTAAATCTTGTGACAAACTTTAATGATTGATAAACTGAATCAGGTGATTCTTTGAAACAAACATAATTCATTTGTTTAGTGAATCCAACAGCATTCATTCATACAATCGAAAAAACTGCATGCATTCATTTAATGAATCAGAGTGCACGTGGTACTTCAATGGCTTGAGCTTCTCTCATTCAGTCAATGTCTCGATCTTAACGCTTTCATTCACTGAAGCAAACGGCATTCATTCAAACATAATGTCAAGCTTCAATCATTGATTCAATAAATCAAACGTTATTCATTGATTCAATGAAACAAACTTAACTCATTTGTTTAGTGAATCCAACTGCATTCTTTCATATAATCAAACAAACTACATGCGTTCATTCAATGAAACAGAGTGCATTTGGTCATTCAATGACTTGAGCTTCTCTCATTCAGTCAATGTCTCGAGATTAACGCTTTCATTCAGTGAGGCAAACTGCATTCAATCAAACATAATGTCAAACGTCAAACATTGAATTCAATAAATCAAACTTATTCATTGAATCAATGAAACAAACTTAACTCTTTTATTTAGTATATCCAACTGCATTCATTCACAACAAACTGCATGCATTCATTCAATGAAACAATGTGCAAGTGGTAATTCAATGAGTTGAGCTTCCCTCATTCAGTCAATGTCTCGAGACTGACGCTTTCTTTCAATGAAGCAAACTGCATTTTTTCAAACATCATGTCAATCTTCAATCATTGATTCAAAACATCAAACGTTATGCATTCAATCAACGACACAAACTTAACTCATTTGTTTAGTGAAACCAACTGCATTCTTTCATATAATCAAACAAACTGCATGCATCCGTTCAGTGAAACCGAATGGTCGTGGTAAGTCAATGACTTGACCTTCTCTCAGTCAGTCAATGTCTCGAGCTTAACGCTTTCATTCACTGAAGGAGTCTGTATTCATTCAAACATAATGTCAAACTTCAATCATTGATTCAATAAATAAATCTTTATTCATTGATTGATTGAAACAAACTTAACTCATTTGTTTAGTGAATCCAACTGCATTCTTTCATATAATCAAACAAACTGCATGCATCCGTTCAGTGAAACCGAATGGTCGTGGTAAGTCAATGACTTGACCTTCTCTCAGTCAGTCAATGTCTCGATCTTAACGCTTTCATTCACTGAAGGAGACTGTATTCATTCAAACATAATGTCAAACTTCAATCATTGATTCAATAAATAAATCTTTATTCATTGATTGATTGAAACAAACTTAACTCATTTGTTTAGTAAATCTAACTGCACTCATTCATGCAATCCAACAAAAAGCATGCACAAATTCGGAGTGCACGTGGTAATTCAATGATTTGAGCTTCACTCTTTCAGTCAATGTCTTGAGCTTAACGCTTTCATTCACTGAAGCAAACGGCATTCATTCAAAAATAATGTCAAACTTCAATCATTGAATCAATAAATCAAATGTTATTCATTTGATTCAATGGAATAAACCTAACTCATTTGTTTAGTTATCCAACTGCATTAATTCCTACAGTCAAACAAACTGAATGCATTCAGTCATGAAACAGAGTGCACGTGGTATCATGAATTCAATGAATCAGATGTGAATCGTTGATTCTTTGAAAAAAACTTAATTCACTGTTTTAGTGAATGCAACTACATTCGTTCTTACAATCAAACAAACTGCATGCATTCAATCAATGAAACAGAGTGCACGTGGTAATTCAATGACTTGAGCTTCTCTCATTCAGTCAATGACTCGAGCTTTACTCTTTCTTTCAGTCAGGCACACTGAATTCATTCCTACAATCAAACAAACTGCACGCTTTCATTCAATGAAACTGATTGCACATAGTAATTCAATGACTTCAGCTTGTCTCATTCAGTCAATGTCTCGAGCTTAACGCTTTCATTCAGTGCAGCAAACTGCATTCATTCAAAAATAATGTCAAACTTCAATCATTGATTCAATAAATCAAACGTTATTCATTTGATTCAATGGAATAAACCTAACTCATTTGTTTAGTTATCCAACTGCATTCATTCCTACAGTCAAACAAACTGCATACATTCATTCAATGAATCAGAGTTCGCGTGGTACTTCATTGATTTGAGCTTCCATCATTCAGTCAATGTCTGGAGATTAACGCTATCTTTTAATGGAACAAGCTACATTCGTTCAATCATTGAATCAAACTTCAATCATGAATTCAATGAATCAGATGTTAATCGTTGATTGTTTGAAACAAACGTAACACACTGTTTTAGTGAATCCAACTGCATGCTTTCATTCAATGAAGCAAACTGTATTCATTCAAACGTTGTGCCAAACTTTAATTATTGATAAACTGAATCAGGTGTTAATAGCTGATTCTTTGAAACAAACATACCTCATTCGTTTAGTGAATCCAACAGCATTCATTCCATACAATCAAAAAAACTGCATGCATTCATTAAATGACTTGAGTACTTCAATGACTTGAGCTTCTCTCATTCAGTCAATGTCTCGAGTTTAACGCTTTCATTCACTGAAGCAAACGGCATTCATTCAAACATAATGTCACGCTTCAATCATTGATTCAATAAATCAAACGTTATTCATTGATTCAATGAAACATACTTAACTCATTTGTTTAGTGAATCCAACTGCATTCTTTCAAATAATCAAACAAACTGCATGCGTTCATTCAATGAAACAGAGTGCATTTGGTCATTCAATGACTTGAGCTTCTCTCATTCAGTCAATGTCTCAAGATTAACGCTTTCATTCAGTGAGGCAAACTGCATTCATTCAAACATAATGTCAAACGTCAAACATTGATTCAATAAATCAAACTTATTCATTGAATCAATGAAACAAACTTAACTCTTTTATTTAGTATATCCAACTGCATTCATTCACAACAAACTGCATGCATTCATTCAATGAAACAATGTGCAAGTGGTAATTCAATGAGTTGAGCTTCCCTCATTCAGTCAATGTCTCGAGATTGACGCTTTCTTTCAATGAAGCAAACTGCATTTTTTCAAACATAATGTCAATCTTCAATCATTGATTCAATACATCAAACGTTATGCATTCAATCAACGACACAAACTTAACTCATTTGTTTAGTGAATCCAACTGCATTCTTTCATATAATCAAACAAATTGCATGCATCCGTTCAGTGAAACCGAATGGTCGTGGTAAGTCAATGACTTGACCTTCTCACATTCAGTCAATGTCTCGATCTTAACGCTTTCATTCACTGAAGGAGTCTGTATTCATTCAAACATAATGTCAAACTTCAATCATTGATTCAATAAATAAATCTTTATTCATTGATTGATTGAAACAAACTTAACTCATTTGTTTAGTAAATCTAACTGCACTCATTCATGCAATCAAACAAAACGCATGCACAAATTCAATGAAACGGAGTGCAGGTGATAATTCAATGATTTGAGCTTCACTCTTTCAGTCAATGTCTTGAGCTTAACGCTTTCATTCACTGAAGCAAACGACATTCATTCAAAAATAATGTCAAACTTTAATCATTGAATCAATAAATCAAATGTTATTCATTTGATTCAATGGAATAAACCTAACTCATTTGTTTAGTTATCCAACTCCATTCATTCCTACAGTCAAACAAACTGCATGCAGTCATTCAATGAAACAGAGTTCACGTGGTAATTCATTGATTTGAGCTTCTATCATTCAGTCAATGTCTCGAGATTAACGCTGTCCTTTACTGGAACAAGCTACATTCGTTCAATCGTTGAATTCAATGAATCAGTTGTTAATCGTTGATTCTTTGAAACAAACAACACACTGTTTTAGTGAATCCAACTGCATGCTCTCTGCATTCTGCTTTCAATGAAGCAAACGGTATTCATTCAAATTTTGTGACAAACTTTAATCATTGATAAACTGAATCAGGTGATTCTTTGAAACAAACATAACTCATTTGTTTAGTGAATCCAACAGCATTCATTCATACAATCGAAAAAACTGCATGCATTCATTAAATGAATCAGAGTGCACGTGGTAATTCAATGGCTTGAGCTTCTCTCATTCAGTCAATGTCTCGATCTTAACGCTTTCATTCACTGAAGCAAACGGCATTCATTCAAACATAATGTCAAGCTTCAATCATTGATTCAATAAATCAAACGTTATTCTTTGATTCAATGAAACAAACTTAACTCATTTGTTTAGTGAATCCAACTGCATTCTTTCATATAATCAAACAAATTGCATGCGTTCATTCAATGAAACAGAGTGCATTTGGTCATTCAATGACTTGAGCTTCTCTCATTCAGTCAATGTCTCTAGATTAACGCTTTCATTCAGTGAGGCAAACTGCATTCATTCAAACATAATGTCAAACGTCAAACATTGATTCATTATATCAAACTTATTCATTGAATCAATGAAACAAACTTAACTCTTTTATTTGGTATATCCAACTGCATTCATTCACAACAAACTGCGTGCATTCATTCAATGAAACAATGTGCAATTGGTAATTCAATGAGTTGAGCTTCCCTCATTCAGTCAATGTCTCGAGATTGACGCTTTCTTTCAATGAAGCAAACTGCATTTTTTCAAACATAATGTCAATCTTCAATCATTGATTCAATACATCAAACGTTATGCATTCAATCAACGACACCAACTTAACTCATTTGTTTAGTGAATCCAACTGCATTCTTTCATATAATCAAACAAACTGCATGAATCCGTTCAGTGAAACCGAATGGTCGTGGTAAGTCAATGACTTGACCTTCTCTCATTCAGTCAATGTCTCGAGCTTAACGCTTTCATTATATTCATTCAAACATAATGTCAAACTTCAATCATTGATTCAATAAATAAATCTTTATTCATTGATTGATTGAAACAAACTTAACTCATTTGTTTAGTAAATCTAACTGCACTCATTCATGCAATCCAACAAAACCCAACTGCATTCTTTCATATAATCAAACAAACTGCATGCATCAGTTCAGTGAAACCGAATGGTCGTGGTAGGTCAATGACTTGACCTTCTCTCATTCAGTCAATGTCTCGAGCTTAACGCTTTCATTCACTGAAGGAGTCTGTATTCATTCAAACATAATGTCAAACTTCAATCATTGATTCAATAAGTCGAACGTTATTCATTGATTGAATGAAACAAACTTCACTCATTTGTTTAGTTAATCCAACTGCATTCTTTCATATGATCAAAAAAACTGCATGTGTTCATTCAATGAAACTGAGTGCATTTGGTCATTCAATGACTTGAGCTTCTCTCATTCAGTCAATGTCTCGAGATTAACGCTTTCATTCAGTGAGGCAAACTGCATTCATTCAAACATAATGTCAAACGTCAAACATTGATTCAATAAATCAAACTTACTCATTGAATCAATGAAACAAACTTAACTCTTTTATTTAGTATATCCAACTGCATTCATTCACAACAAACTGCATGCATTCATTCAATGAAACAATGTGCAAGTGGTAATTCAATGAGTTGAGCTTCCCTCATTCAGTCAATGTCTCGAGATTGACGCTTTCTTTCAATGAAGCAAACTGCATTTTTTCAAACATAATGTCAATCTTCAATCATTGATTCAATACATCAAACGTTATGCATTCAATCAACGACACAAACTTAACTCATTTGTTTAGTGAATCCAACTGCATTCTTTCATATAATCAAACAAACTGCATGCATCCGTTCAGTGAAACCGAATGGTCGTGGTAAGTCAATGACTTGACCTTCTCTCATTCAGTCAATGTCTCGAGCTTAACGCTTTCATTCACTGAAGGAGACTGTATTCATTCAAACATAACGTCAAACTTCAATTATTGATTCAATAAATAAATCTGTATTCATTGATTGATTTAAACAAACTTAACTCATTTGTTTAGTAAATCTAACTGCACTCATTCATGCAATCAAACAAAACGCATGCACAAATTCAATGAAACGGAGTGCACGTGGTAATTCAATGATTTGAGCTTCACTCTTTCAGTCAATGTCTTGAGTATAACGCTTTCATTCGCTGAAGCAAACGGCATTCATTCAAAAATAATGTCAAACTTCAATCATTGAATCAATAAAACAAATCTTATTCATTTGATTCAATGGAATAAACCTAACTCATTTGTTTAGTTATCCAACTCCATTCATTCCTACAGTCAAACGAATTGCATGCATTCATTCAATGAAACAGAGTTCACGTGGTAATTCATTGATTTGAGCTTCTATCATTCAGTCAATGTCTCGAGATTAACGGTATCCGTTAATGGAACAAGCTACATTCGTTCAATCGTTGAATTCAATGACTCAGTTGTTAATCGTTGATTCTTTGAAACAAACAACACACTGTTTTCGTGAATCCAACTGCATGCTTTCATTTAATGAAGCAAACTGTATTCATTCAAATCTTGTGACAAACTTTAATCATTGATAAACTGAATCAGGTGTTAATAGCTGATTCTTTGAAACAAACATAACTCATTTGTTTAGTGAATCCAACAGCATTCATTCATACAATCAAAAAAACTGCATGCATTCATTAAATGAATCAGAGTGCACGTGGTACTTCAATGACTTGAGCTTCTCTCATTCAGTCAATGTCTCGAGCTGAAAGCTTTCATTCACTGAAGCAAACGGCAGTCATTCAAACATAATGTCAAGCTTCAATCATTGATTCAATAAATCAAACGTTATTCATTGATTCAATGAAACAAACTTAACTCATTTCTTTACTGAATCCAACTGCATTCTTTCATATAATCAAACAAACTGCATGTTAATCAAGCAAACTTCATTCAATGAAACAGAGTGTATTTGGTCTTTAAATGACTTGAGCTTCTCTCATTCAGTCAATGTCTCTAGATTAACGCTTTCATTCAGTGAGGCAAACTGCATTCATTCAAACATAATGTCAAACGTCAAACATTGATTCATTATATCAAACTTATTCATTGAATCAATGAAACAAACTTAACTCTTTTATTTGGTATATCCAACTGCATTCATTCACAACAAACTGCGTGCATTCATTCAATGAAACAATGTGCAAGTGGTAATTCAATGAGTTGAGCTTCCCTCATTCAGTCAATGTCTCGAGATTGACGCTTTCTTTCAATGAAGCAAACTGCATTTTTTCAAACACAATGTCAATCTTCAATCATTGATTCAATACATCAAACGTTATGCATTCAATCAACGACATAAACTTAACTCATTTGTTTAGTGAATCTAACTGCATTCTTTCATATAATCAAACAAACTGCACGAATCCGTTCAGTGAAACCGAATGGTCGTGGTAAGTCAATGACTTGACCTTCTCTCATTCAGTCAATGTCTCGAGCTTAACGCTTTCATTATATTCATTCAAACATAATGTCAAACTTCAATCATTGATTCAATAAATAAATCTTTATTCATTGATTGATTGAAACAAACTTAACTCATTTGTTTAGTAAATCTAACTGCACTCATTCATGCAATCCAACAAAACCCAACTGCATTCTTTCATATAATCAAACAAACTGCATGCATCAGTTCAGTGAAACCGAATGGTCGTGGTAGGTCAATGACTTGACCTTCTCTCATTCAGCCAATGTCTCGAGCTTAACGCTTTCATTCACTGAAGGAGTCTGTATTCATTCAAACATAATGTCAAACTTCAATCATTGATTCAATAAGTCGAACGTTATTCATTGATTGAATGAAACAAACTTCACTCATTTGTTTAGTTAATCCAACTGCATTCTTTCATATGATCAAAAAAACTGCATGCGTTCATTCAATGAAACTGAGTTCATTTGGTCATTCAATGACTTGAGCTTCTCTCATTCAGTCAATGTCTCGCGATTAACGCTTTCATTCAGTGAGGCAAACTGCATTCATTCAAACATAATGTCAAACGTCAAACATTGATTCATTATATCAAACTTATTCATTGAATCAATGAAACAAACTTAACTCTTTTATTTAGTATATCCAACTGCATTCATTCACAACAAACTGCATGCATTCATTCAATGAAACAATGTGCAAGTGGTAATTCAATGAGTTGAGCTTCCCTCATTCAGTCAATGTCTCGAGATTGACGCTTTCTTTCAATGAAGCATTTTTTCAAACATAATGTCAATCTTCAATCATTGATTCAATACATCAAACGTTATGCATTCAATCAACGACACAAACTTAACTCATTTGTTTAGTGAATCCAACTGCATTCTTTCATATAATCAAACAAACTGCATGCATCCGTTCAGTGAAACCGAATGGTCGTGGTAATCAATGACTTGACCTTCTCTCTTTCAGTCAATGTCTCGAGCTTAACGCTTTCATTCACTGAAGGAGACTGTATTCATTCAAACATAACGTCAAACTTCAATCATTGATTCAATAAATAAATCTGTATTCATTGATTGATTTAAACAAACTTAACTCATTTGTTTAGTAAATCTAACTGCACTCATTCATGCAATCAAACAAAACGCATGCTCAAATTCAATGAAACGGAGTGCACGTGGTAATTCAATGATTTGAGCTTCACTCTTTCAGTCAATGTCTTGAGTATAACGCTTTCATTCACTGAAGCAAACGGCATTCATTCAAAAATAATGTCAAACTTCAATTATTGAATCAATAAATCACATGTTATTCATTTGATTCAATGGAATAAACCTAACTCATTTGTATAGTTATACAACTGCATTCATTCCTACAGTCAAACAAACTGAATGCATTCAGTCATGAAACAGAGTGCACGTGGTATCATGAATTCAATGAATCAGATGTTAATCGTTGATTCTTTGAAACAAACCTAATTCACTGTTTTAGTGAATGCAACTGCATTCGTTCTTACAATCAAACAAACTGCATGCATTCAATCAATGAAACAGAGTGCACGTGGTAATTCAATGACTTGAGCTTCTCTCATTCAGTCAATGACTCGAGCTTTACTCTTCCTTTCTGTCAGGCAAACTGCATTCATTCCTACAATCAAACAAACTGCACGCTTTCATTCAATGAAACTGATTGCACGTCGTAATTCAATGACTTGAGCTTCTCTCATTCAGTCAATGTCTCGAGCTTAACGCTTTCATTCAGTGCAGCAAACTGCATTCATTCAAAAATAATGTCAAACTTCAATCATTGATTCAATAAATCAAACGTTATTCATTGATTCAATGAAATAGTCGTAACTAATTTGTTTAGTTAATCCAACTGAATTAATTCAAGCAATCAAACAGAGTGCACATGGTAATCATGAGTTCAATTAATCAGATGTTAATCGTTGATTCTTTGAAACAAACTTAATTCACTGTTGCTTTCATTCATACAATCAGACAAACTGCATGCATTCAGTCAATGAAACAGAGTGCACGTGGTAATTCAATGACTTGAGCTTCTCTCATTCAGTCAATGACTCGAGCTTTACTCTTTTTTTCAGTCAGGCAAACTGCATTCGTTCATACAATCAAACAAACTGCACGCTTTCATTCAAAGAAACTGATTGCACGTAGTAATTCAATGACTTGAGCTTGTCTCATTCAGTCAATGTCTCGAGCTTAATGCTTTCATTCAGTGCAGCAAACTGCATTCATTCAAAGTTAATGTCAAACTTCAATCATTGATTCAATAAATCAAATCATTGATTCCATGAAATAAACATAACTCATTTGTTTAGTAAATCCAACTGCATTCATTCAAATTATCAAACAAACTGCATGCATACATTCAATGAAACAGAGTGCAAAGTAGTAACTCAATGAATTGAGCCTCTCTCATTCAATCAATGTCTCGAGCTTAACGCTTTAATTTAGTGAAGCAAACTGCATTCATTCGCACATAATATCATACTTCAATTATTCATTCAATAAATCAAACGTTATTCATTGATTCAATGAAACAAACAACTGATTTGTTTAGTCAATCCAACTGCATTCATTCATACAATCAAACAACCCGGTTGCATTCATTCAATGAAACAGAGTGCTATGTGGTAAGTCAATGACTTGAGCTTCACTCTTTCAGTCAATGTCTCGAGCTTAACGCTTTCATTCACGGAAGGAGACTGTATTCATTCAAACATAATGTCAAACTTCAATCATTGATTCAATAAATAAAACTTTATTCATTGATTGAATGAAACAAACTTAACTTTTTTGTTTAGTAAATCCTACTGCACTCATTCATGCATTCAAACAAACTGCACGTATTCATCCAACGAAACAGAGTGCACATGGTCATTCAATGACTTGAGCTTCTCTCATTCAGGCATTGTCTCGAGCTTAACGCTTTCAATTCAGTGAAACAAACTACATTCATTCAAATTTAATGTAAAACTTCAATCATAGATTCAATTAAATAAACTTATCTCATTTGTTTAGTTAATCCAACTGCATTCATTCATACAGTCAAACAAACTGAATGCATTCAGTCATGAAACAGAGTGCACGTGGTAATTCAATGACTTGAGATTCTCTCATTCAGTCAATGACTCGAGCTTTATGCTTTCATTCAGTGAAACAAACTGCATTCATTCAAACATAATATCATACTTCAATCATTCATTCAATAAATCAAACGTTATTCATTGATTCCATGAAACAAACTTACCTCATTTGTTTACTAAATCCAACAAAATTCATTCAAACAATCAAACAGACTGCATGCATTCATTCAATGAAACAGAGCGCAAGTGGAATTTCAATGCATAAATAAACTTATCTCATTTGTTTAGTTAATCCAACTGCATTCATTCATACAGTCAAACAAACTGAATGCATTCAGTCATGAAACAGAGTGCACGTGGTATCATGAATTCAATGAATCAGATGTTAATCGTTGATTCTTTGAAACAAACTTAATTCACTGTTTTCGTGAATGCAACTGCATTCGTTCTTACAATCAAACAAACTGCATGCATTCAATCAATGAAACAGAGTGCACGTGGTAATTCAATGACTTGAGCTTCTCCCATTCAGTCAATGACTCGAGCTTTACTCTTTCTTTCTGTCAGGCAAACTGCATTCATTCCTACAATCAAACAAACTGCACGCTTTCATTCAATGAAACTGATTGCACGTAGTAATTCAATGACTTGAGCTTGTCTCATTCAGTCAATGTCTCGAGCTTAACGCTTTCATTCAGTGCAGCAAACTGCATTCATTCAAAAATAATATCAAACTTCAATCATTGATTCAATAAATCAAACGTTATTCATTTGATTCAATGGAATAAACCTAACTCATTTGTTTAGTTATCCAACTGCATTCATTCCTACAGTCAAACAAACTGCATGCATTCATTCAATGAAACAGAGTTCACGTGGTACTTCATTGATTTGAGCTTCCATCATTCAGTCAATGTCTCGAGATTAACGCTATCTTTTAATGGAACAAGCTTCATTCGTCAATCATTGATTCAAACTTCAATCATGAATTCAATGAATCAGATGTTAATCGTTGATTGTTTGAAACAAACGTAACACACTGTTTTAGTGAATCTAACTGCATGCTTTCATTCAATGAAGCAAAATGTATTCATTCAAACTTTGTGCCAAACTTTAATTATTGATAAACTGAATCAGGTGTTAATAGCTGAGTTTTTGAAACAAACATACCTCATTCGTTTAGTGAATCCAACAGCATTCATTCATACAATCAAACAAACTGAATGCATTCAGTCATGAAACAGAGTGCACGTGGTAATCATGAATTCAATGAATCAGATGTTAATCGTTGATTCTTTGAAACAAACCTAATTCACTATTTTAGTGAATCCAACTGCATTCGTTCTTACAATCAAACAAACTGCATGCATTCAGTCAATGAAACAGAGTGCACGTGGTAATTCAATGACTTGAGCTTCTCTCATTCAGTCAATGACTCGAGCTTTACTCTTTTTTTCAGTCAGGCAAACTGCATTCGTTCATACAATCAAACAAACTGTACGCTTTCATTCAATGAAACTGATTGCACGTAGTAATTCAATGACTTGAGCTTCTCTCATTCAGTCAATGTCTCGAGTTTAACGCTTTCATTCAGTGCAGCAAACCGCATTCAGTCAAAAATAATGTCAAATGTCATTCATTGATTCAATAAATCAAACGTTATTCATCTGATTCAATGGAATAAACCTAACTCATGTGTTTAGTTATCCATCTGCATTCATTCCTACAGTCAAACAAACTGCATGCATTCATTCAATGAAACAGAGTTCACGTGGTACTTCATTGATATGAGCTTCCATCATTCAGTCAATGTCTCGAGATTAACGCTATCTTTTAATGGAACAAGCTGCATTCGTTCAACCATTGAATCAAACTTCAATCATGAATTCAATGAATCAGATGTTAATCGTTGATTGTTTGAAACAAACGTAACACACTGTTTTAGTGAATCCAACTGCATGCTTTCATTCAATGAAGCAAAATGTATTCATTCAAACTTTGTGCCAAACTTTAATTGTTGATAAACTGAATCAGGTGTTAATAGCTGAGTTTTTGATACAAACATACCTCATTCGTTTAGTGAATCCAACAGCATTCATTCATACAATCAAAAAAACTGCATGCATTCATTAAATGACTTGAGTACTTCAATGACTTGAGCTTCTCTCATTCAGTCAATGTCTCGAGCTTAACGCTTTCATTCACTGAAGCAAACGGCATTCATTCAAACATAATGTCAAGCTTCAATCATTGATTCAATAAATCAAACGTTATTCATTGATTCAATGAAACAAACTTAACTCATTTGTTTAGTGAATCCAACTGCATTCTTTCATATAATCAAACTGCATGCGTTCATTCAATGAAGCAGAGTGCATTTGGTCATTTAATGACTTGAGCTTCTCTCATTCAGTCAATGTCTCGAGATTAACGCTTTCATTCAGTGAGGCAAACTGCATTCATTCAAACATAATGTCAAACGTCAAACATTGATTCAATAAATCAAACTTATTCATTGAATCAATGAAACAAACTTAACTCTTTTATTTAGTATATCCAACTGCATTCATTCACAACAAACTGCATGCATTCATTCAATGAAACAATGTGCAAGTGGTAATTCAATGAGTTGAGCTTCCCTCATTCAGTCAATGTCTCGAGATTGACGCTTTCTTTCAATGAAGCAAACTGCATTTTTTCAAACATAATGTTCAATCATTGATTCAATACATCAAACGTTATGCATTCAATCAACGACACAAACTTACATTTGTTTAGTGAATCCAACTGCATTCTTTCATATAATCAAACAAACTGCATGCATCCGTTCAGTGAAACCGAATGGTCGTGGTAAGTCAATGACTTGACCTTCTCTCATTCAGTCAATGTCTCGAGCTTAACGCTTTCATTCACTGAAGGAGTCTGTATTCATTCAAACATAATGTCAAACTTCAATCATTGATTCAATAAATAAATCTTTATTCATTGATTGATTGAAACAAACTTAACTCATTTGTTTAGCAAATCTAACTGCACTCATTCATGCAATCCAACAAAACGCATGCACAAATTCAATGAAACGGAGTGCACGTGGTAATTCAATGATTTGAGCTTCACTCTTTCAGTCAATGTCTTGAGCTTAACGCTTTCATTCAGTGCAGCAAACTGCATTCATTCAAAAATAATGTCAAACTTCAATCATTGAATCAATAAATCACATGTTATTCATTTGATTCAATGGAATAAACCTAACTCATTTGTTTAGTTATCCAACTGCATTCCTTCCTACAGTCAAACAAACTGCATGCATTCATTCAATGAAACAGAGTTCACGTGGTAATTCATTGATTTGAGCTTCTATCATTCAGTCAATGTCTCGAGATTAACGCTATCCTTTAATGGAACAAGCTACATTCGTTCAATCGTTGAATTCAATGAATCAGTTGTTAATCGTTGATTCTTTGAAACAAACAACACACTGTTTTAGTGAATCCAACTGCAAGCTTTCATTCAATGAAGCAAACTGTATTCATTCAAATCTTGTGACAAACTTTAATCATTGATAAACTGAATCAGGTGTTAATAGCTGATTCTTTGAAACAAACATAACTCATTTGTTATGTTCAATGAAATAGTCGTAACTAATTTGTTTAGTTAATCCAACTGAATTAATTCAAGCAATCAAACAGAGTGCACGTGGTAATCATGAATTCAATGAATCAGATGTTAATCGTTGATTCTTTGAAACAACATAACTGATTTGTTTAGTGAATCCAACTGCATTCATTCATACAATCAAACAACCCGGTTGCATTCATTCAATGAAACAGAGTGCTATGTGGTAAGTCAATGACTTGAGCTTCACTCTTTCAGTCAATGTCTCGAGCTTAACGCTTTCATTCACGGAAGGAGACTGTATTCATTCAAACATAATGTCAAACTTCAATCATTGATTGAATAAATAAAACTTTATTCATTGATTGAATGAAACAAACTTAACTTTTTTGTTTAGTAAATCCTACTGCACTCATTCATGCATTCAAACAAACTGCACGTATTCATCCAAAGAAACAGAGTGCACGTGGTCATTCAATGACTTGAGCTTCTCTCATTCAGGCATTGTCTCGAGCTTAACGCTTTCAATTCAGTGAAACAAACTACATTCATTCAAATTTAATGTAAAACTTCAATCATAGATTCAATTAAATAAACTTATCTCATTTGTTTAGTTAATCCAACTGCATTCATTCATACAATCAAACAAACTGAATGCATTCAGTCATGAAACAGAGTACACGTGGTAATCATGAATTCAATGAATCAGATGTTAATCGTTGATTCTTTGAAACAAACTTAATTCACTGTTTTAGTGAATGCAACTGCATTCGTTCTTACAATCAAACAAACTGCATGCATTCAATCAATGAAACAGAGTGCACGTGGTAATTCAATGATTTGAGCTTCACTCTTTCAGTCAATGTCTTGAGCTTAACGCTTTCATTCACTGAAGGAAACGGCATTCATTCAAAAATAATGTCAAACTTCAATCATTGAATCAATAAATCAAATGTTATTCATTTGATTCAATGGAATAAACCTAACTCATTGTTTAGTTATCCAACTGCATTCCTTCCTACAGTCAAACAAACTGCATGCATTCATTCAATGAAAGAGTTCACGTGGTAATTCATTGATTTGAGCTTCTATCATTCAGTCAATGTCTCGAGATTAACGCTATCCTTTAATGGAACAAGCTACATTCGTTCAATCGTTGTATTCAATGAATCAGTTGTTAATCGTTGATTCTTTGAAACAAACAACACACTGTTTTAGTGAATCCAACTGCATGCTCTCTGCATTCTGCTTTCAATGAAGCAAACTGTATTCATTCAAATCTTGTGACAAACTTTAATCATTGATAAACTGAATCAGGTGATTCTTTGAAAGAAACATAACTCATTTGTTTAGTGAATCCAACAGCATTCATTCATACAATCGAAAAAACTGCATGCATTCATTAAATGAATCAGAGTGCACGTGGTACTTCAATGGCTTGAGCTTCAGTCTTTCAGTCAATGTCTTGAGCTTAACGCTTTCTTTCACTGAAGCAAACGGCATTCATTCAAAAATAATGTCAAACTTCAATCATTGAATCAATAAATCAAACGTTATTCTTTTGATACAATGGAATAAACCTAACTCATTTGTTTAGTTATCCAACTGCATTCCATCCTACAGTCAAACAAACTGCATGCGTTCATTCAATGAAACAGAGTGCATTTGGTCATTCAATGACTTGAGCTTCTCTCATTCAGTCAATGTCTCGAGATTAAGGCTTTCATTCAGTGAGGCAAACTGCATTCATTCAAACATAATGTCAAACGTCAAACATTGAATTCAATAAATCAAACTTATTCATTGAATCAATGAAACAAACTTAACTCTTTTATTTAGTATATCCAACTGCATTCATTCACAACAAACTGCATGCATTCATTCAATGAAACAATGTGCAAGTGGTAATTCAATGAGTTGAGCTTCCCTCATTCAGTCAATGTCTCGAGATTGACGCTTTCTTTCAATGAAGCAAACTGCATTTTTTCAAACATAATGTCAATCTTCAATCATTGATTCAATACATCAAACGTTATGCATTCAATCAACGACACAAACTTAACTCATTTGTTTAGTGAATCCAGCTGCATTCTTTCATATAATCAAACAAACTGCATGCATCCGTTCAGTGAAACCGAATGGTCGTGGTAAGTCAATGACTTGACCTTCTCTCATTCAGTCAATGTCTCGAGCTTAACGCTTTCATTCACTGAAGGAGTCTGTATTCATTCAAACATAATGTCAAACTTTAATCATTGATTCAATAAATAAATCTTTATTCATTGATTGATTTAAACAAACTTAACTCATTTGTTTAGTAAATCTAACTGCACTCATTCATGCAATCCAACAAAACGCATGCACAAATTCAATGAAACGGAGTGCACGTGGTAATTCAATGATTTGAGCTTCACTCTTTCAGTCAATGTCTTGAGCAAACGGCATTCATTCAAAAATAATGTCAAACTTCAATCATTGAATCAATAAATCAAATGTTATTCATTTGATTCAATGGAATAAACCTAACTCATTTGTTTAGTTATCCAACTGCATTCATTCCTACTGTCAAACAAACTGAATGCATTCAGTCATGAAACAGAGTGCACGTGGTATCATGAATTCAATGAATCAGATGTTAATCTTTGATTCTTTGAAACAAACCTAATTCACTGTTTTAGTGAATGCAACTGCATTCGTTTTTACAATCAAACAAACTGCATGCATTCAATCAATGAAACAGAGTGCACGTGGTAATTCAATGACTTGAGCTTCTCTCATTCAGTCAATGACTCGAGCTTTACTCTTTCTTTCTGTCAGGCAAACTGCATTCATTCCTACAATCAAACAAACTGCACGCTTTCATTCAATGAAACTGATTGCACGTAGTAATTCAATGACTTGAACTTCTCTCATTCAGTCAATGTCTCGAGCTTAACGCTTTCATTCAGTGCAGCAAACTGCATTCATTCAAAAATAATGTCAAACTTCAATCATTGACTCAATAAATCAAACGTTATTCATTGATTCAATGAAATAGTCGTAACTAATTTGTTTAGTTAATCCAACTGAATTAATTCAAGCAATCAAACAGAGTGCACGTGGTAATCATGAGTTCAATTAATCAGATGTTAATCGTTGATTCTTTGAAACAAACTTAATTCACTGTTTTAGTGAATCCAACTGCATTCATTCTTACAATCAAACAAACTGCATGCATTCAATCAATGAAACAGAGTGCACGTGGTAATTCAATGACTTGAGCTTCTCTCATTCAGTCAATGACTCGAGCTTTACTCTTTTTTTCAGTCAGGCAAACTGCATTCGTTCATACAATCAAACAAACTGCACGCTTTCATTCAATGAAACTGATTGCACGTAGTAATTCAATGACTTGAGCTTGTCTCATTCAGTCAATGTCTCGAGCTGACCGCTTTCATTCAGTGCAGCAAACTGCATTCATTCAAAGTTAATGTCAAACTTCAATCATTGATTCAATAAATCAAATCATTGATTCCATGAAATAAACTTAACTCATTTGTTTAGTAAATCCAACTGCATTCATTCAAATTATCAAACAAACTGCATGCATACATTCAATGAAACAGAGTGCAAAGTAGTAACTCAATGAATTGAGCCTCTCTCATTCAATCAATGTCTCGAGCTTAACGCTTTAATTTAGTGAAGCAAACTGCATTCATTCGCACATAATATCATACTTCAATTATTCATTCAATAAATCAAACGTTATTCATTGATTCAATGAAACAAACAACTGATTTGTTTAGTCAATCCAACTGCATTCATTCATACAATCAAACAACCCGGTTGCATTCATTCAATGAAACAGAGTGCTATGTGGTAAGTCAATGACTTGAGCTTCACTCTTTCAGTCAATGTCTCGAGCTTAACGCTTTCATTCACGGAAGGAGACTGTATTCATTCAAACATAATGTCAAACTTCAATCATTGATTCAATAAATAAAACTTTATTCATTGATTGAATGAAACAAACTTAACTTTTTTGTTTAGTAAATCCTACTGCACTCATTCATGCATTCAAACAAACTGCACGTATTCATCCAAAGAAACAGAGTGCACGTGGTCATTCAATGACTTGAGCTTCTCTCATTCAGGCATTGTCTCGAGCTTAACGCTTTCAATTCAGTGAAACAAACTACATTCATTCAAATTTAATGTAAAACTTCAATCATAGATTCAATTAAATAAACTTATCTCATTTGTTTAGTTAATCCAACTGCATTCATTCATACAATCAAACAAACTGAATGCATTCAGTCATGAAACAGAGTACACGTGGTAATCATGAATTCAATGAATCAGATGTTAATCGTTGATTCTTTGAAACAAACTTAATTCACTGTTTTAGTGAATGCAACTGCATTCGTTCTTACAATCAAACAAACTGCATGCATTCAATCAATGAAACAGAGTGCACGTGGTAATTCAATGATTTGAGCTTCACTCTTTCAGTCAATGTCTTGAGCTTAACGCTTTCATTCACTGAAGGAAACGGCATTCATTCAAAAATAATGTCAAACTTCAATCATTGAATCAATAAATCAAATGTTATTCATTTGGTTCAATGGAATAAACCTAACTCATTGTTTAGTTATCCAACTGCATTCCTTCCTACAGTCAAACAAACTGCATGCATTCATTCAATGAAAGAGTTCACGTGGTAATTCATTGATTTGAGCTTCTATCATTCAGTCAATGTCTCGAGATTAACGCTATCCTTTAATGGAACAAGCTACATTCGTTCAATCGTTGTATTCAATGAATCAGTTGTTAATCGTTGATTCTTTGAAACAAACAACACACTGTTTTAGTGAATCCAACTGCATGCTCTCTGCATTCTGCTTTCAATGAAGCAAACTGTATTCATTCAAATCTTGTGACAAACTTTAATCATTGATAAACTGAATCAGGTGATTCTTTGAAAGAAACATAACTCATTTGTTTAGTGAATCCAACAGCATTCATTCATACAATCGAAAAAACTGCATGCATTCATTAAATGAATCAGAGTGCACGTGGTACTTCAATGGCTTGAGCTTCAGTCTTTCAGTCAATGTCTTGAGCTTAACGCTTTCTTTCACTGAAGCAAACGGCATTCATTCAAAAATAATGTCAAACTTCAATCATTGAATCAATAAATCAAACGTTATTCTTTTGATACAATGGAATAAACCTAACTCATTTGTTTAGTTATCCAACTGCATTCCATCCTACAGTCAAACAAACTGCATGCGTTCATTCAATGAAACAGAGTGCATTTGGTCATTCAATGACTTGAGCTTCTCTCATTCAGTCAATGTCTCGAGATTAAGGCTTTCATTCAGTGAGGCAAACTGCATTCATTCAAACATAATGTCAAACGTCAAACATTGAATTCAATAAATCAAACTTATTCATTGAATCAATGAAACAAACTTAACTCTTTTATTTAGTATATCCAACTGCATTCATTCACAACAAACTGCATGCATTCATTCAATGAAACAATGTGCAAGTGGTAATTCAATGAGTTGAGCTTCCCTCATTCAGTCAATGTCTCGAGATTGACGCTTTCTTTCAATGAAGCAAACTGCATTTTTTCAAACATAATGTCAATCTTCAATCATTGATTCAATACATCAAACGTTATGCATTCAATCAACGACACAAACTTAACTCATTTGTTTAGTGAATCCAGCTGCATTCTTTCATATAATCAAACAAACTGCATGCATCCGTTCAGTGAAACCGAATGGTCGTGGTAAGTCAATGACTTGACCTTCTCTCATTCAGTCAATGTCTCGAGCTTAACGCTTTCATTCACTGAAGGAGTCTGTATTCATTCAAACATAATGTCAAACTTTAATCATTGATTCAATAAATAAATCTTTATTCATTGATTGATTTAAACAAACTTAACTCATTTGTTTAGTAAATCTAACTGCACTCATTCATGCAATCCAACAAAACGCATGCACAAATTCAATGAAACGGAGTGCACGTGGTAATTCAATGATTTGAGCTTCACTCTTTCAGTCAATGTCTTGAGCAAACGGCATTCATTCAAAAATAATGTCAAACTTCAATCATTGAATCAATAAATCAAATGTTATTCATTTGATTCAATGGAATAAACCTAACTCATTTGTTTAGTTATCCAACTGCATTCATTCCTACTGTCAAACAAACTGAATGCATTCAGTCATGAAACAGAGTGCACGTGGTATCATGAATTCAATGAATCAGATGTTAATCTTTGATTCTTTGAAACAAACCTAATTCACTGTTTTAGTGAATGCAACTGCATTCGTTTTTACAATCAAACAAACTGCATGCATTCAATCAATGAAACAGAGTGCACGTGGTAATTCAATGACTTGAGCTTCTCTCATTCAGTCAATGACTCGAGCTTTACTCTTTCTTTCTGTCAGGCAAACTGCATTCATTCCTACAATCAAACAAACTGCACGCTTTCATTCAATGAAACTGATTGCACGTAGTAATTCAATGACTTGAACTTCTCTCATTCAGTCAATGTCTCGAGCTTAACGCTTTCATTCAGTGCAGCAAACTGCATTCATTCAAAAATAATGTCAAACTTCAATCATTGACTCAATAAATCAAACGTTATTCATTGATTCAATGAAATAGTCGTAACTAATTTGTTTAGTTAATCCAACTGAATTAATTCAAGCAATCAAACAGAGTGCACGTGGTAATCATGAGTTCAATTAATCAGATGTTAATCGTTGATTCTTTGAAACAAACTTAATTCACTGTTTTAGTGAATCCAACTGCATTCATTCTTACAATCAAACAAACTGCATGCATTCAATCAATGAAACAGAGTGCACGTGGTAATTCAATGACTTGAGCTTCTCTCATTCAGTCAATGACTCGAGCTTTACTCTTTTTTTCAGTCAGGCAAACTGCATTCGTTCATACAATCAAACAAACTGCACGCTTTCATTCAATGAAACTGATTGCACGTAGTAATTCAATGACTTGAGCTTGTCTCATTCAGTCAATGTCTCGAGCTGACCGCTTTCATTCAGTGCAGCAAACTGCATTCATTCAAAGTTAATGTCAAACTTCAATCATTGATTCAATAAATCAAATCATTGATTCCATGAAATAAACTTAACTCATTTGTTTAGTAAATCCAACTGCATTCATTCAAATTATCAAACAAACTGCATGCATACATTCAATGAAACAGAGTGCAAAGTAGTAACTCAATGAATTGAGCCTCTCTCATTTAATCAATGTCTCGAGCTTAACGCTTTAATTTAGTGAAGCAAACTGCATTCATTCGCACATAATATCATACTTCAATTATTCATTCAATAAATCAAACGTTATTCATTGATTCAATGAAACAAACAACTGATTTGTTTAGTCAATCCAACTGCATTCATTCATACAATCAAACAACCCGGTTGCATTCATTCAATGAAACAGAGTGCTATGTGGTAAGTCAATGACTTGAGCTTCACTCTTTCAGTCAATGTCTCGAGCTTAACGCTTTCATTCACGGAAGGAGACTGTATTCATTCAAACATAATGTCAAACTTCAATCATTGATTCAATAAATAAAACTTTATTCATTGATTGAATGAAACAAACTTAACTTTTTTGTTTAGTAAATCCTACTGCACTCATTCATGCATTCAAACAAACTGCACGTATTCATCCAAAGAAACAGAGTGCACATGGTCATTCAATGACTTGAGCTTCTCTCATTCAGGCATTGTCTCGAGCTTAACGCTTTCAATTCAGTGAAACAAACTACATTCATTCAAATTTAATGTAAAACTTCAATCATAGATTCAATTAAATAAACTTATCTCATTTGTTTAGTTAATCCAACTGCATTCATTCATACAGTCAAACAAACTGAATGCATTCAGTCATGAAACAGAGTGCACGTGGTATCATGAATTCAATGAATCAGATGTTAATCGTTGATTCTTTGAAACAAACTTAATTCACTGTTTTAGTGAATGCAACTGCATTCGTTCTTACAATCAAACAAACTGCATGCATTCAATCAATGAAACAGAGTGCACGTGGTAATTCAATGACTTGAGCTTCTCCCATTCAGTCAATGACTCGAGCTTTACTCTTTCTTTCTGTCAGGCAAACTGCATTCATTCCTACAATCAAACAAACTGCACGCTTTCATTCAATGAAACTGATTGCACGTAGTAATTCAATGACTTGTGCTTGTCTCATTCATTCAATGTCTCGAGCTTAACGCTTTCATTCAGTGCAGCAAACTGCATTCATTCAAAAATAATGTCAAACTTCAATCATTGATTCAATAAATCAAACGTTATTCATTTGATTCAATGGAATAAACCTAACTCATTTGTTTAGTTATCCAACTGTATTACAGTCAAACAAACTGCATGCATTCATTCAATGAAACAGAGTTCACATGGTACTTCATTGATTTGAGCTTCCATCATTCAGTCAATGTCTCGAGATTAACGCTATCTTTTAATGGAACAAGCTGCATTCGTTCAATCATTGAATCAAACTTCAATCATGAATTCAATGAATCAGATGTTAATCGTTGATTGTTTGAAACAAACGTAACACACTGTTTTAGTGAATCCAACTGCATGCTTTCATTCAATGAAGCAAACTGTATTCATTCAAACTTTGTGCCAAACTTTAATTATTGATAAACTGAATCAGGTGTTAATAGCTGAGTTTTTGATACAAACATACCTCATTCGTTTAGTGAATCCAACAGCATTCATTCATACAATCAAAAAAACTGCATGCATTCATTAAATGACTTGAGTACTTCAATGACTTGAGCTTCTCTCATTCAGTCAATGTCTCGAGCTTAACGCTTTCATTCACTGAAGCAAACGGCATTCATTCAAACATAATGTCAAGCTTCAATCATTGATTCAATAAATCAAACGTTATTCATTGATTCAATGAAACAAACTTAACTCATTTGTTTAGTGAATCCAACTGCATTATTTCATATAATCAAACTGCATGCGTTCATTCAATGAAACAGAGTGCATTTGGTCATTTAATGACTTTTGCTTCATTCAGTCAATGTCTCGAGATTAACCGTTTCATTCAGTGAGGCAAACTGCATTCATTCAAACATAATGTCAAACGTCAAACATTGATTCAATAAATCAAACTTATTCATTGAATCAATGAAACAAACTTAACTCTTTTATTTAGTATATCCAACTGCATTCATTCACAACAAACTGCATGCATTCATTCAATGAAACAATGTGCAAGTGGTAATTCAATGTGTTGAGCTTCCCTCATTCAGTCAATGTCTCGAGATTGACGCTTTCTTTCAATGAAGCAAACTGCATTTTTTCAAACATAATGTTCAATCATTGATTCAATACATCAAACGTTATGCATTCAATCAACGACACAAACTTAACTCATTTGTTTAGTGAATCCAACTGCATTCTTTCATATAATCAAACAAACTGCATGCATCAGTTCAGTGAAACCGAATGGTCGTGGTAAGTCAATGACTTGACCTTCTCTCATTCAGTCAATGTCTCGAGCTTAACGCTTTCATTCACTGAAGGAGTCTGTATTCATTCAAACATAATGTCAAACTTCAATCATTGATTCAATAAATAAATCTTTATTCATTGATTGATTGAAACAAACTTAACTCATTTGTTTAGTAAATCTAACTGCACTCATTCATGCAATCCAACAAAACGCATGCACAATTTCAATGAAACGGAGTGCACGTGGTAATTCAATGATTTGAGCTTCACTCTTTCAGTCAATGTCTTGAGCTTAACGCTTTCATTCAGTGCAGCAAACTGCATTCATTCAAAAATAATGTCAAACTTCAATCATTGAATCAATAAATCAAATGTTATTCATTTGATTCAATGGAATAAACCTAACTCATTTGTTTAGTTATCCAACTGCATTTCTTCCTACAGTCAAACAAACTGCATGCATTCATTCAATGAAACAGAGTTCACGTGGTAATTCATTGATTTGAGCTTCTATCATTCAGTCAATGTCTCGAGATTAATCCTATCCTTTAATGGAACAAGCTACATTCGTTCAATCGTTGTATTCAATGAATCAGTTGTAAATCGTTGATTCTTTGAAACAAACAACACACTGTTGTAGTGAATCCAACTGCATGCTTTCATTCAATGAAGCAAACTGTATTCATTCAAATCTTGTGACAAACTTTAATCATTAATAAACTGAATCAGGTGTTAATAGCTGATTCTTTGAAACAAACATAACTCATTTGTTTAGTGAATCCAACAGCATTCATTCATACAATCAAAAAAACTGCATGCATTCATTAAATGAATCAGAGTGCACGTGGTACTTCAATGACTTGAGCTTCTCTCATTCAGTCAATGTCTCGAGCTGAAAGCTTTCATTCACTGAAGCAAACGGCAGTCATTCAAACATAATGTCAAGCTTCAATCATTGATTCAATAAATCAAACGTTATTCATTGATTCAATGAAACAAACTTAACTCATTTCTTTACTGAATCCAACTGCATTCTTTCATATAATCAAACAAACTGCATGTTAATCAAGCAAACTTCATTCAATGAACCAGAGTGCAAAGTAGTAACTCAATGAATTGAGCCTCTCTCATTCAATCAATGTCTCGAGCTTAACGCTTTAATTTAGTGAAGCAAACTGCATTCATTCGCACATAATATCATACTTCAATTATTCATTCAATAAATCAAACGTTATTCATTGATTCAATGAAACAAACAACTGATTTGTTTAGTCAATCCAACTGCATTCATTCATACAATCAAACAACCCGGTTGCATTCATTCAATGAAACAGAGTGCTATGTGGTAAGTCAATGACTTGAGCTTCACTCTTTCAGTCAATGTCTCGAGCTTAACGCTTTCATTCACGGAAGGAGACTGTATTCATTCAAACATAATGTCAAACTTCAATCATTGATTCAATAAATAAAACTTTATTCATTGATTGAATGAAACAAACTTAACTTTTTTGTTTAGTAAATCCTACTGCACTCATTCATGCATTCAAACAAACTGCACGTATTCATCCAAAGAAACAGAGTGCACATGGTCATTCAATGACTTGAGCTTCTCTCATTCAGGCATTGTCTCGAGCTTAACGCTTTCAATTCAGTGAAACAAACTACATTCATTCAAATTTAATGTAAAACTTCAATCATAGATTCAATTAAATAAACTTATCTCATTTGTTTAGTTAATCCAACTGCATTCATTCATACAGTCAAACAAACTGAATGCATTCAGTCATGAAACAGAGTGCACGTGGTATCATGAATTCAATGAATCAGATGTTAATCGTTGATTCTTTGAAACAAACTTAATTCACTGTTTTAGTGAATGCAACTGCATTCGTTCTTACAATCAAACAAACTGCATGCATTCAATCAATGAAACAGAGTGCACGTGGTAATTCAATGACTTGAGCTTCTCCCATTCAGTCAATGACTCGAGCTTTACTCTTTCTTTCTGTCAGGCAAACTGCATTCATTCCTACAATCAAACAAACTGCACGCTTTCATTCAATGAAACTGATTGCACGTAGTAATTCAATGACTTGTGCTTGTCTCATTCAGTCAATGTCTCGAGCTTAACGCTTTCATTCAGTGCAGCAAACTGCATTCATTCAAAAATAATGTCAAACTTCAATCATTGATTCAATAAATCAAACGTTATTCATTTGATTCAATGGAATAAACCTAACTCATTTGTTTAGTTATCCAACTGTATTACAGTCAAACAAACTGCATGCATTCATTCAATGAAACAGAGTTCACGTGGTACTTCATTGATTTGAGCTTCCATCATTCAGTCAATGTCTCGAGATTAACGCTATCTTTTAATGGAACAAGCTGCATTCGTTCAATCATTGAATCAAACTTCAATCATGAATTCAATGAATCAGATGTTAATCGTTGATTGTTTGAAACAAACGTAACACACTGTTTTAGTGAATCCAACTGCATGCTTTCATTCAATGAAGCAAACTGTATTCATTCAAACTTTGTGCCAAACTTTAATTATTGATAAACTGAATCAGGTGTTAATAGCTGAGTTTTTGATACAAACATACCTCATTCGTTTAGTGAATCCAACAGCATTCATTCATACAATCAAAAAAACTGCATGCATTCATTAAATGACTTGAGTACTTCAATGACTTGAGCTTCTCTCATTCAGTCAATGTCTCGAGCTTAACGCTTTCATTCACTGAAGCAAACGGCATTCATTCAAACATAATGTCAAGCTTCAATCATTGATTCAATAAATCAAACGTTATTCATTGATTCAATGAAACAAACTTAACTCATTTGTTTAGTGAATCCAACTGCATTATTTCATATAATCAAACTGCATGCGTTCATTCAATGAAACAGAGTGCATTTGGTCATTTAATGACTTTTGCTTCATTCAGTCAATGTCTCGAGATTAACCGTTTCATTCAGTGAGGCAAACTGCATTCATTCAAACATAATGTCAAACGTCAAACATTGATTCAATAAATCAAACTTATTCATTGAATCAATGAAACAAACTTAACTCTTTTATTTAGTATATCCAACTGCATTCATTCACAACAAACTGCATGCATTCATTCAATGAAACAATGTGCAAGTGGTAATTCAATGTGTTGAGCTTCCCTCATTCAGTCAATGTCTCGAGATTGACGCTTTCTTTCAATGAAGCAAACTGCATTTTTTCAAACATAATGTTCAATCATTGATTCAATACATCAAACGTTATGCATTCAATCAACGACACAAACTTAACACATTTGTTTAGTGAATCCAACTGCATTCTTTCATATAATCAAACAAACTGCATGCATCCGTTCAGTGAAACCGAATGGTCGTGGTAAGTCAATGACTTGACCTTCTCTCATTCAGTCAATGTCTCGAGCTTAACGCTTTCATTCACTGAAGGAGTCTGTATTCATTCAAACATAATGTCAAACTTCAATCATTGATTCAATAAATAAATCTTTATTCATTGATTGATTGAAACAAACTTAACTCATTTGTTTAGTAAATCTAACTGCACTCATTCATGCAATCCAACAAAACGCATGCACAAATTCAATGAAACGGAGTGCACGTGGTAATTCAATGATTTGAGCTTCACTCTTTCAGTCAATGTCTTGAGCTTAACGCTTTCATTCAGTGCAGCAAACTGCATTCATTCAAAAATAATGTCAAACTTCAATCATTGAATCAATAAATCAAATGTTATTCATTTGATTCAATGGAATAAACCTAACTCATTTGTTTAGTTATCCAACTGCATTCCTTCCTACAGTCAAACAAACTGCATGCATTCATTCAATGAAACAGAGTTCACGTGGTAATTCATTGATTTGAGCTTCTATCATTCAGTCAATGTCTCGAGATTAATGCTATCCTTTAATGGAACAAGCTACATTCGTTCAATCGTTGTATTCAATGAATCAGTTGTAAATCGTGGATTCTTTGAAACAAACAACACACTGTTGTAGTGAATCCAACTGCATGCTTTCATTCAATGAAGCAAACTGTATTCATTCAAATCTTGTGACAAACTTTAATCATTAATAAACTGAATCAGGTATTAATAGCTGATTCTTTGAAACAACATAACTCATTTGTTTAGTGAATCCAACAGCATTCATTCATACAATCAAAAAAACTGCATGCATTCATTGAATGTTCAGAGTGCACGTAGTACTTCAAAGACTTGAGCTTCTCTCATTCAGTCAACGTCTCAAGCTTAAACGCTCTCATTCAGAGAAGCAAATTGCATTCGTTCGCACATAATGCTTCAATCATTGATTCAATAAATCAAACGTTATTCATTGATTCAATGAAATAGACGTAACTAATTTGTTTAGTTCATCCAACTGAATTAATTCAAGCAATCAAACAGAGTGCACGTGGTAATCATGAATTCAATTAATCAGATGTTAATCGTTGATTCTTTGAAACAAACTTAATTCACTGTTTTAGTGAATCCAACTGCATTCATTCATACAATCAAACAAACTGCATGCATTCAGTCAATGAAACAGAGTGCACGTGGTAATTCAATGACTTGAGCTTCTCTCAAACAGTCAATGACTCGAGCTTTACTCTTTTTTCAGTCAGGCAAACTGCATTCATTCATACAATCAAACAAACTGCACGCTTTCATTCAATGAAACTGATTGCACGTAGTAATTCAATGACTTGAGCTTGTCTCATTCAGTCAATGTCTCGAGCTTAATGCTTTCATTCAGTGCAGCAAACTGCATTCATTCAAAGTTAATGTCAAACTTCAATCATTGATTCAATAAATCAAATCATTGATTCCATGAAATAAACTTAACTCATTTGTTTAGTAAATCCAACTGCATCCATTCAAATTATCAAACAAACTGCATGCATAAATTCAATGAAACAGAGTGCAAAGTAGTAACTCAATGAATTGAGCCTCTCTCATTCAATCAATGTCTCGAGCTTAACGCTTTAATTTAGTGAAGCAAACTGCATTCATTCGCACATAATATCATATTTCAATTATTCATTCAATAAATCAAACGTTATTCATTGATTCAATGAAACAAACAACTGATTTGTTTAGTCAATCCAACTGCATTCATTCATACAATCAAACAACCCGGTTGCATTCATTCAATGAAACAGAGTGCTATGTGGTAAGTCAATGACTTGAGCTTCACTCTTTCAGTCAATGTCTCGAGCTTAACGCTTTCATTCACGAAAGGAGACTGTATTCATTCAAACATAATGTCAAACTTCAATCATTGATTCAATAAATAAAACTTTATTCATTGATTGAATGAAACAAACTTAACTTTTTTGTTTAGTAAATCCTACTGCACTCATTCATGCATTCAAACAAACTGCACGTATTCATCCAAAGAAACAGAGTACACGTGGTCATTCAATGACTTGAGCTTCTCTCATTCAGGCATTGTCTCGAGCTTAACGCTTTCAATTCAGTGAAACAAACTACATTCATTCAAATTTAAGGTAAAACTTCAATCATAGATTCAATTAAATAAACTTATCTCATTTGATTAGTTAATCCAACTGCATTCATTCATACAATCAAACAAACTGAATGCATTCAGTCATGAAACAGAGTACACGTGGTAATCATGAATTCAATGAATCAGATGTTAATCGTTGATTCTTTGAAACAAACTTAATTCACTGTTTTAGTGAATGCAACTGCATTCGTTCTTACAATCAAACAAACTGCATGCATTCAATCAATGAAACAGAGTGCACGTGGTAATTCAATGATTTGAGCTTCACTCTTTCAGTCAATGTCTTGAGCTTAACGATTTCATTCACTGAAGCAAACGGCATTCATTCAAAAATAATGTCAAACTTCAATCATTGAATCAATAAATCAAATGTTATTCATTTGATTCAATGGAATAAACCTAACTCATTGTTTAGTTATCCAACTGCATTCCTTCCTACAGTCTAACAAACTGCATGCATTCATTCAATGAAACAGAGTTCACGTGGTAATTCATTGATTTGAGCTTCTATCATTCAGTCAATGTCTCGAGATTAACGCTATCCTTTAATGGAACAAGCTACATTCGTTCAGTCGTTGTATTCAATGAATCAGTTGTTAATCGTTGATTCTTTGAAACAAACAACACACTGTTTTAGTGAATCCAACTGCATGCTCTCTGCATTCTGCTTTCAATGAAGCAAACTGTATTCATTCAAATCTTGTGACAAACTTTAATCATTGATAAACTGAATCAGGTGATTCTTTGAAAGAAACATAACTCATTTGTTTAGTGAATCCAACAGCATTCATTCATACAATCGAAAAAACTGCATGCATTCATTAAATGAATCAGAGTGCACGTGGTACTTCAATGGCTTGAGCTTCAGTCTTTCAGTCAATGTCTTGAGCTTAACGCTTTCTTTCACTGAAGCAAATGGCATTCATTCAAAAATAATGTCAAACTTCAATCATTGAATCAATAAATCAAACGTTATTCATTTGATACAATGGAATAAACCTAACTCATTTGTTTAGTTATCCAACTGCATTCCATCCTACAGTCAAACAAACTGCATGCGTTCATTCAATGAAACAGAGTGCATTTGGTCATTCAATGACTTGAGCTTCTCTCATTTAGTCAATGTCTCGAGATTAAGGCTTTCATTCAGTGAGGCAAACTGCATTCATTCAAACATAATGTCAAACGTCAAACATTGAATTCAATAAATCAAACTTATTCATTGAATCAATGAAACAAACTTAACTCTTTTATTTAGTATATCCAACTGCATTCATTCACAACAAACTGCATGCATTCATTCAATGAAACAATGTGCAAGTGGTAATTCAATGAGTTGAGCTTCCCTCATTCAGTCAATGTCTCGAGATTGACGCTTTCTTTCAATGAAGCAAACTGCATTTTTTCAAACATAATGTCAATCTTCAATCATTGATTCAATACATCAAACGTTATGCATTCAATCAACGACACAAACTTAACTCATTTGTTTAGTGAATCCAGCTGCATTCTTTCATATAATCAAACAAACTGCATGCATCCGTTCAGTGAAACCGAATGGTCGTGGTAAGTCAATGACTTGACCTCTCTCATTCAGTCAATGTCTCGAGCTTAACGCTTTCATTCACTGAAGGAGACTGTATTCATTCAAACATAACGTCAAACTTCAATTATTGATTCAATAAATAAATCTGTATTCATTGATTGATTGAAACAAACTTAACTCATTTGTTTAGTAAATCTAACTGCACTCATTCATGCAATCCAACAAAACGCATGCACAAATTCAATGAAACGGAGTGCACGTGGTAATTCAATGATTTGAGCTTCACTCTTTCAGTCAATGTCTTGAGCTTTCATTCACTGAAGCAAACGGCATTCATTCAAAAATAATGTCAAACTTCAATCATTGAATCAATAAATCAAATGTTATTCATTTGATTCAATGGAATAAACCTAACTCATTTGTTTAGTTATCCAACTGCATTCATTCCTACTGTCAAACAAACTGAATGCATTCAGTCATGAAACAGAGTGCACGTGGTATCATGAATTCAATGAATCAGATGTTAATCGTTGATTCTTTGAAACAAACCTAATTCACTGTTTTAGTGAATGCAACTGCATTCGTTTTTACAATCAAACAAATTGCATGCATTCAATCAATGAAACAGAGTGCACGTGGTAATTCAATGACTTGAGCTTCTCTCATTCAGTCAATGACTCGAGCTTTACTCTTTCTTTCTGTCAGGCAAACTGCATTCATTCCTACAATCAAACAAACTGCACGCTTTCATTCAATGAAACTGATTGCACGTAGTAATTCAATGACTTGAGCTTCTCTCATTCAGTCAATGTCTCGAGCTTAACGCTTTCATTCAGTGCAGCAAACTGCATTCATTCAAAAATAATGTCAAACTTCAATCATTGATTCAATAAATCAAACGTTATTCATTGATTCAATGAAATAGTCGTAACTAATTTGTTTAGTTAATCCAACTGAATTAATTCAAGCAATCAAACAGAGTGCACGTGGTAATCATGAGTTCAATTAATCAGATGTTAATCGTTGATTCTTTGAAACAAACTTAATTCACTGTTTTAGTGAATCCAACTGCATTCATTCTTACAATCAAACAAACTGCATGCATTCAATCAATGAAACAGAGTGCACGTGGTAATTCAATGACTTGAGCTTCTCTCATTCAGTCAATGACTCGAGCTTTACTCTTTTTTTCAGTCAGGCAAACTGCATTCGTTCATACAATCAAACAAACTGCACGCTTTCATTCAATGAAACTGATTGCACGTAGTAATTCAATGACTTGAGCTTGTCTCATTCAGTCAATGTCTCGAGCTGACCGCTTTCATTCAGTGCAGCAAACTGCATTCATTCAAAGTTAATGTCAAACTTCAATCATTGATTCAATAAATCAAATCATTGATTCCATGAAATAAACTTAACTCATTTGTTTAGTAAATCCAACTGCATTCATTCAAATTATCAAACAAACTGCATGCATACATTCAATGAAACAGAGTGCAAAGTAGTAACTCAATGAATTGAGCCTCTCTCATTCAATGTCTCGAGCTTAACGCTTTAATTTAGTGAAGCAAACTGCATTCATTCGCACATAATATCATACTTCAATTATTCATTCAATAAATCAAACGTTATTCATTGATTCAATGAAACAAACAACTGATTTGTTTAGTCAATCCAACTGCATTCATTCATACAATCAAACAACCCGGTTGCATTCATTCAATGAAACAGAGTGCTATGTGGTAAGTCAATGACTTGAGCTTCACTCTTTCAGTCAATGTCTCGAACTTAACGCTTTCATTCATGGAAGGAGACTGTATTCATTCAAACATAATGTCAAACTTCAATCATTGATTCAATAAATAAAACTTTATTCATTGATTGAATGAAACAAACTTAACTTTTTTGTTTAGTAAATCCTACTGCACTCATTCATGCATTCAAACAAACTGCACGTATTCATCCAAAGAAACAGAGTGCACATGGTCATTCAATGACTTGAGCTTCTCTCATTCAGGCATTGTCTCGAGCTTAACGCTTTCAATTCAGTGAAACAAACTACATTCATTCAAATTTAATGTAAAACTTCAATCATAGATTCAATTAAATAAACTTATCTCATTTGTTTAGTTAATCCAACTGCATTCATTCATACAGTCAAACAAACTGAATGCATTCAGTCATGAAACAGAGTGCACGTGGTATCATGAATTCAATGAATCAGATGTTAATCGTTGATTCTTTGAAACAAACTTAATTCACTGTTTTAGGGAATGCAACTGCATTCGTTCTTACAATCAAACAAACTGCATGCATTCAATCAATGAAACAGAGTGCACGTGGTAATTCAATGACTTGAGCTTCTCCCATTCAGTCAATGACTCGAGCTTTACTCTTTCTTTCTGTCAGGCAAACTGCATTCATTCCTACAATCAAACAAACTGCACGCTTTCATTCAATGAAACTGATTGCACGTAGTAATTCAATGACTTGTGCTTGTCTCATTCAGTCAATGTCTCGAGCTTAACGCTTTCATTCAGTGCAGCAAACTGCATTCATTCAAAAATAATGTCAAACTTCAATCATTGATTCAATAAATCAAACGTTATTCATTTGATTCAATGGAATAAACCTAACTCATTTGTTTAGTTATCCAACTGTATTACAGTCAAACAAACTGCATGCATTCATTCAATGAAACAGAGTTCACGTGGTACTTCATTGATTTGAGCTTCCATCATTCAGTCAATGTCTCGAGATTAACGCTATCTTTTAATGGAACAAGCTGCATTCGTTCAATCATTGAATCAAACTTCAATCATGAATTCAATGAATCAGATGTTAATCGTTGATTGTTTGAAACAAACGTAACACACTGTTTTAGTGACTCCAACTGCATGCTTTCATTCAATGAAGCAAACTGTATTCATACAAACTTTGTGCCAAACTTTAATTATTGATAAACTGAATCAGGTGTTAATAGCTGAGTTTTTGATACAAACATACCTCATTCGTTTAGTGAATCCAACAGCATTCATTCATACAATCAAAAAAACTGCATGCATTCATTAAATGACTTGAGTACTTCAATGACTTGAGCTTCTCTCATTCAGTCAATGTCTCGAGCTTAACGCTTTCATTCACTGAAGCAAACGGCATTCATTCAAACATAATGTCAAGCTTCAATCATTGATTCAATAAATCAAACGTTATTCATTGATTCAATGAAACAAACTTAACTCATTTGTTTAGTGAATCCAACTGCATTATTTCATATAATCAAACTGCATGCGTTCATTCAATGAAACAGAGTGCATTTGGTCATTTAATGACTTTTGCTTCATTCAGTCAATGTCTCGAGATTAACCGTTTCATTCAGTGAGGCAAACTGCATTCATTCAAACATAATGTCAAACGTCAAACATTGATTCAATAAATCAAACTTATTCATTGAATCAATGAAACAAACTTAACTCTTTTATTTAGTATATCCAACTGCATTCATTCACAACAAACTGCATGCATTCATTCAATGAAACAATGTGCAAGTGGTAATTCAATGTGTTGAGCTTCCCTCATTCAGTCAATGTCTCGAGATTGACGCTTTCTTTCAATGAAGCAAACTGCATTTTTTCAAACATAATGTTCAATCATTGATTCAATACATCAAACGTTATGCATTCAATCAACGACACAAACTTAACTCATTTGTTTAGTGAATCCAACTGCATTCTTTCATATAATCAAACAAACTGCATGCATCAGTTCAGTGAAACCGAATGGTCGTGGTAAGTCAATGACTTGACCTTCTCTCATTCAGTCAATGTCTCGAGCTTAACGCTTTCATTCACTGAAGGAGTCTGTATTCATTCAAACATAATGTCAAACTTCAATCATTGATTCAATAAATAAATCTTTATTCATTGATTGATTGAAACAAACTTAACTCATTTGTTTAGTAAATCTAACTGCACTCATTCATGCAATCCAACAAAACGCATGCACAAATTCAATGAAACGGAGTGCACGTGGTAATTCAATGATTTGAGCTTCACTCTTTCAGTCAATGTCTTGAGCTTAACGCTTTCATTCAGTGCAGCAAACTGCATTCATTCAAAAATAATGTCAAACTTCAATCATTGAATCAATAAATCAAATGTTATTCATTTGATTCAATGGAATAAACCTAACTCATTTGTTTAGTTATCCAACTGCATTTCTTCCTACAGTCAAACAAACTGCATGCATTCATTCAATGAAACAGAGTTCACGTGGTAATTCATTGATTTGAGCTTCTATCATTCAGTCAATGTCTCGAGATTAATCCTATCCTTTAATGGAACAAGCTACATTCGTTCAATCGTTGTATTCAATGAATCAGTTGTAAATCGTTGATTCTTTGAAACAAACAACACACTGTTGTAGTGAATCCAACTGCATGCTTTCATTCAATGAAGCAAACTGTATTCATTCAAATCTTGTGACAAACTTTAATCATTAATAAACTGAATCAGGTGTTAATAGCTGATTCTTTGAAACAAACATAACTCATTTGTTTAGTGAATCCAACAGCATTCATTCATACAATCAAAAAAACTGCATGCATTCATTAAATGAATCAGAGTGCACGTGGTACTTCAATGACTTGAGCTTCTCTCATTCAGTCAATGTCTCGAGCTGAAAGCTTTCATTCACTGAAGCAAACGGCAGTCATTCAAACATAATGTCAAGCTTCAATCATTGATTCAATAAATCAAACGTTATTCATTGATTCAATGAAACAAACTTAACTCATTTCTTTACTGAATCCAACTGCATTCTTTCATATAATCAAACAAACTGCATGTTAATCAAGCAAACTTCATTCAATGAACCAGAGTGCAAAGTAGTAACTCAATGAATTGAGCCTCTCTCATTCAATCAATGTCTCGAGCTTAACGCTTTAATTTAGTGAAGCAAACTGCATTCATTCGCACATAATATCATACTTCAATTATTCATTCAATAAATCAAACGTTATTCATTGATTCAATGAAACAAACAACTGATTTGTTTAGTCAATCCAACTGCATTCATTCATACAATCAAACAACCCGGTTGCATTCATTCAATGAAACAGAGTGCTATGTGGTAAGTCAATGACTTGAGCTTCACTCTTTCAGTCAATGTCTCGAGCTTAACGCTTTCATTCACGGAAGGAGACTGTATTCATTCAAACATAATGTCAAACTTCAATCATTGATTCAATAAATAAAACTTTATTCATTGATTGAATGAAACAAACTTAACTTTTTTGTTTAGTAAATCCTACTGCACTCATTCATGCATTCAAACAAACTGCACGTATTCATCCAAAGAAACAGAGTGCACATGGTCATTCAATGACTTGAGCTTCTCTCATTCAGGCATTGTCTCGAGCTTAACGCTTTCAATTCAGTGAAACAAACTACATTCATTCAAATTTAATGTAAAACTTCAATCATAGATTCAATTAAATAAACTTATCTCATTTGTTTAGTTAATCCAACTGCATTCATTCATACAGTCAAACAAACTGAATGCATTCAGTCATGAAACAGAGTGCACGTGGTATCATGAATTCAATGAATCAGATGTTAATCGTTGATTCTTTGAAACAAACTTAATTCACTGTTTTAGGGAATGCAACTGCATTCGTTCTTACAATCAAACAAACTGCATGCATTCAATCAATGAAACAGAGTGCACGTGGTAATTCAATGACTTGAGCTTCTCCCATTCAGTCAATGACTCGAGCTTTACTCTTTCTTTCTGTCAGGCAAACTGCATTCATTCCTACAATCAAACAAACTGCACGCTTTCATTCAATGAAACTGATTGCACGTAGTAATTCAATGACTTGTGCTTGTCTCATTCAGTCAATGTCTCGAGCTTAACGCTTTCATTCAGTGCAGCAAACTGCATTCATTCAAAAATAATGTCAAACTTCAATCATTGATTCAATAAATCAAACGTTATTCATTTGATTCAATGGAATAAACCTAACTCATTTGTTTAGTTATCCAACTGTATTACAGTCAAACAAACTGCATGCATTCATTCAATGAAACAGAGTTCACGTGGTACTTCATTGATTTGAGCTTCCATCATTCAGTCAATGTCTCGAGATTAACGCTATCTTTTAATGGAACAAGCTGCATTCGTTCAATCATTGAATCAAACTTCAATCATGAATTCAATGAATCAGATGTTAATCGTTGATTGTTTGAAACAAACGTAACACACTGTTTTAGTGACTCCAACTGCATGCTTTCATTCAATGAAGCAAACTGTATTCATACAAACTTTGTGCCAAACTTTAATTATTGATAAACTGAATCAGGTGTTAATAGCTGAGTTTTTGATACAAACATACCTCATTCGTTTAGTGAATCCAACAGCATTCATTCATACAATCAAAAAAACTGCATGCATTCATTAAATGACTTGAGTACTTCAATGACTTGAGCTTCTCTCATTCAGTCAATATCTCGAGCTTAACGCTTTCATTCACTGAAGCAAACGGCATTCATTCAAACATAATGTCAAGCTTCAATCATTGATTCAATAAATCAAACGTTATTCATTGATTCAATGAAACAAACTTAACTCATTTGTTTAGTGAATCCAACTGCATTATTTCATATAATCAAACTGCATGCGTTCATTCAATGAAACAGAGTGCATTTGGTCATTTAATGACTTTTGCTTCATTCAGTCAATGTCTCGAGATTAACCGTTTCATTCAGTGAGGCAAACTGCATTCATTCAAACATAATGTCAAACGTCAAACATTGATTCAATAAATCAAACTTATTCATTGAATCAATGAAACAAACTTAACTCTTTTATTTAGTATATCCAACTGCATTCATTCACAACAAACTGCATGCATTCATTCAATGAAACAATGTGCAAGTGGTAATTCAATGTGTTGAGCTTCCCTCATTCAGTCAATGTCTCGAGATTGACGCTTTCTTTCAATGAAGCAAACTGCATTTTTTCAAACATAATGTTCAATCATTGATTCAATACATCAAACGTTATGCATTCAATCAACGACACAAACTTAACTCATTTGTTTAGTGAATCCAACTGCATTCTTTCATATAATCAAACAAACTGCATGCATCAGTTCAGTGAAACCGAATGGTCGTGGTAAGTCAATGACTTGACCTTCTCTCATTCAGTCAATGTCTCGAGCTTAACGCTTTCATTCACTGAAGGAGTCTGTATTCATTCAAACATAATGTCAAACTTCAATCATTGATTCAATAAATAAATCTTTATTCATTGATTGATTGAAACAAACTTAACTCATTTGTTTAGTAAATCTAACTGCACTCATTCATGCAATCCAACAAAACGCATGCACAAATTCAATGAAACGGAGTGCACGTGGTAATTCAATGATTTGAGCTTCACTCTTTCAGTCAATGTCTTGAGCTTAACGCTTTCATTCAGTGCAGCAAACTGCATTCATTCAAAAATAATGTCAAACTTCAATCATTGAATCAATAAATCAAATGTTATTCATTTGATTCAATGGAATAAACCTAACTCATTTGTTTAGTTATCCAACTGCATTTCTTCCTACAGTCAAACAAACTGCATGCATTCATTCAATGAAACAGAGTTCACGTGGTAATTCATTGATTTGAGCTTCTATCATTCAGTCAATGTCTCGAGATTAATCCTATCCTTTAATGGAACAAGCTACAATTCGTTCAATCGTTGTATTCAATGAATCAGTTGTAAATCGTTGATTCTTTGAAACAAACAACACACTGTTGTAGTGAATCCAACTGCATGCTTTCATTCAATGAAGCAAACTGTGTTCATTCAAATCTTGTGACAAACTTTAATCATTAATAAACTGAATCAGGTGTTAATAGCTGATTCTTTGAAACAAACATAACTCATTTGTTTAGTGAATCCAACAGCATTCATTCATACAATCAAAAAAACTGCATGCATTCATTAAATGAATCAGAGTGCACGTGGTACTTCAATGACTTGAGCTTCTCTCATTCAGTCAATGTCTCGAGCTGAAAGCTTTCATTCACTGAAGCAAACGGCAGTCATTCAAACATAATGTCAAGCTTCAATCATTGATTCAATAAATCAAACGTTATTCATTGATTCAATGAAACAAACTTAACTCATTTCGTTACTGAATCCAACTGCATTCTTTCATATAATCAAACAAACTGCATGTTAATCAAGCAAACTTCATTCAATGAACCAGAGTGCAAAGTAGTAACTCAATGAATTGAGCCTCTCTCATTCAATCAATGTCTCGAGCTTAACGCTTTAATTTAGTGAAGCAAACTGCATTCATTCGCACATAATATCATACTTCAATTATTCATTCAATAAATCAAACGTTATTCATTGATTCAATGAAACAAACAACTGATTTGTTTAGTCAATCCAACTGCATTCATTCATACAATCAAACAACCCGGTTGCATTCATTCAATGAAACAGAGTGCTATGTGGTAAGTCAATGACTTGAGCTTCACTCTTTCAGTCAATGTCTCGAGCTTAACGCTTTCATTCACGGAAGGAGACTGTATTCATTCAAACATAATGTCAAACTTCAATCATTGATTCAATAAATAAAACTTTATTCATTGATTGAATGAAACAAACTTAACTTTTTTGTTTAGTAAATCCTACTGCACTCATTCATGCATTCAAACAAACTGCACGTATTCATCCAAAGAAACAGAGTGCACATGGTCATTCAATGACTTGAGCTTCTCTCATTCAGGCATTGTCTCGAGCTTAACGCTTTCAATTCAGTGAAACAAACTACATTCATTCAAATTTAATGTAAAACTTCAATCATAGATTCAATTAAATAAACTTATCTCATTTGTTTAGTTAATCCAACTGCATTCATTCATACAGTCAAACAAACTGAATGCATTCAGTCATGAAACAGAGTGCACGTGGTATCATGAATTCAATGAATCAGATGTTAATCGTTGATTCTTTGAAACAAACTTAATTCACTGTTTTAGTGAATGCAACTGCATTCGTTCTTACAATCAAACAAACTGCATGCATTCAATCAATGAAACAGAGTGCACGTGGTAATTCAATGACTTGAGCTTCTCCCATTCAGTCAATGACTCGAGCTTTACTCTTTCTTTCTGTCAGGCAAACTGCATTCATTCCTACAATCAAACAAACTGCACGCTTTCATTCAATGAAACTGATTGCACGTAGTAATTCAATGACTTGTGCTTGTCTCATTCAGTCAATGTCTCGAGCTTAACGCTTTCATTCAGTGCAGCAAACTGCATTCATTCAAAAATAATGTCAAACTTCAATCATTGATTCAATAAATCAAACGTTATTCATTTGATTCAATGGAATAAACCTAACTCATTTGTTTAGTTATCCAACTGTATTACAGTCAAACAAACTGCATGCATTCATTCAATGAAACAGAATTCACGTGGTACTTCATTGATTTGAGCTTCCATCATTCAGTCAATGTCTCGAGATTAACGCTATCTTTTAATGGAACAAGCTGCATTCGTTCAATCATTGAATCAAACTTCAATCATGAATGAATCAGATGTTAATCGTTGATTGTTTGAAACAAACGTAACACACTGTTTTAGTGAATCCAACTGCATGCTTTCATTCAATGAAGCAAACTGTATTCATTCAAACTTTGTGCCAAACTTTAATTATTGATAAACTGAATCAGGTGTTAATAGCTGAGTTTTTGATACAAACATACCTCATTCGTTTAGTGAATCCAACAGCATTCATTCATACAATCAAAAAAACTGCATGCATTCATTAAATGACTTGAGTACTTCAATGACTTGAGCTTCTCTCATTCAGTCAATGTCTCGAGCTTAACGCTTTCATTCACTGAAGCAAACGGCATTCATTCAAACATAATGTCAAGCTTCAATCATTGATTCAATAAATCAAACGTTATTCATTGATTCAATGAAACAAACTTAACTCATTTGTTTAGTGAATCCAACTGCATTATTTCATATAATCAAACTGCATGCGTTCATTCAATGAAACAGAGTGCATTTGGTCATTTAATGACTTTTGCTTCATTCAGTCAATGTCTCGAGATTAACCGTTTCATTCAGTGAGGCAAACTGCATTCATTCAAACATAATGTCAAACGTCAAACATTGATTCAATAAATCAAACTTATTCATTGAATCAATGAAACAAACTTAACTCTTTTATTTAGTATATCCAACTGCATTCATTCACAACAAACTGCATGCATTCATTCAATGAAACAATGTGCAAGTGGTAATTCAATGTGTTGAGCTTCCCTCATTCAGTCAATGTCTCGAGATTGACGCTTTCTTTCAATGAAGCAAACTGCATTTTTTCAAACATAATGTTCAATCATTGATTCAATACATCAAACGTTATGCATTCAATCAACGACACAAACTTAACTCATTTGTTTAGTGAATCCAACTGCATTCTTTCATATAATCAAACAAACTGCATGCATCCGTTCAGTGAAACCGAATGGTCGTGGTAAGTCAATGACTTGACCTTCTCTCATTCAATCAATGTCTCGAGCTTAACGCTTTCATTCACTGAAGGAGTCTGTATTCATTCAAACATAATGTCAAACTTCAATCATTGATTCAATAAATAAATCTTTATTCATTGATTGATTGAAACAAACTTAACTCATTTGTTTAGTAAATCTAACTGCACTCATTCATGCAATCCAACAAAACGCATGCACAAATTCAATGAAACGGAGTGCTCGTGGTAATTCAATGATTTGAGCTTCACTCTTTCAGTCAATGTCTTGAGCTTAACGCTTTCATTCAGTGCAGCAAACTGCATTCATTCAAAAATAATGTCAAACTTCAATCATTGAATCAATAAATCAAATGTTATTCATTTGATTCAATGGAATAAACCTAACTCATTTGTTTAGTTATCCAACTGCATTTCTTCCTACAGTCAAACAAACTGCATGCATTCATTCAATGAAACAGAGTTCACGTGGTAATTCATTGATTTGAGCTTCTATCATTCAGTCAATGTCTCGAGATTAATCCTATCCTTTAATGGAACAAGCTACATTCGTTCAATCGTTGTATTCAATGAATCAGTTGTAAATCGTTGATTCTTTGAAACAAACAACACACTGTTGTAGTGAATCCAACTGCATGCTTTCATTCAATGAAGCAAACTGTATTCATTCAAATCTTGTGACAAACTTTAATCATTAATAAACTGAATCAGGTGTTAATAGCTGATTCTTTGAAACAAACATAACTCATTTGTTTAGTGAATCCAACAGCATTCATTCATACAATCAAAAAAACTGCATGCATTCATTAAATGAATCAGAGTGCACGTGGTACTTCAATGACTTGAGCTTCTCTCATTCAGTCAATGTCTCGAGCTGAAAGCTTTCATTCACTGAAGCAAACGGCAGTCATTCAAACATAATGTCAAGCTTCAATCATTGATTCAATAAATCAAACGTTATTCATTGATTCAATGAAACAAACTTAACTCATTTCTTTACTGAATCCAACTGCATTCTTTCATATAATCAAACAAACTGCATGTTAATCAAGCAAACTTCATTCAATGAACCAGAGTGCAAAGTAGTAACTCAATGAATTGAGCCTCTCTCATTCAATCAATGTCTCGAGCTTAACGCTTTAATTTAGTGAAGCAAACTGCATTCATTCGCACATAATATCATACTTCAATTATTCATTCAATAAATCAAACGTTATTCATTGATTCAATGAAACAAACAACTGATTTGTTTAGTCAATCCAACTGCATTCATTCATACAATCAAACAACCCGGTTGCATTCATTCAATGAAACAGAGTGCTATGTGGTAAGTCAATGACTTGAGCTTCACTCTTTCAGTCAATGTCTCGAGCTTAACGCTTTCATTCACGGAAGGAGACTGTATTCATTCAAACATAATGTCAAACTTCAATCATTGATTCAATAAATAAAACTTTATTCATTGATTGAATGAAACAAACTTAACTTTTTTGTTTAGTAAATCCTACTGCACTCATTCATGCATTCAAACAAACTGCACGTATTCATCCAAAGAAACAGAGTGCACATGGTCATTCAATGACTTGAGCTTCTCTCATTCAGGCATTGTCTCGAGCTTAACGCTTTCAATTCAGTGAAACAAACTACATTCATTCAAATTTAATGTAAAACTTCAATCATAGATTCAATTAAATAAACTTATCTCATTTGTTTAGTTAATCCAACTGCATTCATTCATACAGTCAAACAAACTGAATGCATTCAGTCATGAAACAGAGTGCACGTGGTATCATGAATTCAATGAATCAGATGTTAATCGTTGATTCTTTGAAACAAACTTAATTCACTGTTTTAGTGAATGCAACTGCATTCGTTCTTACAATCAAACAAACTGCATGCATTCAATCAATGAAACAGAGTGCACGTGGTAATTCAATGACTTGAGCTTCTCCCATTCAGTCAATGACTCGAGCTTTACTCTTTCTTTCTGTCAGGCAAACTGCATTCATTCCTACAATCAAACAAACTGCACGCTTTCATTCAATGAAACTGATTGCACGTAGTAATTCAATGACTTGTGCTTGTCTCATTCAGTCAATGTCTCGAGCTTAACGCTTTCATTCAGTGCAGCAAACTGCATTCATTCAAAAATAATGTCAAACTTCAATCATTGATTCAATAAATCAAACGTTATTCATTTGATTCAATGGAATAAACCTAACTCATTTGTTTAGTTATCCAACTGTATTACAGTCAAACAAACTGCATGCATTCATTCAATGAAACAGAGTTCACGTGGTACTTCATTGATTTGAGCTTCCATCATTCAGTCAATGTCTCGAGATTAACGCTATCTTTTAATGGAACAAGCTGCATTCGTTCAATCATTGAATCAAACTTCAATCATGAATTCAATGAATCAGATGTTAATCGTTGATTGTTTGAAACAAACGTAACACACTGTTTTAGTGAATCCAACTGCATGCTTTCATTCAATGAAGCAAACTGTATTCATTCAAACTTTGTGCCAAACTTTAATTATTGATAAACTGAATCAGGTGTTAATAGCTGAGTTTTTGATACAAACATACCTCATTCGTTTAGTGAATCCAACAGCATTCATTCATACAATCAAAAAAACTGCATGCATTCATTAAATGACTTGAGTACTTCAATGACTTGAGCTTCTCTCATTCAGTCAATGTCTCGAGCTTAACGCTTTCATTCACTGAAGCAAACGGCATTCATTCAAACATAATGTCAAGCTTCAATCATTGATTCAATAAATCAAACGTTATTCATTGATTCAATGAAACAAACTTAACTCATTTGTTTAGTGAATCCAACTGCATTATTTCATATAATCAAACTGCATGCGTTCATTCAATGAAACAGAGTGCATTTGGTCATTTAATGACTTTTGCTTCATTCAGTCAATGTCTCGAGATTAACCGTTTCATTCAGTGAGGCAAACTGCATTCATTCAAACATAATGTCAAACGTCAAACATTGATTCAATAAATCAAACTTATTCATTGAATCAATGAAACAAACTTAACTCTTTTATTTAGTATATCCAACTGCATTCATTCACAACAAACTGCATGCATTCATTCAATGAAACAATGTGCAAGTGGTAATTCAATGTGTTGAGCTTCCCTCATTCAGTCAATGTCTCGAGATTGACGCTTTCTTTCAATGAAGCAAACTGCATTTTTTCAAACATAATGTTCAATCATTGATTCAATACATCAAACGTTATGCATTCAATCAACGACACAAACTTAACTCATTTGTTTAGTGAATCCAACTGCATTCTTTCATATAATCAAACAAACTGCATGCATCCGTTCAGTGAAACCGAATGGTCGTGGTAAGTCAATGACTTGACCTTCTCTCATTCAATCAATGTCTCGAGCTTAACGCTTTCATTCACTGAAGGAGTCTGTATTCATTCAAACATAATGTCAAACTTCAATCATTGATTCAATAAATAAATCTTTATTCATTGATTGATTGAAACAAACTTAACTCATTTGTTTAGTAAATCTAACTGCACTCATTCATGCAATCCAACAAAACGCATGCACAAATTCAATGAAACGGAGTGCACGTGGTAATTCAATGATTTGAGCTTCACTCTTTCAGTCAATGTCTTGAGCTTAACGCTTTCATTCAGTGCAGCAAACTGCATTCATTCAAAAATAATGTCAAACTTCAATCATTGAATCAATAAATCAAATGTTATTCATTTGATTCAATGGAATAAACCTAACTCATTTGTTTAGTTATCCAACTGCATTTCTTCCTACAGTCAAACAAACTGCATGCATTCATTCAATGAAACAGAGTTCACGTGGTAATTCATTGATTTGAGCTTCTATCATTCAGTCAATGTCTCGAGATTAATCCTATCCTTTAATGGAACAAGCTACATTCGTTCAATCGTTGTATTCAATGAATCAGTTGTAAATCGTTGATTCTTTGAAACAAACAACACACTGTTGTAGTGAATCCAACTGCATGCTTTCATTCAATGAAGCAAACTGTATTCATTCAAATCTTGTGACAAACTTTAATCATTAATAAACTGAATCAGGTGTTAATAGCTGATTCTTTGAAACAAACATAACTCATTTGTTTAGTGAATCCAACAGCATTCATTCATACAATCAAAAAAACTGCATGCATTCATTAAATGAATCAGAGTGCACGTGGTACTTCAATGACTTGAGCTTCTCTCATTCAGTCAATGTCTCGAGCTGAAAGCTTTCATTCACTGAAGCAAACGGCAGTCATTCAAACATAATGTCAAGCTTCAATCATTGATTCAATAAATCAAACGTTATTCATTGATTCAATGAAACAAACTTAACTCATTTCTTTACTGAATCCAACTGCATTCTTTCATATAATCAAACAAACTGCATGTTAATCAAGCAAACTTCATTCAATGAACCAGAGTGCAAAGTAGTAACTCAATGAATTGAGCCTCTCTCATTCAATCAATGTCTCGAGCTTAACGCTTTAATTTAGTGAAGCAAACTGCATTCATTCGCACATAATATCATACTTCAATTATTCATTCATTAAATCAAACGTTATTCATTGATTCAATGAAACAAACAACTGATTTGTTTAGTCAATCCAACTGCATTCATTCATACAATCAAACAACCCGGTTGCATTCATTCAATGAAACAGAGTGCTATGTGGTAAGTCAATGACTTGAGCTTCACTCTTTCAGTCAATGTCTCGAGCTTAACGCTTTCATTCACGGAAGGAGACTGTATTCATTCAAACATAATGTCAAACTTCAATCATTGATTCAATAAATAAAATTTTATTCATTGATTGAATGAAACAAACTTAACTTTTTTGTTTAGTAAATCCTACTGCACTCATTCATGCATTCAAACAAACTGCACGTATTCATCCAAAGAAACAGAGTGCACATGGTCATTCAATGACTTGAGCTTCTCTCATTCAGGCATTGTCTCGAGCTTAACGCTTTCAATTCAGTGAAACAAACTACATTCATTCAAATTTAATGTAAAACTTCAATCATAGATTCAATTAAATAAACTTATCTCATTTGTTTAGTTAATCCAACTGCATTCATTCATACAGTCAAACAAACTGAATGCATTCAGTCATGAAACAGAGTGCACGTGGTATCATGAATTCAATGAATCAGATGTTAATCGTTGATTCTTTGAAACAAACTTAATTCACTGTTTTAGTGAATGCAACTGCATTCGTTCTTACAATCAAACAAACTGCATGCATTCAATCAATGAAACAGAGTGCACGTGGTAATTCAATGACTTGAGCTTCTCCCATTCAGTCAATGACTCGAGCTTTACTCTTTCTTTCTGTCAGGCAAACTGCATTCATTCCTACAATCAAACAAACTGCACGCTTTCATTCAATGAAACTGATTGCACGTAGTAATTCAATGACTTGTGCTTGTCTCATTCAGTCAATGTCTCGAGCTTAACGCTTTCATTCAGTGCAGCAAACTGCATTCATTCAAAAATAATGTCAAACTTCAATCATTGATTCAATAAATCAAACGTTATTCATTTGATTCAATGGAATAAACCTAACTCATTTGTTTAGTTATCCAACTGTATTACAGTCAAACAAACTGCATGCATTCATTCAATGAAACAGAGTTCACGTGGTACTTCATTGATTTGAGCTTCCATCATTCAGTCAATGTCTCGAGATTAACGCTATCTTTTAATGGAACAAGCTGCATTCGTTCAATCATTGAATCAAACTTCAATCATGAATTCAATGAATCAGATGTTAATCGTTGATTGTTTGAAACAAACGTAACACACTGTTTTAGTGAATCCAACTGCATGCTTTCATTCAATGAAGCAAACTGTATTCATTCAAACTTTGTGCCAAACTTTAATTATTGATAAACTGAATCAGGTGTTAATAGCTGAGTTTTTGATACAAACATACCTCATTCGTTTAGTGAATCCAACAGCATTCATTCATACAATCAAAAAACTGCATGCATTCATTAAATGACTTGAGTACTTCAATGACTTGAGCTTCTCTCATTCAGTCAATGTCTCGAGCTTAACGCTTTCATTCACTGAAGCAAACGGCATTCATTCAAACATAATGTCAAGCTTCAATCATTGATTCAATAAATCAAACGTTATTCATTGATTCAATGAAACAAACTTAACTCATTTGTTTAGTGAATCCAACTGCATTATTTCATATAATCAAACTGCATGCGTTCATTCAATGAAACAGAGTGCATTTGGTCATTTAATGACTTTTGCTTCATTCAGTCAATGTCTCGAGATTAACCGTTTCATTCAGTGAGGCAAACTGCATTCATTCAAACATAATGTCAAACGTCAAACATTGATTCAATAAATCAAACTTACTCATTGAATCAATGAAACAAACTTAACTCTTTTATTTAGTATATCCAACTGCATTCATTCACAACAAACTGCATGCATTCATTCAATGAAACAATGTGCAAGTGGTAATTCAATGTGTTGAGCTTCCCTCATTCAGTCAATGTCTCGAGATTGACGCTTTCTTTCAATGAAGCAAACTGCATTTTTTCAAACATAATGTTCAATCATTGATTCAATACATCAAACGTTATGCATTCAATCAACGACACAAACTTAACTCATTTGTTTAGTGAATCCAACTGCATTCTTTCATATAATCAAACAAACTGCATGCATCCGTTCAGTGAAACCGAATGGTCGTGGTAAGTCAATGACTTGACCTTCTCTCATTCAATCAATGTCTCGAGCTTAACGCTTTCATTCACTGAAGGAGTCTGTATTCATTCAAACATAATGTCAAACTTCAATCATTGATTCAATAAATAAATCTTTATTCATTGATTGATTGAAACAAACTTAACTCATTTGTTTAGTAAATCTAACTGCACTCATTCATGCAATCCAACAAAACGCATGCACAAATTCAATGAAACGGAGTGCACGTGGTAATTCAATGATTTGAGCTTCACTCTTTCAGTCAATGTCTTGAGCTTAACGCTTTCATTCAGTGCAGCAAACTGCATTCATTCAAAAATAATGTCAAACTTCAATCATTGAATCAATAAATCAAATGTTATTCATTTGATTCAATGGAATAAACCTAACTCATTTGTTTAGTTATCCAACTGCATTTCTTCCTACAGTCAAACAAACTGCATGCATTCATTCAATGAAACAGAGTTCACGTGGTAATTCATTGATTTGAGCTTCTATCATTCAGTCAATGTCTCGAGATTAATCCTATCCTTTAATGGAACAAGCTACATTCGTTCAATCGTTGTATTCAATGAATCAGTTGTAAATCGTTGATTCTTTGAAACAAACAACACACTGTTGTAGTGAATCCAACTGCATGCTTTCATTCAATGAAGCAAACTGTATTCATTCAAATCTTGTGACAAACTTTAATCATTAATAAACTGAATCAGGTGTTAATAGCTGATTCTTTGAAACAAACATAACTCATTTGTTTAGTGAATCCAACAGCATTCATTCATACAATCAAAAAAACTGCATGCATTCATTAAATGAATCAGAGTGCACGTGGTACTTCAATGACTTGAGCTTCTCTCATTCAGTCAATGTCTCGAGCTGAAAGCTTTCATTCACTGAAGCAAACGGCAGTCATTCAAACATAATGTCAAGCTTCAATCATTGATTCAATAAATCAAACGTTATTCATTGATTCAATGAAACAAACTTAACTCATTTCTTTACTGAATCCAACTGCATTCTTTCATATAATCAAACAAACTGCATGTTAATCAAGCAAACTTCATTCAATGAACCAGAGTGCAAAGTAGTAACTCAATGAATTGAGCCTCTCTCATTCAATCAATGTCTCGAGCTTAACGCTTTAATTTAGTGAAGCAAACTGCATTCATTCGCACATAATATCATACTTCAATTATTCATTCAATAAATCAAACGTTATTCATTGATTCAATGAAACAAACAACTGATTTGTTTAGTCAATCCAACTGCATTCATTCATACAATCAAACAACCCGGTTGCATTCATTCAATGAAACAGAGTGCTATGTGGTAAGTCAATGACTTGAGCTTCACTCTTTCAGTCAATGTCTCGAGCTTAACGCTTTCATTCACGGAAGGAGACTGTATTCATTCAAACATAATGTCAAACTTCAATCATTGATTCAATAAATAAAACTTTATTCATTGATTGAATGAAACAAACTTAACTTTTTTGTTTAGTAAATCCTACTGCACTCATTCATGCATTCAAACAAACTGCACGTATTCATCCAAAGAAACAGAGTGCACATGGTCATTCAATGACTTGAGCTTCTCTCATTCAGGCATTGTCTCGAGCTTAACGCTTTCAATTCAGTGAAACAAACTACATTCATTCAAATTTAATGTAAAACTTCAATCATAGATTCAATTAAATAAACTTATCTCATTTGTTTAGTTAATCCAACTGCATTCATTCATACAGTCAAACAAACTGAATGCATTCAGTCATGAAACAGAGTGCACGTGGTATCATGAATTCAATGAATCAGATGTTAATCGTTGATTCTTTGAAACAAACTTAATTCACTGTTTTAGTGAATGCAACTGCATTCGTTCTTACAATCAAACAAACTGCATGCATTCAATCAATGAAACAGAGTGCACGTGGTAATTCAATGACTTGAGCTTCTCCCATTCAGTCAATGACTCGAGCTTTACTCTTTCTTTCTGTCAGGCAAACTGCATTCATTCCTACAATCAAACAAACTGCACGCTTTCATTCAATGAAACTGATTGCACGTAGTAATTCAATGACTTGTGCTTGTCTCATTCAGTCAATGTCTCGAGCTTAACGCTTTCATTCAGTGCAGCAAACTGCATTCATTCAAAAATAATGTCAAACTTCAATCATTGATTCAATAAATCAAACGTTATTCATTTGATTCAATGGAATAAACCTAACTCATTTGTTTAGTTATCCAACTGTATTACAGTCAAACAAACTGCATGCATTCATTCAATGAAACAGAGTTCACGTGGTACTTCATTGATTTGAGCTTCCATCATTCAGTCAATGTCTCGAGATTAACGCTATCTTTTAATGGAACAAGCTGCATTCGTTCAATCATTGAATCAAACTTCAATCATGAATTCAATGAATCAGATGTTAATCGTTGATTGTTTGAAACAAACGTAACACACTGTTTTAGTGAATCCAACTGCATGCTTTCATTCAATGAAGCAAACTGTATTCATTCAAACTTTGTGCCAAACTTTAATTATTGATAAACTGAATCAGGTGTTAATAGCTGAGTTTTTGATACAAACATACCTCATTCGTTTAGTGAATCCAACAGCATTCATTCATACAATCAAAAAAACTGCATGCATTCATTAAATGACTTGAGTACTTCAATGACTTGAGCTTCTCTCATTCAGTCAATGTCTCGAGCTTAACGCTTTCATTCACTGAAGCAAACGGCATTCATTCAAACATAATGTCAAGCTTCAATCATTGATTCAATAAATCAAACGTTATTCATTGATTCAATGAAACAAACTTAACTCATTTGTTTAGTGAATCCAACTGCATTATTTCATATAATCAAACTGCATGCGTTCATTCAATGAAACAGAGTGCATTTGGTCATTTAATGACTTTTGCTTCATTCAGTCAATGTCTCGAGATTAACCGTTTCATTCAGTGAGGCAAACTGCATTCATTCAAACATAATGTCAAACGTCAAACATTGATTCAATAAATCAAACTTATTCATTGAATCAATGAAACAAACTTAACTCTTTTATTTAGTATATCCAACTGCATTCATTCACAACAAACTGCATGCATTCATTCAATGAAACAATGTGCAAGTGGTAATTCAATGTGTTGAGCTTCCCTCATTCAGTCAATGTCTCGAGATTGACGCTTTCTTTCAATGAAGCAAACTGCATTTTTTCAAACATAATGTTCAATCATTGATTCAATACATCAAACGTTATGCATTCAATCAACGACACAAACTTAACTCATTTGTTTAGTGAATCCAACTGCATTCTTTCATATAATCAAACAAACTGCATGCATCCGTTCAGTGAAACCGAATGGTCGTGGTAAGTCAATGACTTGACCTTCTCTCATTCAATCAATGTCTCGAGCTTAACGCTTTCATTCACTGAAGGAGTCTGTATTCATTCAAACATAATGTCAAACTTCAATCATTGATTCAATAAATAAATCTTTATTCATTGATTGATTGAAACAAACTTAACTCATTTGTTTAGTAAATCTAACTGCACTCATTCATGCAATCCAACAAAACGCATGCACAAATTCAATGAAACGGAGTGCACGTGGTAATTCAATGATTTGAGCTTCACTCTTTCAGTCAATGTCTTGAGCTTAACGCTTTCATTCAGTGCAGCAAACTGCATTCATTCAAAAATAATGTCAAACTTCAATCATTGAATCAATAAATCAAATGTTATTCATTTGATTCAATGGAATAAACCTAACTCATTTGTTTAGTTATCCAACTGCATTTCTTCCTACAGTCAAACAAACTGCATGCATTCATTCAATGAAACAGAGTTCACGTGGTAATTCATTGATTTGAGCTTCTATCATTCAGTCAATGTCTCGAGATTAATCCTATCCTTTAATGGAACAAGCTACATTCGTTCAATCGTTGTATTCAATGAATCAGTTGTAAATCGTTGATTCTTTGAAACAAACAACACACTGTTGTAGTGAATCCAACTGCATGCTTTCATTCAATGAAGCAAACTGTATTCATTCAAATCTTGTGACAAACTTTAATCATTAATAAACTGAATCAGGTGTTAATAGCTGATTCTTTGAAACAAACATAACTCATTTGTTTAGTGAATCCAACAGCATTCATTCATACAATCAAAAAAACTGCATGCATTCATTAAATGAATCAGAGTGCACGTGGTACTTCAATGACTTGAGCTTCTCTCATTCAGTCAATGTCTCGAGCTGAAAGCTTTCATTCACTGAAGCAAACGGCAGTCATTCAAACATAATGTCAAGCTTCAATCATTGATTCAATAAATCAAACGTTATTCATTGATTCAATGAAACAAACTTAACTCATTTCTTTACTGAATCCAACTGCATTCTTTCATATAATCAAACAAACTGCATGTTAATCAAGCAAACTTCATTCAATGAACCAGAGTGCAAAGTAGTAACTCAATGAATTGAGCCTCTCTCATTCAATCAATGTCTCGAGCTTAACGCTTTAATTTAGTGAAGCAAACTGCATTCATTCGCACATAATATCATACTTCAATTATTCATTCATTAAATCAAACGTTATTCATTGATTCAATGAAACAAACAACTGATTTGTTTAGTCAATCCAACTGCATTCATTCATACAATCAAACAACCCGGTTGCATTCATTCAATGAAACAGAGTGCTATGTGGTAAGTCAATGACTTGAGATTCACTCTTTCAGTCAATGTCTCGAGCTTAACGCTTTCATTCACGGAAGGAGACTGTATTCATTCAAACATAATGTCAAACTTCAATCATTGATTCAATAAATAAAACTTTATTCATTGATTGAATGAAACAAACTTAACTTTTTTGTTTAGTAAATCCTACTGCACTCATTCATGCATTCAAACAAACTGCACGTATTCATCCAAAGAAACAGAGTGCACATGGTCATTCAATGACTTGAGCTTCTCTCATTCAGGCATTGTCTCGAGCTTAACGCTTTCAATTCAGTGAAACAAACTACATTCATTCAAATTTAATGTAAAACTTCAATCATAGATTCAATTAAATAAACTTATCTCATTTGTTTAGTTAATCCAACTGCATTCATTCATACAGTCAAACAAACTGAATGCATTCAGTCATGAAACAGAGTGCACGTGGTATCATGAATTCAATGAATCAGATGTTAATCGTTGATTCTTTGAAACAAACTTAATTCACTGTTTTAGTGAATGCAACTGCATTCGTTCTTACAATCAAACAAACTGCATGCATTCAATCAATGAAACAGAGTGCACGTGGTAATTCAATGACTTGAGCTTCTCCCATTCAGTCAATGACTCGAGCTTTACTCTTTCTTTCTGTCAGGCAAACTGCATTCATTCCTACAATCAAACAAACTGCACGCTTTCATTCAATGAAACTGATTGCACGTAGTAATTCAATGACTTGTGCTTGTCTCATTCAGTCAATGTCTCGAGCTTAACGCTTTCATTCAGTGCAGCAAACTGCATTCATTCAAAAATAATGTCAAACTTCAATCATTGATTCAATAAATCAAACGTTATTCATTTGATTCAATGGAATAAACCTAACTCATTTGTTTAGTTATCCAACTGTATTACAGTCAAACAAACTGCATGCATTCATTCAATGAAACAGAGTTCACGTGGTACTTCATTGATTTGAGCTTCCATCATTCAGTCAATGTCTCGAGATTAACGCTATCTTTTAATGGAACAAGCTGCATTCGTTCAATCATTGAATCAAACTTCAATCATGAATTCAATGAATCAGATGTTAATCGTTGATTGTTTGAAACAAACGTAACACACTGTTTTAGTGAATCCAACTGCATGCTTTCATTCAATGAAGCAAACTGTATTCATTCAAACTTTGTGCCAAACTTTAATTATTGATAAACTGAATCAGGTGTTAATAGCTGAGTTTTTGATACAAACATACCTCATTCGTTTAGTGAATCCAACAGCATTCATTCATACAATCAAAAAAACTGCATGCATTCATTAAATGACTTGAGTACTTCAATGACTTGAGCTTCTCTCATTCAGTCAATGTCTCGAGCTTAACGCTTTCATTCACTGAAGCAAACGGCATTCATTCAAACATAATGTCAAGCTTCAATCATTGATTCAATAAATCAAACGTTATTCATTGATTCAATGAAACAAACTTAACTCATTTGTTTAGTGAATCCAACTGCATTATTTCATATAATCAAACTGCATGCGTTCATTCAATGAAACAGAGTGCATTTGGTCATTTAATGACTTTTGCTTCATTCAGTCAATGTCTCGAGATTAACCGTTTCATTCAGTGAGGCAAACTGCATTCATTCAAACATAATGTCAAACGTCAAACATTGATTCAATAAATCAAACTTATTCATTGAATCAATGAAACAAACTTAACTCTTTTATTTAGTATATCCAACTGCATTCATTCACAACAAACTGCATGCATTCATTCAATGAAACAATGTGCAAGTGGTAATTCAATGAGTTGAGCTTCCCTCATTCAGTCAATGTCTCGAGATTGACGCTTTCTTTCAATGAAGCAAACTGCATTTTTTCAAACATAATGTTCAATCATTGATTCAATACATCAAACGTTATGCATTCAATCAACGACAAAAACTTAACACATTTGTTTAGTGAATCCAACTGCATTCTTTCATATAATCAAACAAACTGCATGCATCCGTTCAGTGAAACCGAATGGTCGTGGTAAGTCAATGACTTGACCTTCTCTCATTCAGTCAATGTCTCGAGCTTAACGCTTTCATTCACTGAAGGAGTCTGTATTCATTCAAAAATAATGTCAAACTTCAATCATTGATTCAATAAATAAATCTTTATTCATTGATTGATTGAAACAAACTTAACTCATTTGTTTAGTAAATCTAACTGCACTCATTCATGCAATCCAACAAAACGCATGCACAAATTCAATGAAACGGAGTGCACGTGGTAATTCAATGATTTGAGCTTCACGCTTTCAGTCAATGTCTTGAGCTTAACGCTTTCATTCAGTGCAGCAAACTGCATTCATTCAAAAATAATGTCAAACTTCAATCATTGAATCAATAAATCAAATGTTATTCATTTGATTCAATGGAATAAACCTAACTCATTTGTTTAGTTATCCAACTGCATTCCTTCCTACAGTCAAACAAACTGCATGCATTCATTCAATGAAACAGAGTTCACGTGGTAATTCATTGATTTGAGCTTCTATCATTCAGTCAATGTCTCGAGATTAATGCTATCCTTTAATGGAACAAGCTACATTCGTTCAATCGTTGTATTCAATGAATCAGTTGTAAATCGTTGATTCTTTGAAACAAACAACACACTGTTGTAGTGAATCCAACTGCATGCTTTCATTCAATGAAGCAAACTGTATTCATTCAAATCTTGTGACAAACTTTAATCATTAATAAACTGAATCAGGTATTAATAGCTGATTCTTTGAAACAACATAACTCATTTGTTTAGTGAATCCAACAGCATTCATTCATACAATCAAAAAAACTGCATGCATTCATTGAATGTTCAGAGTGCACGTAGTACTTCAAAGACTTGAGCTTCTCTCATTCAGTCAACGTCTCAAGCTTAAACGCTTTCATTCAGAGAAGCAAATTGCATTCGTTCGCACATAATGCTTCAATCATTGATTCAATAAATCAAACGTTATTCATTGATTCAATGAAATAGACGTAACTAATTTGTTTAGTTCATCCAACTGAATTAATTCAAGCAATCAAACAGAGTGCACGTGGTAATCATGAGTTCAATTAATCAGATGTTAATCGTTGATTCTTTGAAACAAACTTAATTCACTGTTTTAGTGAATCCAACTGCATTCATTCATACAATCAAACAAACTGCATGCATTCAGTCAATGAAACAGAGTGCACGTGGTAATTCAATGACTTGAGCTTCTCTCATTCAGTCAATGACTCGAGCTTTACTCTTTTTTCAGTCAGGCAAACTGCATTCATTCATACAATCAAACAAACTGCACGCTTTCATTCAATGAAACTGATTGCACGTAGTAATTCAATGACTTGAGCTTGTCTCATTCAGTCAATGTCTCGAGCTTAATGCTTTCATTCAGTGCAGCAAACTGCATTCATTCAAAGTTAATGTCAAACTTCAATCATTGATTCAATAAATCAAATCATTGATTCCATGAAATAAACTTAACTCATTTGTTTAGTAAATCCAACTGCATCCATTCAAATTATCAAACAAACTGCATGCATAAATTCAATGAAACAGAGTGCAAAGTAGTAACTCAATGAATTGAGCCTCTCTCATTCAATCAATGTCTCGAGCTTAACGCTTTAATTTAGTGAAGCAAACTGCATTCATTCGCACATAATATCATACTTCAATTATTCATTCAATAAATCAAACGTTATTCATTGATTCAATGAAACAAACAACTGATTTGTTTAGTCAATCCAACTGCATTCATTCATACAATCAAACAACCCGGTTGCATTCATTCAATGAAACAGAGTGCTATGTGGTAAGTCAATGACTTGAGCTTCACTCTTTCAGTCAATGTCTCGAGCTTAACGCTTTCATTCACGGAAGGAGACTGTATTCATTCAAACATAATGTCAAACTTCAATCATTGATTCAATAAATAAAACTTTATTCATTGATTGAATGAAACAAACTTAACTTTTTTGTTTAGTAAATCCTACTGCACTCATTCATGCATTCAAACAAACTGCACGTATTCATCCAAAGAAACAGAGTACACGTGGTCATTCAATGACTTGAGCTTCTCTCATTCAGGCATTGTCTCGAGCTTAACGCTTTCAATTCAGTGAAACAAACTACATTCATTCAAATTTAAGGTAAAACTTCAATCATAGATTCAATTAAATAAACTTATCTCATTTGATTAGTTAATCCAACTGCATTCATTCATACAATCAAACAAACTGAATGCATTCAGTCATGAAACAGAGTACACGTGGTAATCATGAATTCAATGAATCAGATGTTAATCGTTGATTCTTTGAAACAAACTTAATTCACTGTTTTAGTGAATGCAACTGCATTCGTTCTTACAATCAAACAAACTGCATGCATTCAATCAATGAAACAGAGTGCACGTGGTAATTCAATGATTTGAGCTTCACTCTTTCAGTCAATGTCTTGAGCTTAACGATTTCATTCACTGAAGCAAACGGCATTCATTCAAAAATAATGTCAAACTTCAATCATTGAATCAATAAATCAAATGTTATTCATTTGATTCAATGGAATAAACCTAACTCATTGTTTAGTTATCCAACTGCATTCCTTCCTACAGTCTAACAAACTGCATGCATTCATTCAATGAAACAGAGTTCACGTGGTAATTCATTGATTTGAGCTTCTATCATTCAGTCAATGTCTCGAGATTAACGCTATCCTTTAATGGAACAAGCTACATTCGTTCAGTCGTTGTATTCAATGAATCAGTTGTTAATCGTTGATTCTTTGAAACAAACAACACACTGTTTTAGTGAATCCAACTGCATGCTCTCTGCATTCTGCTTTCAATGAAGCAAACTGTATTCATTCAAATCTTGTGACAAACTTTAATCATTGATAAACTGAATCAGGTGATTCTTTGAAAGAAACATAACTCATTTGTTTAGTGAATCCAACAGCATTCATTCATACAATCGAAAAAACTGCATGCATTCATTAAATGAATCAGAGTGCACGTGGTACTTCAATGGCTTGAGCTTCAGTCTTTCAGTCAATGTCTTGAGCTTAACGCTTTCTTTCACTGAAGCAAATGGCATTCATTCAAAAATAATGTCAAACTTCAATCATTGAATCAATAAATCAAACGTTATTCATTTGATACAATGGAATAAACCTAACTCATTTGTTTAGTTATCCAACTGCATTCCATCCTACAGTCAAACAAACTGCATGCGTTCATTCAATGAAACAGAGTGCATTTGGTCATTCAATGACTTGAGCTTCTCTCATTCAGTCAATGTCTCGAGATTAAGGCTTTCATTCAGTGAGGCAAACTGCATTCATTCAAACATAATGTCAAACGTCAAACATTGAATTCAATAAATCAAACTTATTCATTGAATCAATGAAACAAACTTAACTCTTTTATTTAGTATATCCAACTGCATTCATTCACAACAAACTGCATGCATTCATTCAATGAAACAATGTGCAAGTGGTAATTCAATGAGTTGAGCTTCCCTCATTCAGTCAATGTCTCGAGATTGACGCTTTCTTTCAATGAAGCAAACTGCATTTTTTCAAACATAATGTCAATCTTCAATCATTGATTCAATACATCAAACGTTATGCATTCAATCAACGACACAAACTTAACTCATTTGTTTAGTGAATCCAGCTGCATTCTTTCATATAATCAAACAAACTGCATGCATCCGTTCAGTGAAACCGAATGGTCGTGGTAAGTCAATGACTTGACCTCTCTCATTCAGTCAATGTCTCGAGCTTAACGCTTTCATTCACTGAAGGAGACTGTATTCATTCAAACATAACGTCAAACTTCAATTATTGATTCAATAAATAAATCTGTATTCATTGATTGATTGAAACAAACTTAACTCATTTGTTTAGTAAATCTAACTGCACTCATTCATGCAATCCAACAAAACGCATGCACAAATTCAATGAAACGGAGTGCACGTGGTAATTCAATGATTTGAGCTTCACTCTTTCAGTCAATGTCTTGAGCTTTCATTCACTGAAGCAAACGGCATTCATTCAAAAATAATGTCAAACTTCAATCATTGAATCAATAAATCAAATGTTATTCATTTGATTCAATGGAATAAACCTAACTCATTTGTTTAGTTATCCAACTGCATTCATTCCTACTGTCAAACAAACTGAATGCATTCAGTCATGAAACAGAGTGCACGTGGTATCATGAATTCAATGAATCAGATGTTAATCGTTGATTCTTTGAAACAAACCTAATTCACTGTTTTAGTGAATGCAACTGCATTCGTTTTTACAATCAAACAAATTGCATGCATTCAATCAATGAAACAGAGTGCACGTGGTAATTCAATGACTTGAGCTTCTCTCATTCAGTCAATGACTCGAGCTTTACTCTTTCTTTCTGTCAGGCAAACTGCATTCATTCCTACAATCAAACAAACTGCACGCTTTCATTCAATGAAACTGATTGCACGTAGTAATTCAATGACTTGAGCTTCTCTCATTCAGTCAATGTCTCGAGCTTAACGCTTTCATTCAGTGCAGCAAACTGCATTCATTCAAAAATAATGTCAAACTTCAATCATTGATTCAATAAATCAAACGTTATTCATTGATTCAATGAAATAGTCGTAACTAATTTGTTTAGTTAATCCAACTGAATTAATTCAAGCAATCAAACAGAGTGCACGTGGTAATCATGAGTTCAATTAATCAGATGTTAATCGTTGATTCTTTGAAACAAACTTAATTCACTGTTTTAGTGAATCCAACTGCATTCATTCTTACAATCAAACAAACTGCATGCATTCAATCAATGAAACAGAGTGCACGTGGTAATTCAATGACTTGAGCTTCTCTCATTCAGTCAATGACTCGAGCTTTACTCTTTTTTTCAGTCAGGCAAACTGCATTCGTTCATACAATCAAACAAACTGCACGCTTTCATTCAATGAAACTGATTGCACGTAGTAATTCAATGACTTGAGCTTGTCTCATTCAGTCAATGTCTCGAGCTGACCGCTTTCATTCAGTGCAGCAAACTGCATTCATTCAAAGTTAATGTCAAACTTCAATCATTGATTCAATAAATCAAATCATTGATTCCATGAAATAAACTTAACTCATTTGTTTAGTAAATCCAACTGCATTCATTCAAATTATCAAACAAACTGCATGCATACATTCAATGAAACAGAGTGCAAAGTAGTAACTCAATGAATTGAGCCTCTCTCATTCAATCAATGTCTCGAGCTTAACGCTTTAATTTAGTGCAGCAAACTGCATTCATTCGCACATAATATCATACTTCAATTATTCATTCAATAAATCAAACGTTATTCATTGATTCAATGAAACAAACAACTGATTTGTTTAGTCAATCCAACTGCATTCATTCATACAATCAAACAACCCGGTTGCATTCATTCAATGAAACAGAGTGCTATGTGGTAAGTCAATGACTTGAGCTTCACTCTTTCAGTCAATGTCTCGAACTTAACGCTTTCATTCACGGAAGGAGACTGTATTCATTCAAACATAATGTCAAACTTCAATCATTGATTCAATAAATAAAACTTTATTCATTGATTGAATGAAACAAACTTAACTTTTTTGTTTAGTAAATCCTACTGCACTCATTCATGCATTCAAACAAACTGCACGTATTCATCCAAAGAAACAGAGTGCACATGGTCATTCAATGACTTGAGCTTCTCTCATTCAGGCATTGTCTCGAGCTTAACGCTTTCAATTCAGTGAAACAAACTACATTCATTCAAATTTAATGTAAAACTTCAATCATAGATTCAATTAAATAAACTTATCTCATTTGTTTAGTTAATCCAACTGCATTCATTCATACAGTCAAACAAACTGAATGCATTCAGTCATGAAACAGAGTGCACGTGGTATCATGAATTCAATGAATCAGATGTTAATCGTTGATTCTTTGAAACAAACTTAATTCACTGTTTTAGTGAATGCAACTGCATTCGTTCTTACAATCAAACAAACTGCATGCATTCAATCAATGAAACAGAGTGCACGTGGTAATTCAATGACTTGAGCTTCTCCCATTCAGTCAATGACTCGAGCTTTACTCTTTCTTTCTGTCAGGCAAACTGCATTCATTCCTACAATCAAACAAACTGCACGCTTTCATTCAATGAAACTGATTGCACGTAGTAATTCAATGACTTGTGCTTGTCTCATTCAGTCAATGTCTCGAGCTTAACGCTTTCATTCAGTGCAGCAAACTGCATTCATTCAAAAATAATGTCAAACTTCAATCATTGATTCAATAAATCAAACGTTATTCATTTGATTCAATGGAATAAACCTAACTCATTTGTTTAGTTATCCAACTGTATTACAGTCAAACAAACTGCATGCATTCATTCAATGAAACAGAGTTCACGTGGTACTTCATTGATTTGAGCTTCCATCATTCAGTCAATGTCTCGAGATTAACGCTATCTTTTAATGGAACAAGCTGCATTCGTTCAATCATTGAATCAAACTTCAATCATGAATTCAATGAATCAGATGTTAATCGTTGATTGTTTGAAACAAACGTAACACACTGTTTTAGTGACTCCAACTGCATGCTTTCATTCAATGAAGCAAACTGTATTCATACAAACTTTGTGCCAAACTTTAATTATTGATAAACTGAATCAGGTGTTAATAGCTGAGTTTTTGATACAAACATACCTCATTCGTTTAGTGAATCCAACAGCATTCATTCATACAATCAAAAAAACTGCATGCATTCATTAAATGACTTGAGTACTTCAATGACTTGAGCTTCTCTCATTCAGTCAATGTCTCGAGCTTAACGCTTTCATTCACTGAAGCAAACGGCATTCATTCAAACATAATGTCAATCTTCAATCATTGATTCAATAAATCAAACGTTATTCATTGATTCAATGAAACAAACTTAACTCATTTGTTTAGTGAATCCAACTGCATTATTTCATATAATCAAACTGCATGCGTTCATTCAATGAAACAGAGTGCATTTGGTCATTTAATGACTTGAGCTTCATTCAGTCAATGTCTCGAGATTAACCGTTTCATTCAGTGAGGCAAACTGCATTCATTCAAACATAATGTCAAACGTCAAATATTGATTCAATAAATCAAACTTATTCATTGAATCAATGAAACAAACTTAACTCTTTTATTTAGTATATCCAAATGCATTCATTCACAACAACCTGCATGCATTCATTCAATGAAACAATGTGCAAGTGGTAATTCAATGAGTTGAGCTTCCCTCATTCAGTCAATGTCTCGAGATTGACGCTTTCTTTCAATGAAGCAAACTGCATTTTTTCAAACATAATGTCAATCTTCAATCATTGATTCAATACATCAAACGTTATGCATTCAATCAACGACACAAACTTAACACATTTGTTTAGTGAATCCAACTGCATTCTTTCATATAAACAAACAAACTGCATGCATCCGTTCAGTGAAACCGAATGGTCGTGGTAAGTCAATGACTTGACCTTCTCTCATTCAGTCAATGTCTCGAGCTTAACGCTTTCATTCACTGAAGGAGACTGTATTCATTCAAACATAACGTCAAACTTCAATTATTGATTCAATAAATAAATCTGTATTCATTGATTGATTTAAACAAACTTAACTCATTTGTTTAGTAAATCTAACTGCACTCATTCATGCAATCAAACAAAACGCATGCACAAATTCAATGAAACGGAGTGCACGTGGTAATTCAATGATTTGAGCTTCACTCTTTCAGTCAATGTCTTGAGCTTTCATTCACTGAAGCAAACGGCATTCATTCAAAAATAATGTCAAACTTCAATCATTGAATCAATAAATCAAATTTTATTCATTTGATTCAATGGAATAAACCTAACTCATTTGTTTAGTTATCCAACTGCATTCATTCCTACAGTCAAACAAACTGAATGCATTCAGTCATGAAACAGAGTGCACGTGGTATCATGAATTCAATGAATCAGATGTTAATCGTTGATTCTTTGAAACAAACTTAATTCACTGTTTTAGTGAATGCAACTGCATTCGTTCTTACAATCAAACAAACTGCATGCATTCAATCAATGAAACAGAGTGCACGTGGTAATTCAATGACTTGAGCTTCTCTCATTCAGTCAATGACTCGAGCTTTACTCTTTCTTTCTGTCAGGCAAACTGCATTCATTCCTACAATCAAACAAACTGCACGCTTTCATTCAATGAAACTGATTGCACGTAGTAATTCAATGACTTGAGCTTGTCTCATTCAGTCAATGCCTCGAGCTTAACGCTTTCATTCAGTGCAGCAAACTGCATTCAATCAAAAATAATGTCAAACTTCAATCATTGATTCAATAAATCAAACGTTATTCATTTGATTCAATGGAATAAACCTAACTCATTTGTTTAGTTATCCAACTGCATTCATTCCTACAGTCAAACAAACTGCATGCATTCATTCAATGAAACAGAGTTCACGTGATACTTCATTTATTTGAGCTTCCATCATTCAGTCAATGTCTCGAGATTAACGCTATCTTTTAATGGAACAAGCTGCATTCGTTCAATCATTGAATCAAACTTCAATCATGAATTCAATGAATCAGATGTTAATCGTTGATTGTTTGAAACAAACGTAACACACTGTTTTAGTGAATCCAACTGCATGCTTTCATTCAATGAAGCAAACTGTATTCATTCAAACTTTGTGCCAAACTTTAATTATTGATAAACTGAATCATGTGTTAATAGCTGAGTCTTTGATACAAACATACCTCATTCGTTTAGTGAATCCAACAGCATTCATTCATACAATCAAAAAAACTGCATGCATTCATTAAATGACTTGAGTACTTCAATGACTTGAGCTTATCTCATTCAGTCAATGTCTCGATGTAAAGGCTTTCATTCACAGAAGCAAACGGCATTCATTCAAACATAATGTCAAGCTTCAATCATTGATTCAATAAATCAAACGTTATTCATTGATTCAATGAAACAAATTTAACTCATTTGTTTAGTGAATCCAACTGCATTCTTTCATATAATCAAACAAACTGCATGCGTTCATTCAATGAAACAGAGTGCATTTGGTCATTCAATGACTTGAGCTTCTCTCATTCAGTCAATGTCTCGAGATTAACGCTTTCATTCAGTGAGGCAAACTGCATCCATTCAAACATAATGTCAAACGTCAAACATTGATTCAATAAATCAAACTTATTCATTGAATCAATGAAACAAACTTAACTCTTTTATTTAGTATATCCAACTGCATTCATTCACAACAAACTGCATGCATTCATTCAATGAAACAATGTGCAAGTGGTAATTCAATGTGTTGAGCTTCCCTCATTCAGTCAATGTCTCGAGATTGACGCTTTCTTTCAATGAAGCAAACTGCATTTTTTCAAACATAATGTTCAATCATTGATTCAATACATCAAACGTTATGCATTCAATCAACGACACAAACTTAACTCATTTGTTTAGTGAATCCAACTGCATTCTTTCATATAATCAAACAAACTGCATGCATCCGTTCAGTGAAACCGAATGGTCGTGGTAAGTCAATGACTTGACCTTCTCTCATTCAGTCAATGTCTCGAGCTTAACGCTTTCATTCACTGAAGGAGACTGTATTCATTCAAACATAACGTCAAACTTCAATCATTCATTCAATAAATAAATCTGTATTCATTGATTGATTTAAACAAACTTAACTCATTTGTTTAGTAAATCTAACTGCACTCATTCATGCAATCAAACAAAACGCATGCTCAAATTCAATGAAACGGAGTGCACGTGGTAATTCAATGATTTGAGCTTCACTTTTTCAGTCAATGTCTTGAGTATAACGCTTTCATTCACTGAAGCAAACGGCATTCATTCAAAAATAATGTCAAACTTCAATCATTGAATCAATAAAACAAATCTTATTCATTTGATTCAATGGAATAAACCTAACTCATTTGTTTAGTTATCCAACTCCATTCATTCCTACAGTCAAACGAATTGCATGCATTCATTCAATGAAACAGAGTTCACGTGGTAATTCATTGATTTGAGCTTTTATCATTCAGTCAATGTCTCGAGACTAACGGTATCCGTTAATGGAACAAGCTACATTCGTTCAATCGTTGAATTCAATGAATCAGTTGTTAATCGTTGATTCTTTGAAACAAACAACACACTGTTTTCGTGAATCCAACTGCATGCTTTCATTTAATGAAGCAAACTGTATTCATTCAAATCTTGTGACAAACTTTAATCATTGATAAACTGAATCAGGTGTTAATAGCTGATTCTTTGAAACAAACATAACTCATTTGTTTAGTGAATCCAACAGCATTCATTCATACAATCAAAAAAACTGCATGCATTCATTAAATGAATCAGAGTGCACGTGGTACTTCAATGACTTGAGCTTCTCTCATTCAGTCAATGTCTCGAACTGAAAGCTTTCATTCACTGAAGCAAACGGCAGTCATTCAAACATAATGTCAAGCTTCAATCATTGATTCAATAAATCAAACGTTATTCATTGATTCAATGAAACAAACTTAACTCATTTCTTTACTGAATCCAACTGCATTCTTTCATATAATCAAACAAACTGCATGTTAATCAAGCAAACTTCATTCAATGAAACAGAGTGTATTTGGTCTTTAAATGACTTGAGCTTCTCTCATTCAGTCAATGTCTCTAGATTAACGCTATCATTCAGTGAGGCAAACTGCATTCATTCAAACATAATGTCAAACGTCAAACATTGATTCATTATATCAAACTTATTCATTGAATCAATGAAACAAACTTAACTCTTTTATTTAGTATATCCAACTGCATTCATTCACAACAAACTGCATGCATTCATTCAATGAAACAATGTGCAAGTGGTAATTCAATGAGTTGAGCTTCCATCATTCAGTCAATGTATCGAGATTGACGCTTTCTTTCAATGTAGCAAACTGCATTTTTTCAAACATAATGTCAATCTTCAATCATTGATTCAATACATCAAATGTTATGCATTCAATCAACGACACAAACTTACCTCATTTGTTTAGTGAATCCAACTGCATTCTTTCATATAATCAAACAAACTGCATGCATCCGTTCAGTGAAACCGAATGGTCGTGGTAAGTTAATGACTTGACCTTCTCTCATTCAGTCAATGTCTCGAGCTTAACGCTTTCATTCACTGAAGGAGACTGTATTCATTCAAACATAACGTCAAACTTCAATCATTGATTCAATAAATAAATCTGTATTCATTGATTGATTTAAACAAACTTAACTCATTTGTTTAGTAAATCTAACTGCACTCATTCATGCAATCAAACAAAACGCATGCTCAAATTCAATGAAACGGAGTGCACGTGGTAATTCAATGATTTGAGCTTCACTCTTTCAGTCAATGTCTTGAGTATAACGCTTTCATTCAAACGAATTGCATGCATTCATTCAATGAAACAGAGTTCACGTGGTAATTCATTGATTTGAGCTTCTCTCATTCAGTCAATGTCTCGAGATTAACGGTATCCGTTAATGGAACAAGCTACATTCGTTCAATCGTTGAATTCAATGAATCAATTGTTAATCGTTGATTCATTGAAACAAACAACACACTGTTTTCGTGAATCCAACTGCATGCTTTCATTTAATGAAGCAAACTGTATTCATTCAAATCTTGTGACAAACTTTAATCATTGATAAACTGAATCAGGTGTTAATAGCTGATTCTTTGAAACAAACATAACTCATTTGTTTAGTGAATCCAACAGCATTCATTCATACAATCAAAAAAACTGCATGCATTCATTAAATGAATCAGAGTGCACGTGGTACTTCAATGACTTGAGCTTCTCTCATTCAGTCAATGTCTCGAGCTGAAAGCTTTCCATCACTGAAGCAAACGGCAGTCATTCAAACATAATGTCAAGCTTCAATCATTGATTCAATAAATCAAACGTTATTCATTGATTCAATGAAACAAACTTAACTCATTTCTTTACTGAATCCAACTGCATTCTTTCATATAATCAAACAAACTGCATGTTAATCAAGCAAACTTCTTTCAATGAAACAGAGTGTATTTGGTCTTTAAATGACTTGAGCTTCTCTCATTCAGTCAATGTCTCCAGATTAACGCTTTCATTCAGTGAGGCAAACTGCATTCATTCATACATAATGTCAAACGTCAAACATTGATTCATTATATCAAACTTATTCATTGAATCAATGAAACAAACTTAACTCTTTTATTTAGTATATCCAACTGCATTCATTCACAACAAACTGCGTGCATTCATTCAATGAAACAATGTGCAAGTGGTAATTCATTGACTTGAGCTTCTCTCATTCAGTCAATGACTCGAGCTTTACTCTTTCTTTCAGTCAGGCAAACTGCATTCATTCAAACATAATGTCAATCGTCATACATTGATTCAATAAATCAAACTTAATGATTCAATGAATCAAACTTAACTCATTTGTTTAGAGTTTCAAACTGCGTTCATTCATACAATCAAACCAACTGCACGCTTTCATTCAATGAAACTGATTGCACGTAGTAATTCGATTGAATTCTCTCATTCAGTCAATGTCTCGAGCTTTACACTTTCATTCAGTGCAGCAAACTGCATTAATTCAAAGTTAATGTCAAACTTCAATCATTGATTCAATAAATCAATTCATTGATTCCATGAAATAAACTTAACTCATTTGTTTAGTAAATCCAACTGCATTCATTCAAATTATCAAACAAACTGCATGCATACATTCAATGAAACAGATGCAAAGTAGTAACTCAATGAATTGAGCCTCTCTCATTCAGTCAATGTGTCGAGCTTAACGCTTTAATTTAGTGAAGCAAACTGCATTCATTCGCACATATTATTATACTTCAATCATTCATTCAATAACTCAAACGTTATTCATTGATTCAATGTAAAAAACAACTGATTTGATTCGTCAATCCAACTGCATTCATTCATACAATCAAACAACCCGGTTGCATTCATTCAATGAAACAGAGTGCCATGTGGTAAGTCAATGACTTGAGCTTCACTTTTTCAGTCAATGTCTCGAGCTTAACGCACTATACACTGATGGAGACTGTATTCATTCACACATAATGTCAAACTTCAATCATTGATTCAATAAATAAAACTTTATTCATTGATTGAATGAAACAAACTTAACTTTTTTGTTTAGTGAATCCTACTGCACTCATTCATGCATTCAAACAAACTGCAATTAAGCTCAATGTCTCGAGCTTAACGCTTTCATTCAGTGAAGCAAACTGCAATGATTCAAACATAATGTCAAACTTGAATCATTGATTCATTGATTCAATGAAACAAACTTAACTCATTTGTTTAGTGTATAAAACTGCAGTCATTCATAAAATCAAGCAAACTGAACGTATTCATCCAAAGAAACAGAGTGCACGTGGTAATTCAATAACTTGAGCTTCTCTCTTTCAGTCAATGTGTAGAGATGAACGTTATCCTTCAATGCAACAAGCTGCAATCGTTCAATCGTTGAATTAAACTTCAATCATGAATTCAATGTATCAGATGTTTATCGTTGATTCTTTAAAACAAACTTAACTCACTGTTTTACTGAATCCAACTGCATGAACTAAACTATATTCAATCAAACTTTGTGCCAAACTCCAATCATTCATTCAGTGAATCAGATGTTAATTGCAGATTCTTTGAAACAAACTAACTCATTTGTTTAGTAAATCCATTTGCATTCATTTAAACAATCAAACAAACTGCATACATTCATTCAATGAAACCTACTGTTCGTGGGAATTCAATGACTTGAGGTTCTCTCATTCATTCAATGTCTCGAGCTTAACGCTTTCATTCAGTGAAGCAAACTGCATTCATTCAAACATAATGTCAAATTTCAAACATTGATTCAAAAAATCACGTTATTCATTGATTGAATGAAACAAACTTAACTCATTTGTTTAGTGTATAAAACTGCAGTCATTCATACAATCAAACAAACTGCATGCATTCATTCAATGAAACAGAGTGCACATGGTAATTCAATAATTGAGCCTCTCTCATTCAGTCAATAACTCGAGATTAACGCGTTAATTCAGTGAAGCAAACTGCATTCATTCAAACATAACATCAACTTCAACCATTGATCCAATAAATCAAACGTCATTCATTGATTGAATAAAACAAACTTAACTCATTTGTTTAGTCAATCCAACTGCTTTCATTCACAACAAATTGCATGAAATCGTTCAATGAAACAGTGAGCAATTTGGTAATTCAATGAGTTGAGCTTCCCACATTCAGTCAATGTCTCGAGATTGACGCTTCTTTCAATGAAGCAAACTGCATTTATTCAAACATAATGTCAAATCTGAATCATTGATTCAATGCAACAAACTTAACTCATTTCTTTAGTAAATCCAACTGCATTCATTCATACAATCAAAGAAACTGCATGCATTCATTCAATGAAACAGAGGGCACGTGGTGATTCAATGAGTTGAGCCTCTCTCATTCAGTCAATATCTCGAGATTAACGCGTTCATTCAGTGAAGCAAACTGCATTCATTCAAACATAACATCAAACTTCAATCATTGATCCAATAACTCAAACGTTATTCATTGAATCAATGAAACAGACTTAACTCATTTGTTTCGTGAAACCAAACAAATTTCTTTCATTAAATCAAATAAACTGCATGCGTTTGTTCAATGAAACGGAGTGCACGTGCTATTCCTTTGCGTAAAGAATTTCCCATTTATTCTGTGAAACAAACTGCAAAGATTAATTTAATTAAACAGACTGCACGTGTTAATTCAATCACGAGAACTTCTCTCGTTTATTCAAAATCTCGAGCTTTACGCTTCCATTCATTGAAACAAACTGCACCCATTCGTTCAATGAAACAGAGTTCACGTTTGTAATCAATGAGATTACCTTCTCTCATTCAGTCAATGTCTCCAGCTTTCATTCAGTGAAACAAACTGCATTCATTCAAACATAATATCATACTTCAATCATTCATTCAATAAATCAAACGTTATTCATTGATTCAATGTAACAAACAACTGATTTGTTTAGTCAATCCAACTGCATTCATTCATACAACCAAACAACCCGGTTGCATTCATTCAATGAAACAGAGTGCATGTGGTTAGTCAAAGACTTGAGCTTCACTCTTTCAGTCAATGTCTTAACGCTTTCATTCACTGAAGGAAACGGCATTCATTCAAAAATAATGTCAAACTTCAATCATTGAATCAATAAATCAAATGTTATTCATTTGATTCAATGGAATAAACCTAACTCATTTGTTTAGTTATCCAACAGCATTCATTCCTACAGTCAAACAAACTGCATGCATTCATTCAATGAAACAGAGTTCACGTGGTAATTCATTGAATTGAGCTTCTATCATTCAGTCAATGTCTCGAGATTAACGCTATCCTTTAATGGAACAAACTGCATTCGTTCAATCGTTGAATTCAATGAATCAGTTGTTAATCGTTGATTCTTTGAAACAAACAACACACTGTTTTAGTGAATCCAACTGCATGCTTTCTGCATTCTGCATTCAATGAAGCAAACTGTATTCATTCAAATCTTGTGACAAACTTTAATCATTGATAAACTGAATCAGGTGTTAATAGCTGATTCTTTGAAACAAACATGACTCATTTGTTTAGTGAATCCAACAGCATTCATTCATACAATCAAAAAAACTGCATGCATTCATTAAATGAATCAGAGTGCACGTGGTACTTCAAAGACTTGAGCTTCTCTCATTCAGTCAATGTCTCGAGCTTAACGCTTTCATTCACTGAAGCAAACGGCATTCATTCAAACATAATGTCAAGCTTCAATCATTGATTCAATAAATCAAACGTTATTTATTGATTCAATGAAACAGTCGAAACTAATTTGTTTAGTTAATCCAACTGAATTAATTCAAGCAATCAAACAGAGTGCACGTGGTAATCATGAATTCAATTAATCAGATGTTAATCGTTGATTCTTTGAAACAAACGTAATTCACTGTTTTAGTGAATCCAACTGCATTCATTCATACAATCAAACAAACTGCATGCATTCAGTCAATGAAACAGAGTGCACGTGGTAATTCATTGACTTGAGCTTCTCTCATTCAGTCAATGACTCGAGCTTTACTCTTTCTTTCAGTCAGGCAAACTGCATTCATTCAAACATAATGTCAATCGTCATACATTGATTCAATAAATCAAACTTAATGATTCAATGAAACAAACTTAACTCATTTGTTTAGAGTTTCAAACTGCGTTCATTCATACAATCAAACCAACTGCACGCTTTCATTCAATGAAACTGATTGCACGTAGTAATTCCATTGAATTCTCTCATTCAGTCAATGTCTCGAGCTTTACACTTTCATTCAGTGCAGCAAACTGCATTAATTCAAAGTTAATGTCAAACTTCAATCATTGATTCAATAAATCAATTCATTGATTCCATGAAATAAACTTAACTCATTTGTTTAGTAAATCCAACTGCATTCATTCAAATTATCAAACAAACTGCATGCATACATTCAATGAAACAGATGCAAAGTAGTAACTCAATGAATTGAGCCTCTCTCATTCAGTCAATGTGTCGAGCTTAACGCTTTAATTTAGTGAAGCAAACTGCATTCATTCGCACATATTATTATACTTCAATCATTCATTCAATAACTCAAACGTTATTCATTGATTCAATGTAAAAAACAACTGATTTGATTCGTCAATCCAACTGCATTCATTCATACAATCAAACAACCCGGTTGCATTCATTCAATGAAACAGAGTGCCATGTGGTAAGTCAATGACTTGAGCTTCACTTTTTCAGTCAATGTCTCGAGCTTAACGCACTATACACAGATGGAGACTGTATTCATTCACACATAATGTCAAACTTCAATCATTGATTCAATAAATAAAACTTTATTCATTGATTGAATGAAACAAACTTAACTTTTTTGTTTAGTGAATCCTACTGCACTCATTCATGCATTCAAACAAACTGCAATTAAGCTCAATGTCTCGAGCTTAACGCTTTCATTCAGTGAAGCAAACTGCAATGATTCAAACATAATGTCAAACTTGAATCATTGATTCATTGATTCAATGAAACAAACTTAACTCATTTGTTTAGTGTATAAAACTGCAGTCATTCATAAAATCAAGCAAACTGAACGTATTCATCCAAAGAAACAGAGTGCACGTGGTAATTCAATAACTTGAGCTTCTCTCTTTCAGTCAATGTGTAGAGATGAACGTTATCCTTCAATGCAACAAGCTGCAATCGTTCAATCGTTGAATTAAACTTCAATCATGAATTCAATGTATCAGATGTTTATCGTTGATTCTTTAAAACAAACTTAACTCACTGTTTTACTGAATCCAACTGCATGAACTAAACTATATTCAATCAAACTTTGTGCCAAACTCCAATCATTCATTCAGTGAATCAGATGTTAATTGCAGATTCTTTGAAACAAACTAACTCATTTGTTTAGTAAATCCATTTGCATTCATTTAAACAATCAAACAAACTGCATACATTCATTCAATGAAACCTACTGTTCGTGGGAATTCAATGACTTGAGGTTCTCTCATTCATTCAATGTCTCGAGCTTAACGCTTTCATTTAGTGAAGCAAACTGCATTCATTCAAACATAATGTCAAATTTCAAACATTGATTCAAAAAATCACGTTATTCATTGATTGAATGAAACAAACTTAACTCATTTGTTTAGTGTATAAAACTGCAGTCATTCATACAATCAAACAAACTGCATGCATTCATTCAATGAAACAGAGTGCACATGGTAATTCAATAATTGAGCCTCTCTCATTCAGTCAATAACTCGAGATTAACGCGTTAATTCAGTGAAGCAAACTGCATTCATTCAAACATAACATCAACTTCAACCATTGATCCAATAAATCAAACGTCATTCATTGATTGAATAAAACAAACTTAACTCATTTGTTTAGTCAATCCAACTGCTTTCATTCACAACAAATTGCATGAAATCGTTCAATGAAACAGTGAGCAATTTGGTAATTCAATGAGTTGAGCTTCCCACATTCAGTCAATGTCTCGAGATTGACGCTTCTTTCAATGAAGCAAACTGCATTTATTCAAACATAATGTCAAATCTGAATCATTGATTCAATGCAACAAACTTAACTCATTTCTTTAGTAAATCCAACTGCATTCATTCATACAATCAAAGAAACTGCATGCATTCATTCAATGAAACAGAGGGCACGTGGTGATTCAATGAGTTGAGCCTCTCTCATTCAGTCAATATCTCGAGATTAACGCGTTCATTCAGTGAAGCAAACTGCATTCATTCAAACATAACATCAAACTTCAATCATTGATCCAATAACTCAAACGTTATTCATTGAATCAATGAAACAGACTTAACTCATTTGTTTCGTGAAACCAAACAAATTTCTTTCATTAAATCAAATAAACTGCATGCGTTTGTTCAATGAAACGGAGTGCACGTGCTATTCCTTTGCGTAAAGAATTTCCCATTTATTCTGTGAAACAAACTGCAAAGATTAATTTAATTAAACAGACTGCACGTGTTAATTCAATCACGAGAACTTCTCTCGTTTATTCAAAATCTCGAGCTTTACGCTTCCATTCATTGAAACAAACTGCACCCATTCGTTCAATGAAACAGAGTTCACGTTTGTAATCAATGAGATTACCTTCTCTCATTCAGTCAATGTCTCCAGCTTTCATTCAGTGAAACAAACTGCATTCATTCAAACATAATATCATACTTCAATCATTCATTCAATAAATCAAACGTTATTCATTGATTCAATGTAACAAACAACTGATTTGTTTAGTCAATCCAACTGCATTCATTCATACAACCAAACAACCCGGTTGCATTCATTCAATGAAACAGAGTGCATGTGGTTAGTCAAAGACTTGAGCTTCACTCTTTCAGTCAATGTCTTAACGCTTTCATTCACTGAAGGAAACGGCATTCATTCAAAAATAATGTCAAACTTCAATCATTGAATCAATAAATCAAATGTTATTCATTTGATTCAATGGAATAAACCTAACTCATTTGTTTAGTTATCCAACAGCATTCATTCCTACAGTCAAACAAACTGCATGCATTCATTCAATGAAACAGAGTTCACGTGGTAATTCATTGATTTGAGCTTCTATCATTCAGTCAATGTCTCGAGATTAACGCTATCCTTTAATGGAACAAACTGCATTCGTTCAATCGTTGAATTCAATGAATCAGTTGTTAATCGTTGATTCTTTGAAACAAACAACACACTGTTTTAGTGAATCCAACTGCATGCTTTCTGCATTCTGCATTCAATGAAGCAAACTGTATTCATTCAAATCTTGTGACAAACTTTAATCATTGATAAACTGAATCAGGTGTTAATAGCTGATTCTTTGAAACAAACATGACTCATTTGTTTAGTGAATCCAACAGCATTCATTCATACAATCAAAAAAACTGCATGCATTCATTAAATGAATCAGAGTGCACGTGGTACTTCAAAGACTTGAGCTTCTCTCATTCAGTCAATGTCTCGAGCTTAACGCTTTCATTCACTGAAGCAAACGGCATTCATTCAAACATAATGTCAAGCTTCAATCATTGATTCAATAAATCAAACGTTATTTATTGATTCAATGAAACAGTCGAAACTAATTTGTTTAGTTAATCCAACTGAATTAATTCAAGCAATCAAACAGAGTGCACGTGGTAATCATGAATTCAATTAATCAGATGTTAATCGTTGATTCTTTGAAACAAACGTAATTCACTGTTTTAGTGAATCCAACTGCATTCATTCATACAATCAAACAAACTGCATGCATTCAGTCAATGAAACAGAGTGCACGTGGTAATTCATTGACTTGAGCTTCTCTCATTCAGTCAATGACTCGAGCTTTACTCTTTCTTTCAGTCAGGCAAACTGCATTCATTCAAACATAATGTCAATCGTCATACATTGATTCAATAAATCAAACTTAATGATTCAATGAAACAAACTTAACTCATTTGTTTAGAGTTTCAAACTGCGTTCATTCATACAATCAAACCAACTGCACGCTTTCATTCAATGAAACTGATTGCACGTAGTAATTCCATTGAATTCTCTCATTCAGTCAATGTCTCGAGCTTTACACTTTCATTCAGTGCAGCAAACTGCATTAATTCAAAGTTAATGTCAAACTTCAATCATTGATTCAATAAATCAATTCATTGATTCAATGAAATAAACTTAACTCATTTGTTTAGTAAATCCAACTGCATTCATTCAAATTATCAAACAAACTGCATGCATACATTCAATGAAACAGATGCAAAGTAGTAACTCAATGAATTGAGCCTCTCTCATTCAGTCAATGTGTCGAGCTTAACGCTTTAATTTAGTGAAGCAAACTGCATTCATTCGCACATATTATTATACTTCAATCATTCATTCAATAACTCAAACGTTATTCATTGATTCAATGTAAAAAACAACTGATTTGATTCGTCAATCCAACTGCATTCATTCATACAATCAAACAACCCGGTTGCATTCATTCAATGAAACAGAGTGCCATGTGGTAAGTCAATGACTTGAGCTTCACTTTTTCAGTCAATGTCTCGAGCTTAACGCACTATACACTGATGGAGACTGTATTCATTCACACATAATGTCAAACTTCAATCATTGATTCAATAAATAAAACTTTATTCATTGATTGAATGAAACAAACTTAACTTTTTTGTTTAGTGAATCCTACTGCACTCATTCATGCATTCAAACAAACTGCAATTAAGCTCAATGTCTCGAGCTTAACGCTTTCATTCAGTGAAGCAAACTGCAATGATTCAAACATAATGTCAAACTTGAATCATTGATTCATTGATTCAATGAAACAAACTTAACTCATTTGTTTAGTGTATAAAACTGCAGTCATTCATAAAATCAAGCAAACTGAACGTATTCATCCAAAGAAACAGAGTGCACGTGGTAATTCAATAACTTGAGCTTCTCTCTTTCAGTCAATGTGTAGAGATGAACGTTATCCTTCAATGCAACAAGCTGCAATCGTTCAATCGTTGAATTAAACTTCAATCATGAATTCAATGTATCAGATGTTTATCGTTGATTCTTTAAAACAAACTTAACTCACTGTTTTACTGAATCCAACTGCATGAACTAAACTATATTCAATCAAACTTTGTGCCAAACTCCAATCATTCATTCAGTGAATCAGATGTTAATTGCAGATTCTTTGAAACAAACTAACTCATTTGTTTAGTAAATCCATTTGCATTCATTTAAACAATCAAACAAACTGCATACATTCATTCAATGAAACCTACTGTTCGTGGGAATTCAATGACTTGAGGTTCTCTCATTCATTCAATGTCTCGAGCTTAACGCTTTCATTCAGTGAAGCAAACTGCATTCATTCAAACATAATGTCAAATTTCAAACATTGATTCAAAAAATCACGTTATTCATTGATTGAATGAAACAAACTTAACTCATTTGTTTAGTGTATAAAACTGCAGTCATTCATACAATCAAACAAACTGCATGCATTCATTCAATGAAACAGAGTGCACATGGTAATTCAATAATTGAGCCTCTCTCATTCAGTCAATAACTCGAGATTAACGCGTTAATTCAGTGAAGCAAACTGCATTCATTCAAACATAACATCAACTTCAACCATTGATCCAATAAATCAAACGTCATTCATTGATTGAATAAAACAAACTTAACTCATTTGTTTAGTCAATCCAACTGCTTTCATTCACAACAAATTGCATGCAATCGTTCAATGAAACAGTGAGCAATTTGGTAATTCAATGAGTTGAGCTTCCCACATTCAGTCAATGTCTCGAGATTGACGCTTCTTTCAATGAAGCAAACTGCATTTATTCAAACATAATGTCAAATCTGAATCATTGATTCAATGCAACAAACTTAACTCATTTCTTTAGTAAATCCAACTGCATTCATTCATACAATCAAAGAAACTGCATGCATTCATTCAATGAAACAGAGGGCACGTGGTGATTCAATGAGTTGAGCCTCTCTCATTCAGTCAATATCTCGAGATTAACGCGTTCATTCAGTGAAGCAAACTGCATTCATTCAAACATAACATCAAACTTCAATCATTGATCCAATAACTCAAACGTTATTCATTGAATCAATGAAACAGACTTAACTCATTTGTTTCGTGAAACCAAACAAATTTCTTTCATTAAATCAAATAAACTGCATGCGTTTGTTCAATGAAACGGAGTGCACGTGCTATTCCTTTGCGTAAAGAATTTCCCATTTATTCTGTGAAACAAACTGCAAAGATTAATTTAATTAAACAGACTGCACGTGTTAATTCAATCACGAGAACTTCTCTCGTTTATTCAAAATCTCGAGCTTTACGCTTCCATTCATTGAAACAAACTGCACCCATTCGTTCAATGAAACAGAGTTCACGTTTGTAATCAATGAGATTACCTTCTCTCATTCAGTCAATGTCTCCAGCTTTCATTCAGTGAAACAAACTGCATTCATTCAAACATAATATCATACTTCAATCATTCATTCAATAAATCAAACGTTATTCATTGATTCAATGTAACAAACAACTGATTTGTTTAGTCAATCCAACTGCATTCATTCATACAACCAAACAACCCGGTTGCATTCATTCAATGAAACAGAGTGCATGTGGTTAGTCAAAGACTTGAGCTTCACTCTTTCAGTCAATGTCTTAACGCTTTCATTCACTGAAGGAAACGGCATTCATTCAAAAATAATGTCAAACTTCAATCATTGAATCAATAAATCAAATGTTATTCATTTGATTCAATGGAATAAACCTAACTCATTTGTTTAGTTATCCAACAGCATTCATTCCAACAGTCAAACAAACTGCATGCATTCATTCAATGAAACAGAGTTCACGTGGTAATTCATTGATTTGAGCTTCTATCATTCAGTCAATGTCTCGAGATTAACGCTATCCTTTAATGGAACAAACTGCATTCGTTCAATCGTTGAATTCAATGAATCAGTTGTTAATCGTTGATTCTTTGAAACAAACAACACACTGTTTTAGTGAATCCAACTGCATGCTTTCTGCATTCTGCATTCAATGAAGCAAACTGTATTCATTCAAATCTTGTGACAAACTTTAATCATTGATAAACTGAATCAGGTGTTAATAGCTGATTCTTTGAAACAAACATGACTCATTTGTTTAGTGAATCCAACAGCATTCATTCATACAATCAAAAAAACTGCATGCATTCATTAAATGAATCAGAGTGCACGTGGTACTTCAAAGACTTGAGCTTCTCTCATTCAGTCAATGTCTCGAGCTTAACGCTTTCATTCACTGAAGCAAACGGCAGTCATTCAAACATAATGTCAAGCTTCAATCATTGATTCAATAAATCAAACGTTATTCATTGATTCAATGAAACAAACTTAACTCATTTCTTTACTGAATCCAACTGCATTCTTTCATATAATCAAACAAACTGCATGTTAATCAAGCAAACTTCTTTCAATGAAACAGAGTGTATTTGGTCTTTAAATGACTTGAGCTTCTCTCATTCAGTCAATGTCTCGAGATTAACGCTTTCATTCAGTGAGGCAAACTGCATTCATTCAAACATAATGTCAAACGTCAAACATTGATTCATTATATCAAACTTATTCATTGAATCAATGAAACAAACTTAACTCTTTTATTTAGTATATCCAACTGCATTCATTCACAACAAACTGCGTGCATTCATTCAATGAAACAATGTGCAAGTGGTAATTCATTGACTTGAGCTTCTCTCATTCAGTCAATGACTCGAGCTTTACTCTTTCTTTCAGTCAGGCAAACTGCATTCATTCAAACATAATGTCAATCGTCATACATTGATTCAATAAATCAAACAATGATTCAATGAAACAAACTTAACTCATTTGTTTAGAGTTTCAAACTGCGTTCATTCATACAATCAAACCAACTGCACGCTTTCATTCAATGAAACTGATTGCACGTAGTAATTCCATTGAATTCTCTCATTCAGTCAATGTCTCGAGCTTTACACTTTCATTCAGTGCAGCAAACTGCATTAATTCAAAGTTAATGTCAAACTTCAATCATTGATTCAATAAATCAATTCATTGATTCCATGAAATAAACTTAACTCATTTGTTTAGTAAATCCAACTGCATTCATTCAAATTATCAAACAAACTGCATGCATACATTCAATGAAACAGATGCAAAGTAGTAACTCAATGAATTGAGCCTCTCTCATTCAGTCAATGTGTCGAGCTTAACGCTTTAATTTAGTGAAGCAAACTGCATTCATTCGCACATATTATTATACTTCAATCATTCATTCAATAACTCAAACGTTATTCATTGATTCAATGTAAAAAACAACTGATTTGATTCGTCAATCCAACTGCATTCATTCATACAATCAAACAACCCGGTTGCATTCATTCAATGAAACAGAGTGCCATGTGGTAAGTCAATGACTTGAGCTTCACTTTTTCAGTCAATGTCTCGAGCTTAACGCACTATACACTGATGGAGACTGTATTCATTCACACATAATGTCAAACTTCAATCATTGATTCAATAAATAAAACTTTATTCATTGATTGAATGAAACAAACTTAACTTTTTTGTTTAGTGAATCCTACTGCACTCATTCATGCATTCAAACAAACTGCAATTAAGCTCAATGTCTCGAGCTTAACGCTTTCATTCAGTGAAGCAAACTGCAATGATTCAAACATAATGTCAAACTTGAATCATTGATTCATTGATTCAATGAAACAAACTTAACTCATTTGTTTAGTGTATAAAACTGCAGTCATTCATAAAATCAAGCAAACTGAACGTATTCATCCAAAGAAACAGAGTGCACGTGGTAATTCAATAACTTGAGCTTCTCTCTTTCAGTCAATGTGTAGAGATGAACGTTATCCTTCAATGCAACAAGCTGCAATCGTTCAATCGTTGAATTAAACTTCAATCATGAATTCAATGTATCAGATGTTTATCGTTGATTCTTTAAAACAAACTTAACTCACTGTTTTACTGAATCCAACTGCATGAACTAAACTATATTCAATCAAACATTGTGCCAAACTCCAATCATTCATTCAGTGAATCAGATGTTAATTGCAGATTCTTTGAAACAAACTAACTCATTTGTTTAGTAAATCCATTTGCATTCATTTAAACAATCAAACAAACTGCATACATTCATTCAATGAAACCTACTGTTCGTGGGAATTCAATGACTTGAGGTTCTCTCATTCATTCAATGTCTCGAGCTTAACGCTTTCATTCAGTGAAGCAAACTGCATTCATTCAAACATAATGTCAAATTTCAAACATTGATTCAAAAAATCACACGTTATTCATTGATTGAATGAAACAAACTTAACTCATTTGTTTAGTGTATAAAACTGCAGTCATTCATACAATCAAACAAACTGCATGCATTCATTCAATGAAACAGAGTGCACATGGTAATTCAGTAATTGAGCCTCTCTCATTCAGTCAATAACTCGAGATTAACGCGTTAATTCAGTGAAGCAAACTGCATTCATTCAAACATAACATCAACTTCAACCATTGATCCAATAAATCAAACGTCATTCATTGATTGAATAAAACAAACTTAACTCATTTGTTTAGTCAATCCAACTGCTTTCATTCACAACAAATTGCATGCAATCGTTCAATGAAACAGTGAGCAATTTGGTAATTCAATGAGTTGAGCTTCCCACATTCAGTCAATGTCTCGAGATTGACGCTTCTTTCAATGAAGCAAACTGCATTTATTCAAACATAATGTCAAATCTGAATCATTGATTCAATGCAACAAACTTAACTCATTTCTTTAGTAAATCCAACTGCATTCATTCATACAATCAAAGAAACTGCATGCATTCATTCAATGAAACAGAGGGCACGTGGTGATTCAATGAGTTGAGCCTCTCTCATTCAGTCAATATCTCGAGATTAACGCGTTCATTCAGTGAAGCAAACTGCATTCATTCAAACATAACATCAAACTTCAATCATTGATCCAATAAGTCAAACGTTATTCATTGAATCAATGAAACAGACTTAACTCATTTGTTTCGTGAAACCAAACAAATTTCTTTCATTAAATCAAATAAACTGCATGCGTTCGTTCAATGAAACGGAGTGCACGTGCTATTCCTTTGCGTAAAGTATTTCCCATTTATTCTGTGAAACAAACTGCAAAGATTAATTTAATTAAACAGACTGCACGTGTTAATTCAATCACGAGAACTTCTCTCGTTTATTCAAAATCTCGAGCTTTACGCTTCCATTCATTGAAACAAACTGCACCCATTCGTTCAATGAAACAGAGTTCACGTTTGTAATCAATGAGATTAGCTTCTCTCATTCAGTCAATGTCTCCAGCTTTCATTCAGTGAAACAAACTGCATTCATTCAAACATAATATCATACTTCAATCATTCATTCAATAAATCAAACGTTATTCATTGATTCAATGTAACAAACAACTGATTTGTTTAGTCAATCCAACTGCATTCATTCATACAACCAAACAACCCGGTTGCATTCATTCAATGAAACAGAGTGCATGTGGTTAGTCAAAGACTTGAGCTTCACTCTTTCAGTCAATGTCTTAACGCTTTCATTCACTGAAGGAAACGGCATTCATTCAAAAATAATGTCAAACTTCAATCATTGAATCAATAAATCAAATGTTATTCATTTGATTCAATGGAATAAACCTAACTCATTTGTTTAGTTATCCAACAGCATTCATTCCTACAGTCAAACAAACTGCATGCATTCATTCAATGAAACAGAGTTCACGTGGTAATTCATTGATTTGAGCTTCTATCATTCAGTCAATGTCTCGAGATTAACGCTATCCTTTAATGGAACAAACTGCATTCGTTCAATCGTTGAATTCAATGAATCAGTTGTTAATCGTTGATTCTTTGAAACAAACAACACACTGTTTTAGTGAATCCAACTGCATGCTTTCTGCATTCTGCATTCAATGAAGCAAACTGTATTCATTCAAATCTTGTGACAAACTTTAATCATTGATAAACTGAATCAGGTGTTAATAGCTGATTCTTTGAAACAAACATAACTCATTTGTTTAGTGAATCCAACAGCATTCATTCATACAATCAAAAAAACTGCATGCATTCATTAAATGAATCAGAGTGCACGTGGTACTTCAAAGACTTGAGCTTCTCTCATTCAGTCAATGTCTCGAGCTTAACGCTTTCATTCACTGAAGCAAACGGCATTCATTCAAACATAATGTCAAGCTTCAATCATTGATTCAATAAATCAAACGTTATTTATTGATTCAATGAAACAGTCGAAACTAATTTGTTTAGTTAATCCAACTGAATTAATTCAAGCAATCAAACAGAGTGCACGTGGTAATCATGAATTCAATTAATCAGATGTTAATCGTTGATTCTTTGAAACAAACGTAATTCACTGTTTTAGTGAATCCAACTGCATTCATTCATACAATCAAACAAACTGCATGCATTCAGTCAATGAAACAGAGTGCACGTGGTAATTCATTGTCTTGAGCTTCTCTCATTCAGTCAATGACTCGAGCTTTACTCTTTCTTTCAGTCAGGCAAACTGCATTCATTCAAACATAATGTCAATCGTCATACATTGATTCAATAAATCAAACTTAATGATTCAATGAAACAAACTTAACTCATTTGTTTAGAGTTTCAAACTGCGTTCATTCATACAATCAAACAAACTGCACGCTTTCATTCAATGAAACTGATTGCACGTAGTAATTCCATTGAATTCTCTCATTCAGTCAATGTCTCGAGCTTTACACTTTCATTCAGTGCAGCAAACTGCATTAATTCAAAGTTAATGTCAAACTTCAATCATTGATTCAATAAATCAATTCATTGATTCCATGAAATAAACTTAACTCATTTGTTTAGTAAATCCAACTGCATTCATTCAAATTATCAAACAAACTGCATGCATACATTCAATGAAACAGAGTGCAAAGTAGTAACTCAATGAATTGAGCCTCTCTCATTTAGTCAATGTGTCGAGCTTAACGCTTTAATTTAGTGAAGCAAACTGCATTCATTCGCACATATTATTATACTTCAATCATTCATTCAATAACTCAAACGTTATTCATTGATTCAATGTAAAAAACAACTGATTTGATTCGTCAATCCAACTGCATTCATTCATACAATCAAACAACCCGGTTGCATTCATTCAATGAAACAGAGTGCCATGTGGTAAGTCAATGACTTGAGCTTCACTTTTTCAGTCAATGTCTCGAGCTTAACGCACTATACACTGATGGAGACTGTATTCATTCACACATAATGTCAAACTTCAATCATTGATTCAATAAATAAAACTTTATTCATTGATTGAATGAAACAAACTTAACTTTTTTGTTTAGTAAATCCTACTGCACTCATTCATGCATTCAAACAAACTGCAATTAAGCTCAATGTCTCGAGCTTAACGCTTTCATTCAGTGAAGCAAACTGCAATGATTCAAACATAATGTCAAACTTGAATCATTGATTCATTGATTCAATGAAACAAACTTAACTCATTTGTTTAGTGTATAAAACTGCAGTCATTCATAAAATCAAGCAAACTGAACGTATTCATCCAAAGAAACAGAGTGCACGTGGTAATTCAATAACTTGAGCTTCTCTCTTTCAGTCAATGTGTAGAGATGAACGTTATCCTTCAATGCAACAAGCTGCAATCGTTCAATCGTTGAATTAAACTTCAATCATGAATTCAATGTATCAGATGTTTATCGTTGATTCTTTAAAACAAACTTAACTCACTGTTTTACTGAATCCAACTGCATGAACTAAACTATATTCAATCAAACTTTGTGCCAAACCCCAATCATTCATTCAGTGAATCAGATGTTAATTGCAGATTCTTTGAAACAAACTAACTCATTTGTTTAGTAAATCCATTTGCATTCATTGAAACAATCAAACAAACTGCATACATTCATTCAATGAAACCTACTGTTCGTGGGAATTCAATGACTTGAGGTTCTCTCATTCATTCAATGTCTCGAGCTTAACGCTTTCATTCAGTGAAGCAAACTGCATTCATTCAAACATAATGTCAAATTTCAAACATTGATTCAAAAAATCACACGTTATTCATTGATTGAATGAAACAAACTTAACTCATTTGTTTAGTGTATAAAACTGCAGTCATTCATACAATCAAACAAACTGCATGCATTCATTCAATGAAACAGAGTGCACATGGTAATTCAGTAATTGAGCCTCTCTCATTCAGTCAATGTCTCGAGCTGAAAGCTTTCATTCACTGAAGCAAACGGCAGTCATTCAAACATAATGTCAAGCTTCAATCATTGATTCAATAAATCAAACGTTATTCATTGATTCAATGAAACAAACTTAACTCATTTCTTTACTGAATCCAACTGCATTCTTTCATATAATCAAACAAACTGCATGTTAATCAAGCAAACTTCATTCAATGAAACAGAGTGTATTTGGTCTTTAAATGACTTGAGCTTCTCTCATTCAGTCAATGTCTCTAGATTAACGCTTTCATTCAGTGAGGCAAACTGCATTCATTCAAACATAATGTCAAACGTCAAACATTGATTCATTATATCAAACTTATTCATTGAATCAATGAAACAAACTTAACTCTTTTATTTGGTATATCCAACTGCATTCGTTCACAACAAACTGCGTGCATTCATTCAATGAAACAATGTGCAAGTGGTAATTCAATGAGTTGAGCTTCCCTCATTCAGTCAATGTCTCGAGATTGACGCTTTCTTTCAATGAAGCAAACTGCATTTTTTCAAACACAATGTCAATCTTCAATCATTGATTCAATACATCAAACGTTATGCATTCAATCAACGACATAAACTTAACTCATTTGTTTAGTGAATCTAACTGCATTCTTTCATATAATCAAACAAACTGCACGAATCCGTTCAGTGAAACCGAATGGTCGTGGTAAGTCAATGACTTGACCTTCTCTCATTCAGTCAATGTCTCGAGCTTAACGCTTTCATTATATTCATTCAAACATAATGTCAAACTTCAATCATTGATTCAATAAATAAATCTTTATTCATTGATTGATTGAAACAAACTTAACTCATTTGTTTAGTAAATCTAACTGCACTCATTCATGCAATCCAACAAAACCCAACTGCATTCTTTCATATAATCAAACAAACTGCATGCATCAGTTCAGTGAAACCGAATGGTCGTGGTAGGTCAATGACTTGACCTTCTCTCATTCAGTCAATGTCTCGAGCTTAACGCTTTCATTCACTGAAGGAGTCTGTATTCATTCAAACATAATGTCAAACTTCAATCATTGATTCAATAAGTCGAACGTTATTCATTGATTGAATGAAACAAACTTCACTCATTTGTTTAGTTAATCCAACTGCATTCTTTCATATGATCAAAAAAACTGCATGCGTTCATTCAATGAAACTGAGTGCATTTGGTCATTCAATGACTTGAGCTTCTCTCATTCAGTCAATGTCTCGCGATTAACGCTTTCATTCAGTGAGGCAAACTGCATTCATTCAAACATAATGTCAAACGTCAAACATTGATTCATTATATCAAACTTATTCATTGAATCAATGAAACAAACTTAACTCTTTTATTTAGTATATCCAACTGCATTCATTCACAACAAACTGCATGCATTCATTCAATGAAACAATGTGCAAGTGGTAATTCAATGAGTTGAGCTTCCCTCATTCAGTCAATGTCTCGAGATTGACGCTTTCTTTCAATGAAGCATTTTTTCAAACATAATGTCAATCTTCAATCATTGATTCAATACATCAAACGTTATGCATTCAATCAACGACACAAACTTAACTCATTTGTTTAGTGAATCCAACTGCATTCTTTCATATAATCAAACAAACTGCATGCATCCGTTCAGTGAAACCGAATGGTCGTGGTAATCAATGACTTGACCTTCTCTCTTTCAGTCAATGTCTCGAGCTTAACGCTTTCATTCACTGAAGGAGACTGTATTCATTCAAACATAACGTCAAACTTCAATCATTGATTCAATAAATAAATCTGTATTCATTGATTGATTTAAACAAACTTAACTCATTTGTTTAGTAAATCTAACTGCACTCATTCATGCAATCAAACAAAACGCATGCTCAAATTCAATGAAACGGAGTGCACGTGGTAATTCAATGATTTGAGCTTCACTCTTTCAGTCAATGTCTTGAGTATAACGCTTTCATTCACTGAAGCAAACGGCATTCATTCAAAAATAATGTCAAACTTCAATTATTGAATCAATAAATCACATGTTATTCATTTGATTCAATGGAATAAACCTAACTCATTTGTATAGTTATACAACTGCATTCATTCCTACAGTCAAACAAACTGAATGCATTCAGTCATGAAACAGAGTGCACGTGGTATCATGAATTCAATGAATCAGATGTTAATCGTTGATTCTTTGAAACAAACCTAATTCACTGTTTTAGTGAATGCAACTGCATTCGTTCTTACAATCAAACAAACTGCATGCATTCAATCAATGAAACAGAGTGCACGTGGTAATTCAATGACTTGAGCTTCTCTCATTCAGTCAATGACTCGAGCTTTACTCTTCCTTTCTGTCAGGCAAACTGCATTCATTCCTACAATCAAACAAACTGCACGCTTTCATTCAATGAAACTGATTGCACGTCGTAATTCAATGACTTGAGCTTCTCTCATTCAGTCAATGTCTCGAGCTTAACGCTTTCATTCAGTGCAGCAAACTGCATTCATTCAAAAATAATGTCAAACTTCAATCATTGATTCAATAAATCAAACGTTATTCATTGATTCAATGAAATAGTCGTAACTAATTTGTTTAGTTAATCCAACTGAATTAATTCAAGCAATCAAACAGAGTGCACATGGTAATCATGAGTTCAATTAATCAGATGTTAATCGTTGATTCTTTGAAACAAACTTAATTCACTGTTGCTTTCATTCATACAATCAGACAAACTGCATGCATTCAGTCAATGAAACAGAGTGCACGTGGTAATTCAATGACTTGAGCTTCTCTCATTCAGTCAATGACTCGAGCTTTACTCTTTTTTTCAGTCAGGCAAACTGCATTCGTTCATACAATCAAACAAACTGCACGCTTTCATTCAAAGAAACTGATTGCACGTAGTAATTCAATGACTTGAGCTTGTCTCATTCAGTCAATGTCTCGAGCTTAATGCTTTCATTCAGTGCAGCAAACTGCATTCATTCAAAGTTAATGTCAAACTTCAATCATTGATTCAATAAATCAAATCATTGATTCCATGAAATAAACATAACTCATTTGTTTAGTAAATCCAACTGCATTCATTCAAATTATCAAACAAACTGCATGCATACATTCAATGAAACAGAGTGCAAAGTAGTAACTCAATGAATTGAGCCTCTCTCATTCAATCAATGTCTCGAGCTTAACGCTTTAATTTAGTGAAGCAAACTGCATTCATTCGCACATAATATCATACTTCAATTATTCATTCAATAAATCAAACGTTATTCATTGATTCAATGAAACAAACAACTGATTTGTTTAGTCAATCCAACTGCATTCATTCATACAATCAAACAACCCGGTTGCATTCATTCAATGAAACAGAGTGCTATGTGGTAAGTCAATGACTTGAGCTTCACTCTTTCAGTCAATGTCTCGAGCTTAACGCTTTCATTCACGGAAGGAGACTGTATTCATTCAAACATAATGTCAAACTTCAATCATTGATTCAATAAATAAAACTTTATTCATTGATTGAATGAAACAAACTTAACTTTTTTGTTTAGTAAATCCTACTGCACTCATTCATGCATTCAAACAAACTGCACGTATTCATCCAACGAAACAGAGTGCACATGGTCATTCAATGACTTGAGCTTCTCTCATTCAGGCATTGTCTCGAGCTTAACGCTTTCAATTCAGTGAAACAAACTACATTCATTCAAATTTAATGTAAAACTTCAATCATAGATTCAATTAAATAAACTTATCTCATTTGTTTAGTTAATCCAACTGCATTCATTCATACAGTCAAACAAACTGAATGCATTCAGTCATGAAACAGAGTGCACGTGGTAATTCAATGACTTGAGATTCTCTCATTCAGTCAATGACTCGAGCTTTATGCTTTCATTCAGTGAAACAAACTGCATTCATTCAAACATAATATCATACTTCAATCATTCATTCAATAAATCAAACGTTATTCATTGATTCCATGAAACAAACTTACCTCATTTGTTTACTAAATCCAACAAAATTCATTCAAACAATCAAACAGACTGCATGCATTCATTCAATGAAACAGAGCGCAAGTGGAATTTCAATGCATAAATAAACTTATCTCATTTGTTTAGTTAATCCAACTGCATTCATTCATACAGTCAAACAAACTGAATGCATTCAGTCATGAAACAGAGTGCACGTGGTATCATGAATTCAATGAATCAGATGTTAATCGTTGATTCTTTGAAACAAACTTAATTCACTGTTTTCGTGAATGCAACTGCATTCGTTCTTACAATCAAACAAACTGCATGCATTCAATCAATGAAACAGAGTGCACGTGGTAATTCAATGACTTGAGCTTCTCCCATTCAGTCAATGACTCGAGCTTTACTCTTTCTTTCTGTCAGGCAAACTGCATTCATTCCTACAATCAAACAAACTGCACGCTTTCATTCAATGAAACTGATTGCACGTAGTAATTCAATGACTTGAGCTTGTCTCATTCAGTCAATGTCTCGAGCTTAACGCTTTCATTCAGTGCAGCAAACTGCATTCATTCAAAAATAATATCAAACTTCAATCATTGATTCAATAAATCAAACGTTATTCATTTGATTCAATGGAATAAACCTAACTCATTTGTTTAGTTATCCAACTGCATTCATTCCTACAGTCAAACAAACTGCATGCATTCATTCAATGAAACAGAGTTCACGTGGTACTTCATTGATTTGAGCTTCCATCATTCAGTCAATGTCTCGAGATTAACGTTATCTTTTAATGGAACAAGCTTCATTCGTCAATCATTGAATCAAACTTCAATCATGAATTCAATGAATCAGATGTTAATCGTTGATTGTTTGAAACAAACGTAACACACTGTTTTAGTGAATCTAACTGCATGCTTTCATTCAATGAAGCAAAATGTATTCATTCAAACTTTGTGCCAAACTTTAATTATTGATAAACTGAATCAGGTGTTAATAGCTGAGTTTTTGAAACAAACATACCTCATTCGTTTAGTGAATCCAACAGCATTCATTCATACAATCAAACAAACTGAATGCATTCAGTCATGAAACAGAGTGCACGTGGTAATCATGAATTCAATGAATCAGATGTTAATCGTTGATTCTTTGAAACAAACCTAATTCACTATTTTAGTGAATCCAACTGCATTCGTTCTTACAATCAAACAAACTGCATGCATTCAGTCAATGAAACAGAGTGCACGTGGTAATTCAATGACTTGAGCTTCTCTCATTCAGTCAATGACTCGAGCTTTACTCTTTTTTTCAGTCAGGCAAACTGCATTCGATCATACAATCAAACAAACTGCACGCTTTCATTCAATGAAACTGATTGCACGTAGTAATTCAATGACTTGAGCTTCTCTCATTCAGTCAATGTCTCGAGTTTAACGCTTTCATTCAGTGCAGCAAACCGCATTCAGTCAAAAATAATGTCAAATGTCATTCATTGATTCAATAAATCAAACGTTATTCATCTGATTCAATGGAATAAACCTAACTCATGTGTTTAGTTATCCATCTGCATTCATTCCTACAGTCAAACAAACTGCATGCATTCATTCAATGAAACAGAGTTCACGTGGTACTTCATTGATTTGAGCTTCCATCATTCAGTCAATGTCTCGAGATTAACGCTATCTTTTAATGGAACAAGCTGCATTCGTTCAACCATTGAATCAAACTTCAATCATGAATTCAATGAATCAGATGTTAATCGTTGATTGTTTGAAACAAACGTAACACACTGTTTTAGTGAATCCAACTGCATGCTTTCATTCAATGAAGCAAACTGTATTCATTCAAACTTTGTGCCAAACTTTAATTGTTGATAAACTGAATCAGGTGTTAATAGCTGAGTTTTTGATACAAACATACCTCATTCGTTTAGTGAATCCAACAGCATTCATTCATACAATCAAAAAAACTGCATGCATTCATTAAATGACTTGAGTACTTCAATGACTTGAGCTTCTCTCATTCAGTCAATGTCTCGAGCTTAACGCTTTCATTCACTGAAGCAAACGGCATTCATTCAAACATAATGTCAAGCTTCAATCATTGATTCAATAAATCAAACGTTATTCATTGATTCAATGAAACAAACTTAACTCATTTGTTTAGTGAATCCAACTGCATTCTTTCATATAATCAAACTGCATGCGTTCATTCAATGAAGCAGAGTGCATTTGGTCATTTAATGACTTGAGCTTCTCTCATTCAGTCAATGTCTCGAGATTAAGGCTTTCATTCAGTGAGGCAAACTGCATTCATTCAAACATAATGTCAAACGTCAAACATTGATTCAATAAATCAAACTTATTCATTGAATCAATGAAACAAACTTAACTCTTTTATTTAGTATATCCAACTGCATTCATTCACAACAAACTGCATGCATTCATTCAATGAAACAATGTGCAAGTGGTAATTCAATGAGTTGAGCTTCCCTCATTCAGTCAATGTCTCGAGATTGACGCTTTCTTTCAATGAAGCAAACTGCATTTTTTCAAACATAATGTTCAATCATTGATTCAATACATCAAACGTTATGCATTCAATCAACGACACAAACTTACATTTGTTTAGTGAATCCAACTGCATTCTTTCATATAATCAAACAAACTGCATGCATCCGTTCAGTGAAACCGAATGGTCGTGGTAAGTCAATGACTTGACCTTCTCTCATTCAGTCAATGTCTCGAGCTTAACGCTTTCATTCACTGAAGGAGTCTGTATTCATTCAAACATAATGTCAAACTTCAATCATTGATTCAATAAATAAATCTTTATTCATTGATTGATTGAAACAAACTTAACTCATTTGTTTAGCAAATCTAACTGCACTCATTCATGCAATCCAACAAAACGCATGCACAAATTCAATGAAACGGAGTGCACGTGGTAATTCAATGATTTGAGCTTCACTCTTTCAGTCAATGTCTTGAGCTTAACGCTTTCATTCAGTGCAGCAAACTGCATTCATTCAAAAATAATGTCAAACTTCAATCATTGAATCAATAAATCACATGTTATTCATTTGATTCAATGGAATAAACCTAACTCATTTGTTTAGTTATCCAACTGCATTCCTTCCTACAGTCAAACAAACTGCATGCATTCATTCAATGAAACAGAGTTCACGTGGTAATTCATTGATTTGAGCTTCTATCATTCAGTCAATGTCTCGAGATTAACGCTATCCTTTAATGGAACAAGCTACATTCGTTCAATCGTTGAATTCAATGAATCAGTTGTTAATCGTTGATTCTTTGAAACAAACAACACACTGTTTTAGTGAATCCAACTGCAAGCTTTCATTCAATGAAGCAAACTGTATTCATTCAAATCTTGTGACAAACTTTAATCATTGATAAACTGAATCAGGTGTTAATAGCTGATTCTTTGAAACAAACATAACTCATTTGTTATGTTCAATGAAATAGTCGTAACTAATTTGTTTAGTTAATCCAACTGAATTAATTCAAGCAATCAAACAGTGCACGTGGTAATCATGAATTCAATGAATCAGATGTTAATCGTTGATTCTTTGAAACAACATAACTGATTTGTTTAGTCAATCCAACTGCATTCATTCATACAATCAAACAACCCGGTTGCATTCATTCAATGAAACAGAGTGCTATGTGGTAAGTCAATGACTTGAGCTTCACTCTTTCAGTCAATGTCTCGAGCTTAACACTTTCATTCACGGAAGGAGACTGTATTCATTCAAACATAATGTCAAACTTCAATCATTGATTGAATAAATAAAACTTTATTCATTGATTGAATGAAACAAACTTAACTTTTTTGTTTAGTAAATCCTACTGCACTCATTCATGCATTCAAACAAACTGCACGTATTCATCCAAAGAAACAGAGTGCACGTGGTCATTCAATGACTTGAGCTTCTCTCATTCAGGCATTGTCTCGAGCTTAACGCTTTCAATTCAGTGAAACAAACTACATTCATTCAAATTTAATGTAAAACTTCAATCATAGATTCAATTAAATAAACTTATCTCATTTGTTTAGTTAATCCAACTGCATTCATTCATACAATCAAACAAACTGAATGCATTCAGTCATGAAACAGAGTACACGTGGTAATCATGAATTCAATGAATCAGATGTTAATCGTTGATTCTTTGAAACAAACTTAATTCACTGTTTTAGTGAATGCAACTGCATTCGTTCTTACAATCAAACAAACTGCATGCATTCAATCAATGAAACAGAGTGCACGTGGTAATTCAATGATTTGAGCTTCACTCTTTCAGTCAATGTCTTGAGCTTAACGCTTTCATTCACTGAAGGAAACGGCATTCATTCAAAAATAATGTCAAACTTCAATCATTGAATCAATAAATCAAATGTTATTCATTTGATTCAATGGAATAAACCTAACTCATTGTTTAGTTATCCAACTGCATTCCTTCCTACAGTCAAACAAACTGCATGCATTCATTCAATGAAACAGAGTTCACGTGGTAATTCATTGATTTGAGCTTCTATCATTCAGTCAATGTCTCGAGATTAACGCTATCCTTTAATGGAACAAGCTACATTCGTTCAATCGTTGTATTCAATGAATCAGTTGTTAATCGTTGATTCTTTGAAACAAACAACACACTGTTTTAGTGAATCCAACTGCATGCTCTCTGCATTCTGCTTTCAATGAAGCAAACTGTATTCATTCAAATCTTGTGACAAACTTTAATCATTGATAAACTGAATCAGGTGATTCTTTGAAAGAAACATAACTCATTTGTTTAGTGAATCCAACAGCATTCATTCATACAATCGAAAAAACTGCATGCATTCATTAAATGAATCAGAGTGCACGTGGTACTTCAATGGCTTGAGCTTCAGTCTTTCAGTCAATGTCTTGAGCTTAACGCTTTCTTTCACTGAAGCAAATGGCATTCATTCAAAAATAATGTCAAACTTCAATCATTGAATCAATAAATCAAACGTTATTCATTTGATACAATGGAATAAACCTAACTCATTTGTTTAGTTATCCAACTGCATTCCATCCTACAGTCAAACAAACTGCATGCGTTCATTCAATGAAACAGAGTGCATTTGGTCATTCAATGACTTGAGCTTCTCTCATTCAGTCAATGTCTCGAGATTAAGGCTTTCATTCAGTGAGGCAAACTGCATTCATTCAAACATAATGTCAAACGTCAAACATTGATTCAATAAATCAAACTTATTCATTGAATCAATGAAACAAACTTAACTCTTTTATTTAGTATATCCAACTGCATTCATTCACAACAAACTGCATGCATTCATTCAATGAAACAATGTGCAAGTGGTAATTCAATGAGTTGAGCTTCCCTCATTCAGTCAATGTCTCGAGATTGACGCTTTCTTTCAATGAAGCAAACTGCATTTTTTCAAACATAATGTCAATCTTCAATCATTGATTCAATACATCAAACGTTATGCATTCAATCAACGACACAAACTTAACTCATTTGTTTAGTGAATCCAGCTGCATTCTTTCATATAATCAAACAAACTGCATGCATCCGTTCAGTGAAACCGAATGGTCGTGGTAAGTCAATGACTTGACCTTCTCTCATTCAGTCAATGTCTCGAGCTTAACGCTTTCATTCACTGAATCTAACTGCACTCATTCATGCAATCCAACAAAACGCATGCACAAATTCAATGAAACGGAGTGCTCGTGGTAATTCAATGATTTGAGCTTCACTCTTTCAGTCAATGTCTTGAGCTTAACGCTTTCATTCAGTGCAGCAAACTGCATTCATTCAAAAATAATGTCAAACTTCAATCATTGAATCAATAAATCAAATGTTATTCATTTGATTCAATGGAATAAACCTAACTCATTTGTTTAGTTATCCAACTGCATTTCTTCCTACAGTCAAACAAACTGCATGCATTCATTCAATGAAACAGAGTTCACGTGGTAATTCATTGATTTGAGCTTCTATCATTCAGTCAATGTCTCGAGATTAATCCTATCCTTTAATGGAACAAGCTACATTCGTTCAATCGTTGTATTCAATGAATCAGTTGTAAATCGTTGATTCTTTGAAACAAACAACACACTGTTGTAGTGAATCCAACTGCATGCTTTCATTCAATGAAGCAAACTGTATTCATTCAAATCTTGTGACAAACTTTAATCATTAATAAACTGAATCAGGTGTTAATAGCTGATTCTTTGAAACAAACATAACTCATTTGTTTAGTGAATCCAACAGCATTCATTCATACAATCAAAAAAACTGCATGCATTCATTAAATGAATCAGAGTGCACGTGGTACTTCAATGACTTGAGCTTCTCTCATTCAGTCAATGTCTCGAGCTGAAAGCTTTCATTCACTGAAGCAAACGGCAGTCATTCAAACATAATGTCAAGCTTCAATCATTGATTCAATAAATCAAACGTTATTCATTGATTCAATGAAACAAACTTAACTCATTTCGTTACTGAATCCAACTGCATTCTTTCATATAATCAAACAAACTGCATGTTAATCAAGCAAACTTCATTCAATGAACCAGAGTGCAAAGTAGTAACTCAATGAATTGAGCCTCTCTCATTCAATCAATGTCTCGAGCTTAACGCTTTAATTTAGTGAAGCAAACTGCATTCATTCGCACATAATATCATACTTCAATTATTCATTCAATAAATCAAACGTTATTCATTGATTCAATGAAACAAACAACTGATTTGTTTAGTCAATCCAACTGCATTCATTCATACAATCAAACAACCCGGTTGCATTCATTCAATGAAACAGAGTGCTATGTGGTAAGTCAATGACTTGAGATTCACTCTTTCAGTCAATGTCTCGAGCTTAACGCTTTCATTCACGGAAGGAGACTGTATTCATTCAAACATAATGTCAAACTTCAATCATTGATTCAATAAATAAAACTTTATTCATTGATTGAATGAAACAAACTTAACTTTTTTGTTTAGTAAATCCTACTGCACTCATTCATGCATTCAAACAAACTGCACGTATTCATCCAAAGAAACAGAGTGCACATGGTCATTCAATGACTTGAGCTTCTCTCATTCAGGCATTGTCTCGAGCTTAACGCTTTCAATTCAGTGAAACAAACTACATTCATTCAAATTTAATGTAAAACTTCAATCATAGATTCAATTAAATAAACTTATCTCATTTGTTTAGTTAATCCAACTGCATTCATTCATACAGTCAAACAAACTGAATGCATTCAGTCATGAAACAGAGTGCACGTGGTATCATGAATTCAATGAATCAGATGTTAATCGTTGATTCTTTGAAACAAACTTAATTCACTGTTTTAGTGAATGCAACTGCATTCGTTCTTACAATCAAACAAACTGCATGCATTCAATCAATGAAACAGAGTGCACGTGGTAATTCAATGACTTGAGCTTCTCCCATTCAGTCAATGACTCGAGCTTTACTCTTTCTTTCTGTCAGGCAAACTGCATTCATTCCTACAATCAAACAAACTGCACGCTTTCATTCAATGAAACTGATTGCACGTAGTAATTCAATGACTTGTGCTTGTCTCATTCAGTCAATGTCTCGAGCTTAACGCTTTCATTCAGTGCAGCAAACTGCATTCATTCAAAAATAATGTCAAACTTCAATCATTGATTCAATAAATCAAACGTTATTCATTTGATTCAATGGAATAAACCTAACTCATTTGTTTAGTTATCCAACTGTATTACAGTCAAACAAACTGCATGCATTCATTCAATGAAACAGAATTCACGTGGTACTTCATTGATTTGAGCTTCCATCATTCAGTCAATGTCTCGAGATTAACGCTATCTTTTAATGGAACAAGCTGCATTCGTTCAATCATTGAATCAAACTTCAATCATGAATGAATCAGATGTTAATCGTTGATTGTTTGAAACAAACGTAACACACTGTTTTAGTGAATCCAACTGCATGCTTTCATTCAATGAAGCAAACTGTATTCATTCAAACTTTGTGCCAAACTTTAATTATTGATAAACTGAATCAGGTGTTAATAGCTGAGTTTTTGATACAAACATACCTCATTCGTTTAGTGAATCCAACAGCATTCATTCATACAATCAAAAAAACTGCATGCATTCATTAAATGACTTGAGTACTTCAATGACTTGAGCTTCTCTCATTCAGTCAATGTCTCGAGCTTAACGCTTTCATTCACTGAAGCAAACGGCATTCATTCAAACATAATGTCAAGCTTCAATCATTGATTCAATAAATCAAACGTTATTCATTGATTCAATGAAACAAACTTAACTCATTTGTTTAGTGAATCCAACTGCATTATTTCATATAATCAAACTGCATGCGTTCATTCAATGAAACAGAGTGCATTTGGTCATTTAATGACTTTTGCTTCATTCAGTCAATGTCTCGAGATTAACCGTTTCATTCAGTGAGGCAAACTGCATTCATTCAAACATAATGTCAAACGTCAAACATTGATTCAATAAATCAAACTTATTCATTGAATCAATGAAACAAACTTAACTCTTTTATTTAGTATATCCAACTGCATTCATTCACAACAAACTGCATGCATTCATTCAATGAAACAATGTGCAAGTGGTAATTCAATGTGTTGAGCTTCCCTCATTCAGTCAATGTCTCGAGATTGACGCTTTCTTTCAATGAAGCAAACTGCATTTTTTCAAACATAATGTTCAATCATTGATTCAATACATCAAACGTTATGCATTCAATCAACGACACAAACTTAACTCATTTGTTTAGTGAATCCAACTGCATTCTTTCATATAATCAAACAAACTGCATGCATCCGTTCAGTGAAACCGAATGGTCGTGGTAAGTCAATGACTTGACCTTCTCTCATTCAATCAATGTCTCGAGCTTAACGCTTTCATTCACTGAAGGAGTCTGTATTCATTCAAACATAATGTCAAACTTCAATCATTGATTCAATAAATAAATCTTTATTCATTGATTGATTGAAACAAACTTAACTCATTTGTTTAGTAAATCTAACTGCACTCATTCATGCAATCCAACAAAACGCATGCACAAATTCAATGAAACGGAGTGCTCGTGGTAATTCAATGATTTGAGCTTCACTCTTTCAGTCAATGTCTTGAGCTTAACGCTTTCATTCAGTGCAGCAAACTGCATTCATTCAAAAATAATGTCAAACTTCAATCATTGAATCAATAAATCAAATGTTATTCATTTGATTCAATGGAATAAACCTAACTCATTTGTTTAGTTATCCAACTGCATTTCTTCCTACAGTCAAACAAACTGCATGCATTCATTCAATGAAACAGAGTTCACGTGGTAATTCATTGATTTGAGCTTCTATCATTCAGTCAATGTCTCGAGATTAATCCTATCCTTTAATGGAACAAGCTACATTCGTTCAATCGTTGTATTCAATGAATCAGTTGTAAATCGTTGATTCTTTGAAACAAACAACACACTGTTGTAGTGAATCCAACTGCATGCTTTCATTCAATGAAGCAAACTGTATTCATTCAAATCTTGTGACAAACTTTAATCATTAATAAACTGAATCAGGTGTTAATAGCTGATTCTTTGAAACAAACATAACTCATTTGTTTAGTGAATCCAACAGCATTCATTCATACAATCAAAAAAACTGCATGCATTCATTAAATGAATCAGAGTGCACGTGGTACTTCAATGACTTGAGCTTCTCTCATTCAGTCAATGTCTCGAGCTGAAAGCTTTCATTCAGTGAAGCAAACGGCAGTCATTCAAACATAATGTCAAGCTTCAATCATTGATTCAATAAATCAAACGTTATTCATTGATTCAATGAAACAAACTTAACTCATTTCTTTACTGAATCCAACTGCATTCTTTCATATAATCAAACAAACTGCATGTTAATCAAGCAAACTTCATTCAATGAACCAGAGTGCAAAGTAGTAACTCAATGAATTGAGCCTCTCTCATTCAATCAATGTCTCGAGCTTAACGCTTTAATTTAGTGAAGCAAACTGCATTCATTCGCACATAATATCATACTTCAATTATTCATTCAATAAATCAAACGTTATTCATTGATTCAATGAAACAAACAACTGATTTGTTTAGTCAATCCAACTGCATTCATTCATACAATCAAACAACCCGGTTGCATTCATTCAATGAAACAGAGTGCTATGTGGTAAGTCAATGACTTGAGATTCACTCTTTCAGTCAATGTCTCGAGCTTAACGCTTTCATTCACGGAAGGAGACTGTATTCATTCAAACATAATGTCAAACTTCAATCATTGATTCAATAAATAAAACTTTATTCATTGATTGAATGAAACAAACTTAACTTTTTTGTTTAGTAAATCCTACTGCACTCATTCATGCATTCAAACAAACTGCACGTATTCATCCAAAGAAACAGAGTGCACATGGTCATTCAATGACTTGAGCTTCTCTCATTCAGGCATTGTCTCGAGCTTAACGCTTTCAATTCAGTGAAACAAACTACATTCATTCAAATTTAATGTAAAACTTCAATCATAGATTCAATTAAATAAACTTATCTCATTTGTTTAGTTAATCCAACTGCATTCATTCATACAGTCAAACAAACTGAATGCATTCAGTCATGAAACAGAGTGCACGTGGTATCATGAATTCAATGAATCAGATGTTAATCGTTGATTCTTTGAAACAAACTTAATTCACTGTTTTAGTGAATGCAACTGCATTCGTTCTTACAATCAAACAAACTGCATGCATTCAATCAATGAAACAGAGTGCACGTGGTAATTCAATGACTTGAGCTTCTCCCATTCAGTCAATGACTCGAGCTTTACTCTTTCTTTCTGTCAGGCAAACTGCATTCATTCCTACAATCAAACAAACTGCACGCTTTCATTCAATGAAACTGATTGCACGTAGTAATTCAATGACTTGTGCTTGTCTCATTCAGTCAATGTCTCGAGCTTAACGCTTTCATTCAGTGCAGCAAACTGCATTCATTCAAAAATAATGTCAAACTTCAATCATTGATTCAATAAATCAAACGTTATTCATTTGATTCAATGGAATAAACCTAACTCATTTGTTTAGTTATCCAACTGTATTACAGTCAAACAAACTGCATGCATTCATTCAATGAAACAGAGTTCACGTGGTACTTCATTGATTTGAGCTTCCATCATTCAGTCAATGTCTCGAGATTAACGCTATCTTTTAATGGAACAAGCTGCATTCGTTCAATCATTGAATCAAACTTCAATCATGAATTCAATGAATCAGATGTTAATCGTTGATTGTTTGAAACAAACGTAACACACTGTTTTAGTGAATCCAACTGCATGCTTTCATTCAATGAAGCAAACTGTATTCATTCAAACTTTGTGCCAAACTTTAATTATTGATAAACTGAATCAGGTGTTAATAGCTGAGTTTTTGATACAAACATACCTCATTCGTTTAGTGAATCCAACAGCATTCATTCATACAATCAAAAAAACTGCATGCATTCATTAAATGACTTGAGTACTTCAATGACTTGAGCTTCTCTCATTCAGTCAATGTCTCGAGCTTAACGCTTTCATTCACTGAAGCAAACGGCATTCATTCAAACATAATGTCAAGCTTCAATCATTGATTCAATAAATAAATCTTTATTCATTGATTGATTGAAACAAACTTAACTCATTTGTTTAGTAAATCTAACTGCACTCATTCATGCAATCCAACAAAACGCATGCACAAATTCAATGAAACGGAGTGCTCGTGGTAATTCAATGATTTGAGCTTCACTCTTTCAGTCAATGTCTTGAGCTTAACGCTTTCATTCAGTGCAGCAAACTGCATTCATTCAAAAATAATGTCAAACTTCAATCATTGAATCAATAAATCAAATGTTATTCATTTGATTCAATGGAATAAACCTAACTCATTTGTTTAGTTATCCAACTGCATTTCTTCCTACAGTCAAACAAACTGCATGCATTCATTCAATGAAACAGAGTTCACGTGGTAATTCATTGATTTGAGCTTCTATCATTCAGTCAATGTCTCGAGATTAATCCTATCCTTTAATGGAACAAGCTACATTCGTTCAATCGTTGTATTCAATGAATCAGTTGTAAATCGTTGATTCTTTGAAACAAACAACACACTGTTGTAGTGAATCCAACTGCATGCTTTCATTCAATGAAGCAAACTGTATTCATTCAAATCTTGTGACAAACTTTAATCATTAATAAACTGAATCAGGTGTTAATAGCTGATTCTTTGAAACAAACATAACTCATTTGTTTAGTGAATCCAACAGCATTCATTCATACAATCAAAAAAACTGCATGCATTCATTAAATGAATCAGAGTGCACGTGGTACTTCAATGACTTGAGCTTCTCTCATTCAGTCAATGTCTCGAGCTGAAAGCTTTCATTCACTGAAGCAAACGGCAGTCATTCAAACATAATGTCAAGCTTCAATCATTGATTCAATAAATCAAACGTTATTCATTGATTCAATGAAACAAACTTAACTCATTTCGTTACTGAATCCAACTGCATTCTTTCATATAATCAAACAAACTGCATGTTAATCAAGCAAACTTCATTCAATGAACCAGAGTGCAAAGTAGTAACTCAATGAATTGAGCCTCTCTCATTCAATCAATGTCTCGAGCTTAACGCTTTAATTTAGTGAAGCAAACTGCATTCATTCGCACATAATATCATACTTCAATTATTCATTCAATAAATCAAACGTTATTCATTGATTCAATGAAACAAACAACTGATTTGTTTAGTCAATCCAACTGCATTCATTCATACAATCAAACAACCCGGTTGCATTCATTCAATGAAACAGAGTGCTATGTGGTAAGTCAATGACTTGAGATTCACTCTTTCAGTCAATGTCTCGAGCTTAACGCTTTCATTCACGGAAGGAGACTGTATTCATTCAAACATAATGTCAAACTTCAATCATTGATTCAATAAATAAAACTTTATTCATTGATTGAATGAAACAAACTTAACTTTTTTGTTTAGTAAATCCTACTGCACTCATTCATGCATTCAAACAAACTGCACGTATTCATCCAAAGAAACAGAGTGCACATGGTCATTCAATGACTTGAGCTTCTCTCATTCAGGCATTGTCTCGAGCTTAACGCTTTCAATTCAGTGAAACAAACTACATTCATTCAAATTTAATGTAAAACTTCAATCATAGATTCAATTAAATAAACTTATCTCATTTGTTTAGTTAATCCAACTGCATTCATTCATACAGTCAAACAAACTGAATGCATTCAGTCATGAAACAGAGTGCACGTGGTATCATGAATTCAATGAATCAGATGTTAATCGTTGATTCTTTGAAACAAACTTAATTCACTGTTTTAGTGAATGCAACTGCATTCGTTCTTACAATCAAACAAACTGCATGCATTCAATCAATGAAACAGAGTGCACGTGGTAATTCAATGACTTGAGCTTCTCCCATTCAGTCAATGACTCGAGCTTTACTCTTTCTTTCTGTCAGGCAAACTGCATTCATTCCTACAATCAAACAAACTGCACGCTTTCATTCAATGAAACTGATTGCACGTAGTAATTCAATGACTTGTGCTTGTCTCATTCAGTCAATGTCTCGAGCTTAACGCTTTCATTCAGTGCAGCAAACTGCATTCATTCAAAAATAATGTCAAACTTCAATCATTGATTCAATAAATCAAACGTTATTCATTTGATTCAATGGAATAAACCTAACTCATTTGTTTAGTTATCCAACTGTATTACAGTCAAACAAACTGCATGCATTCATTCAATGAAACAGAATTCACGTGGTACTTCATTGATTTGAGCTTCCATCATTCAGTCAATGTCTCGAGATTAACGCTATCTTTTAATGGAACAAGCTGCATTCGTTCAATCATTGAATCAAACTTCAATCATGAATGAATCAGATGTTAATCGTTGATTGTTTGAAACAAACGTAACACACTGTTTTAGTGAATCCAACTGCATGCTTTCATTCAATGAAGCAAACTGTATTCATTCAAACTTTGTGCCAAACTTTAATTATTGATAAACTGAATCAGGTGTTAATAGCTGAGTTTTTGATACAAACATACCTCATTCGTTTAGTGAATCCAACAGCATTCATTCATACAATCAAAAAAACTGCATGCATTCATTAAATGACTTGAGTACTTCAATGACTTGAGCTTCTCTCATTCAGTCAATGTCTCGAGCTTAACGCTTTCATTCACTGAAGCAAACGGCATTCATTCAAACATAATGTCAAGCTTCAATCATTGATTCAATAAATCAAACGTTATTCATTGATTCAATGAAACAAACTTAACTCATTTGTTTAGTGAATCCAACTGCATTATTTCATATAATCAAACTGCATGCGTTCATTCAATGAAACAGAGTGCATTTGGTCATTTAATGACTTTTGCTTCATTCAGTCAATGTCTCGAGATTAACCGTTTCATTCAGTGAGGCAAACTGCATTCATTCAAACATAATGTCAAACGTCAAACATTGATTCAATAAATCAAACTTATTCATTGAATCAATGAAACAAACTTAACTCTTTTATTTAGTATATCCAACTGCATTCATTCACAACAAACTGCATGCATTCATTCAATGAAACAATGTGCAAGTGGTAATTCAATGTGTTGAGCTTCCCTCATTCAGTCAATGTCTCGAGATTGACGCTTTCTTTCAATGAAGCAAACTGCATTTTTTCAAACATAATGTTCAATCATTGATTCAATACATCAAACGTTATGCATTCAATCAACGACACAAACTTAACTCATTTGTTTAGTGAATCCAACTGCATTCTTTCATATAATCAAACAAACTGCATGCATCCGTTCAGTGAAACCGAATGGTCGTGGTAAGTCAATGACTTGACCTTCTCTCATTCAATCAATGTCTCGAGCTTAACGCTTTCATTCACTGAAGGAGTCTGTATTCATTCAAACATAATGTCAAACTTCAATCATTGATTCAATAAATAAATCTTTATTCATTGATTGATTGAAACAAACTTAACTCATTTGTTTAGTAAATCTAACTGCACTCATTCATGCAATCCAACAAAACGCATGCACAAATTCAATGAAACGGAGTGCTCGTGGTAATTCAATGATTTGAGCTTCACTCTTTCAGTCAATGTCTTGAGCTTAACGCTTTCATTCAGTGCAGCAAACTGCATTCATTCAAAAATAATGTCAAACTTCAATCATTGAATCAATAAATCAAATGTTATTCATTTGATTCAATGGAATAAACCTAACTCATTTGTTTAGTTATCCAACTGCATTTCTTCCTACAGTCAAACAAACTGCATGCATTCATTCAATGAAACAGAGTTCACGTGGTAATTCATTGATTTGAGCTTCTATCATTCAGTCAATGTCTCGAGATTAATCCTATCCTTTAATGGAACAAGCTACATTCGTTCAATCGTTGTATTCAATGAATCAGTTGTAAATCGTTGATTCTTTGAAACAAACAACACACTGTTGTAGTGAATCCAACTGCATGCTTTCATTCAATGAAGCAAACTGTATTCATTCAAATCTTGTGACAAACTTTAATCATTAATAAACTGAATCAGGTGTTAATAGCTGATTCTTTGAAACAAACATAACTCATTTGTTTAGTGAATCCAACAGCATTCATTCATACAATCAAAAAAACTGCATGCATTCATTAAATGAATCAGAGTGCACGTGGTACTTCAATGACTTGAGCTTCTCTCATTCAGTCAATGTCTCGAGCTGAAAGCTTTCATTCAGTGAAGCAAACGGCAGTCATTCAAACATAATGTCAAGCTTCAATCATTGATTCAATAAATCAAACGTTATTCATTGATTCAATGAAACAAACTTAACTCATTTCTTTACTGAATCCAACTGCATTCTTTCATATAATCAAACAAACTGCATGTTAATCAAGCAAACTTCATTCAATGAACCAGAGTGCAAAGTAGTAACTCAATGAATTGAGCCTCTCTCATTCAATCAATGTCTCGAGCTTAACGCTTTAATTTAGTGAAGCAAACTGCATTCATTCGCACATAATATCATACTTCAATTATTCATTCAATAAATCAAACGTTATTCATTGATTCAATGAAACAAACAACTGATTTGTTTAGTCAATCCAACTGCATTCATTCATACAATCAAACAACCCGGTTGCATTCATTCAATGAAACAGAGTGCTATGTGGTAAGTCAATGACTTGAGATTCACTCTTTCAGTCAATGTCTCGAGCTTAACGCTTTCATTCACGGAAGGAGACTGTATTCATTCAAACATAATGTCAAACTTCAATCATTGATTCAATAAATAAAACTTTATTCATTGATTGAATGAAACAAACTTAACTTTTTTGTTTAGTAAATCCTACTGCACTCATTCATGCATTCAAACAAACTGCACGTATTCATCCAAAGAAACAGAGTGCACATGGTCATTCAATGACTTGAGCTTCTCTCATTCAGGCATTGTCTCGAGCTTAACGCTTTCAATTCAGTGAAACAAACTACATTCATTCAAATTTAATGTAAAACTTCAATCATAGATTCAATTAAATAAACTTATCTCATTTGTTTAGTTAATCCAACTGCATTCATTCATACAGTCAAACAAACTGAATGCATTCAGTCATGAAACAGAGTGCACGTGGTATCATGAATTCAATGAATCAGATGTTAATCGTTGATTCTTTGAAACAAACTTAATTCACTGTTTTAGTGAATGCAACTGCATTCGTTCTTACAATCAAACAAACTGCATGCATTCAATCAATGAAACAGAGTGCACGTGGTAATTCAATGACTTGAGCTTCTCCCATTCAGTCAATGACTCGAGCTTTACTCTTTCTTTCTGTCAGGCAAACTGCATTCATTCCTACAATCAAACAAACTGCACGCTTTCATTCAATGAAACTGATTGCACGTAGTAATTCAATGACTTGTGCTTGTCTCATTCAGTCAATGTCTCGAGCTTAACGCTTTCATTCAGTGCAGCAAACTGCATTCATTCAAAAATAATGTCAAACTTCAATCATTGATTCAATAAATCAAACGTTATTCATTTGATTCAATGGAATAAACCTAACTCATTTGTTTAGTTATCCAACTGTATTACAGTCAAACAAACTGCATGCATTCATTCAATGAAACAGAGTTCACGTGGTACTTCATTGATTTGAGCTTCCATCATTCAGTCAATGTCTCGAGATTAACGCTATCTTTTAATGGAACAAGCTGCATTCGTTCAATCATTGAATCAAACTTCAATCATGAATTCAATGAATCAGATGTTAATCGTTGATTGTTTGAAACAAACGTAACACACTGTTTTAGTGAATCCAACTGCATGCTTTCATTCAATGAAGCAAACTGTATTCATTCAAACTTTGTGCCAAACTTTAATTATTGATAAACTGAATCAGGTGTTAATAGCTGAGTTTTTGATACAAACATACCTCATTCGTTTAGTGAATCCAACAGCATTCATTCATACAATCAAAAAAACTGCATGCATTCATTAAATGACTTGAGTACTTCAATGACTTGAGCTTCTCTCATTCAGTCAATGTCTCGAGCTTAACGCTTTCATTCACTGAAGCAAACGGCATTCATTCAAACATAATGTCAAGCTTCAATCATTGATTCAATAAATAAATCTTTATTCATTGATTGATTGAAACAAACTTAACTCATTTGTTTAGTAAATCTAACTGCACTCATTCATGCAATCCAACAAAACGCATGCACAAATTCAATGAAACGGAGTGCTCGTGGTAATTCAATGATTTGAGCTTCACTCTTTCAGTCAATGTCTTGAGCTTAACGCTTTCATTCAGTGCAGCAAACTGCATTCATTCAAAAATAATGTCAAACTTCAATCATTGAATCAATAAATCAAATGTTATTCATTTGATTCAATGGAATAAACCTAACTCATTTGTTTAGTTATCCAACTGCATTTCTTCCTACAGTCAAACAAACTGCATGCATTCATTCAATGAAACAGAGTTCACGTGGTAATTCATTGATTTGAGCTTCTATCATTCAGTCAATGTCTCGAGATTAATCCTATCCTTTAATGGAACAAGCTACATTCGTTCAATCGTTGTATTCAATGAATCAGTTGTAAATCGTTGATTCTTTGAAACAAACAACACACTGTTGTAGTGAATCCAACTGCATGCTTTCATTCAATGAAGCAAACTGTATTCATTCAAATCTTGTGACAAACTTTAATCATTAATAAACTGAATCAGGTGTTAATAGCTGATTCTTTGAAACAAACATAACTCATTTGTTTAGTGAATCCAACAGCATTCATTCATACAATCAAAAAAACTGCATGCATTCATTAAATGAATCAGAGTGCACGTGGTACTTCAATGACTTGAGCTTCTCTCATTCAGTCAATGTCTCGAGCTGAAAGCTTTCATTCAGTGAAGCAAACGGCAGTCATTCAAACATAATGTCAAGCTTCAATCATTGATTCAATAAATCAAACGTTATTCATTGATTCAATGAAACAAACTTAACTCATTTCGTTACTGAATCCAACTGCATTCTTTCATATAATCAAACAAACTGCATGTTAATCAAGCAAACTTCATTCAATGAACCAGAGTGCAAAGTAGTAACTCAATGAATTGAGCCTCTCTCATTCAATCAATGTCTCGAGCTTAACGCTTTAATTTAGTGAAGCAAACTGCATTCATTCGCACATAATATCATACTTCAATTATTCATTCAATAAATCAAACGTTATTCATTGATTCAATGAAACAAACAACTGATTTGTTTAGTCAATCCAACTGCATTCATTCATACAATCAAACAACCCGGTTGCATTCATTCAATGAAACAGAGTGCTATGTGGTAAGTCAATGACTTGAGATTCACTCTTTCAGTCAATGTCTCGAGCTTAACGCTTTCATTCACGGAAGGAGACTGTATTCATTCAAACATAATGTCAAACTTCAATCATTGATTCAATAAATAAAACTTTATTCATTGATTGAATGAAACAAACTTAACTTTTTTGTTTAGTAAATCCTACTGCACTCATTCATGCATTCAAACAAACTGCACGTATTCATCCAAAGAAACAGAGTGCACATGGTCATTCAATGACTTGAGCTTCTCTCATTCAGGCATTGTCTCGAGCTTAACGCTTTCAATTCAGTGAAACAAACTACATTCATTCAAATTTAATGTAAAACTTCAATCATAGATTCAATTAAATAAACTTATCTCATTTGTTTAGTTAATCCAACTGCATTCATTCATACAGTCAAACAAACTGAATGCATTCAGTCATGAAACAGAGTGCACGTGGTATCATGAATTCAATGAATCAGATGTTAATCGTTGATTCTTTGAAACAAACTTAATTCACTGTTTTAGTGAATGCAACTGCATTCGTTCTTACAATCAAACAAACTGCATGCATTCAATCAATGAAACAGAGTGCACGTGGTAATTCAATGACTTGAGCTTCTCCCATTCAGTCAATGACTCGAGCTTTACTCTTTCTTTCTGTCAGGCAAACTGCATTCATTCCTACAATCAAACAAACTGCACGCTTTCATTCAATGAAACTGATTGCACGTAGTAATTCAATGACTTGTGCTTGTCTCATTCAGTCAATGTCTCGAGCTTAACGCTTTCATTCAGTGCAGCAAACTGCATTCATTCAAAAATAATGTCAAACTTCAATCATTGATTCAATAAATCAAACGTTATTCATTTGATTCAATGGAATAAACCTAACTCATTTGTTTAGTTATCCAACTGTATTACAGTCAAACAAACTGCATGCATTCATTCAATGAAACAGAGTTCACGTGGTACTTCATTGATTTGAGCTTCCATCATTCAGTCAATGTCTCGAGATTAACGCTATCTTTTAATGGAACAAGCTGCATTCGTTCAATCATTGAATCAAACTTCAATCATGAATTCAATGAATCAGATGTTAATCGTTGATTGTTTGAAACAAACGTAACACACTGTTTTAGTGAATCCAACTGCATGCTTTCATTCAATGAAGCAAACTGTATTCATTCAAACTTTGTGCCAAACTTTAATTATTGATAAACTGAATCAGGTGTTAATAGCTGAGTTTTTGATACAAACATACCTCATTCGTTTAGTGAATCCAACAGCATTCATTCATACAATCAAAAAAACTGCATGCATTCATTAAATGACTTGAGTACTTCAATGACTTGAGCTTCTCTCATTCAGTCAATGTCTCGAGCTTAACGCTTTCATTCACTGAAGCAAACGGCATTCATTCAAACATAATGTCAAGCTTCAATCATTGATTCAATAAATCAAACGTTATTCATTGATTCAATGAAACAAACTTAACTCATTTGTTTAGTGAATCCAACTGCATTATTTCATATAATCAAACTGCATGCGTTCATTCAATGAAACAGAGTGCATTTGGTCATTTAATTACTTTTGCTTCATTCAGTCAATGTCTCGAGATTAACCGTTTCATTCAGTGAGGCAAACTGCATTCATTCAAACATAATGTCAAACGTCAAACATTGATTCAATAAATCAAACTTATTCATTGAATCAATGAAACAAACTTAACTCTTTTATTTAGTATATCCAACTGCATTCATTCACAACAAACTGCATGCATTCATTCAATGAAACAATGTGCAAGTGGTAATTCAATGTGTTGAGCTTCCCTCATTCAGTCAATGTCTCGAGATTGACGCTTTCTTTCAATGAAGCAAACTGCATTTTTTCAAACATAATGTTCAATCATTGATTCAATACATCAAACGTTATGCATTCAATCAACGACACAAACTTAACTCATTTGTTTAGTGAATCCAACTGCATTCTTTCATATAATCAAACAAACTGCATGCATCCGTTCAGTGAAACCGAATGGTCGTGGTAAGTCAATGACTTGACCTTCTCTCATTCAGTCAATGTCTCGAGCTTAACGCTTTCATTCACTGAAGGAGTCTGTATTCATTCAAACATAATGTCAAACTTCAATCATTGATTCAATAAATAAATCTTTATTCATTGATTGATTGAAACAAACTTAACTCATTTGTTTAGTAAATCTAACTGCACTCATTCATGCAATCCAACAAAACGCATGCACAAATTCAATGAAACGGAGTGCTCGTGGTAATTCAATGATTTGAGCTTCACTCTTTCAGTCAATGTCTTGAGCTTAACGCTTTCATTCAGTGCAGCAAACTGCATTCATTCAAAAATAATGTCAAACTTCAATCATTGAATCAATAAATCAAATGTTATTCATTTGATTCAATGGAATAAACCTAACTCATTTGTTTAGTTATCCAACTGCATTTCTTCCTACAGTCAAACAAACTGCATGCATTCATTCAATGAAACAGAGTTCACGTGGTAATTCATTGATTTGAGCTTCTATCATTCAGTCAATGTCTCGAGATTAATCCTATCCTTTAATGGAACAAGCTACAATTCGTTCAATCGTTGTATTCAATGAATCAGTTGTAAATCGTTGATTCTTTGAAACAAACAACACACTGTTGTAGTGAATCCAACTGCATGCTTTCATTCAATGAAGCAAACTGTGTTCATTCAAATCTTGTGACAAACTTTAATCATTAATAAACTGAATCAGGTGTTAATAGCTGATTCTTTGAAACAAACATAACTCATTTGTTTAGTGAATCCAACAGCATTCATTCATACAATCAAAAAAACTGCATGCATTCATTAAATGAATCAGAGTGCACGTGGTACTTCAATGACTTGAGCTTCTCTCATTCAGTCAATGTCTCGAGCTGAAAGCTTTCATTCACTGAAGCAAACGGCAGTCATTCAAACATAATGTCAAGCTTCAATCATTGATTCAATAAATCAAACGTTATTCATTGATTCAATGAAACAAACTTAACTCATTTCGTTACTGAATCCAACTGCATTCTTTCATATAATCAAACAAACTGCATGTTAATCAAGCAAACTTCATTCAATGAACCAGAGTGCAAAGTAGTAACTCAATGAATTGAGCCTCTCTCATTCAATCAATGTCTCGAGCTTAACGCTTTAATTTAGTGAAGCAAACTGCATTCATTCGCACATAATATCATACTTCAATTATTCATTCAATAAATCAAACGTTATTCATTGATTCAATGAAACAAACAACTGATTTGTTTAGTCAATCCAACTGCATTCATTCATACAATCAAACAACCCGGTTGCATTCATTCAATGAAACAGAGTGCTATGTGGTAAGTCAATGACTTGAGCTTCACTCTTTCAGTCAATGTCTCGAGCTTAACGCTTTCATTCACGGAAGGAGACTGTATTCATTCAAACATAATGTCAAACTTCAATCATTGATTCAATAAATAAAACTTTATTCATTGATTGAATGAAACAAACTTAACTTTTTTGTTTAGTAAATCCTACTGCACTCATTCATGCATTCAAACAAACTGCACGTATTCATCCAAAGAAACAGAGTGCACATGGTCATTCAATGACTTGAGCTTCTCTCATTCAGGCATTGTCTCGAGCTTAACGCTTTCAATTCAGTGAAACAAACTACATTCATTCAAATTTAATGTAAAACTTCAATCATAGATTCAATTAAATAAACTTATCTCATTTGTTTAGTTAATCCAACTGCATTCATTCATACAGTCAAACAAACTGAATGCATTCAGTCATGAAACAGAGTGCACGTGGTATCATGAATTCAATGAATCAGATGTTAATCGTTGATTCTTTGAAACAAACTTAATTCACTGTTTTAGTGAATGCAACTGCATTCGTTCTTACAATCAAACAAACTGCATGCATTCAATCAATGAAACAGAGTGCACGTGGTAATTCAATGACTTGAGCTTCTCCCATTCAGTCAATGACTCGAGCTTTACTCTTTCTTTCTGTCAGGCAAACTGCATTCATTCCTACAATCAAACAAACTGCACGCTTTCATTCAATGAAACTGATTGCACGTAGTAATTCAATGACTTGTGCTTGTCTCATTCAGTCAATGTCTCGAGCTTAACGCTTTCATTCAGTGCAGCAAACTGCATTCATTCAAAAATAATGTCAAACTTCAATCATTGATTCAATAAATCAAACGTTATTCATTTGATTCAATGGAATAAACCTAACTCATTTGTTTAGTTATCCAACTGTATTACAGTCAAACAAACTGCATGCATTCATTCAATGAAACAGAATTCACGTGGTACTTCATTGATTTGAGCTTCCATCATTCAGTCAATGTCTCGAGATTAACGCTATCTTTTAATGGAACAAGCTGCATTCGTTCAATCATTGAATCAAACTTCAATCATGAATGAATCAGATGTTAATCGTTGATTGTTTGAAACAAACGTAACACACTGTTTTAGTGAATCCAACTGCATGCTTTCATTCAATGAAGCAAACTGTATTCATTCAAACTTTGTGCCAAACTTTAATTATTGATAAACTGAATCAGGTGTTAATAGCTGAGTTTTTGATACAAACATACCTCATTCGTTTAGTGAATCCAACAGCATTCATTCATACAATCAAAAAAACTGCATGCATTCATTAAATGACTTGAGTACTTCAATGACTTGAGCTTCTCTCATTCAGTCAATGTCTCGAGCTTAACGCTTTCATTCACTGAAGCAAACGGCATTCATTCAAACATAATGTCAAGCTTCAATCATTGATTCAATAAATCAAACGTTATTCATTGATTCAATGAAACAAACTTAACTCATTTGTTTAGTGAATCCAACTGCATTATTTCATATAATCAAACTGCATGCGTTCATTCAATGAAACAGAGTGCATTTGGTCATTTAATGACTTTTGCTTCATTCAGTCAATGTCTCGAGATTAACCGTTTCATTCAGTGAGGCAAACTGCATTCATTCAAACATAATGTCAAACGTCAAACATTGATTCAATAAATCAAACTTATTCATTGAATCAATGAAACAAACTTAACTCTTTTATTTAGTATATCCAACTGCATTCATTCACAACAAACTGCATGCATTCATTCAATGAAACAATGTGCAAGTGGTAATTCAATGTGTTGAGCTTCCCTCATTCAGTCAATGTCTCGAGATTGACGCTTTCTTTCAATGAAGCAAACTGCATTTTTTCAAACATAATGTTCAATCATTGATTCAATACATCAAACGTTATGCATTCAATCAACGACACAAACTTAACTCATTTGTTTAGTGAATCCAACTGCATTCTTTCATATAATCAAACAAACTGCATGCATCCGTTCAGTGAAACCGAATGGTCGTGGTAAGTCAATGACTTGACCTTCTCTCATTCAATCAATGTCTCGAGCTTAACGCTTTCATTCACTGAAGGAGTCTGTATTCATTCAAACATAATGTCAAACTTCAATCATTGATTCAATAAATAAATCTTTATTCATTGATTGATTGAAACAAACTTAACTCATTTGTTTAGTAAATCTAACTGCACTCATTCATGCAATCCAACAAAACGCATGCACAAATTCAATGAAACGGAGTGCTCGTGGTAATTCAATGATTTGAGCTTCACTCTTTCAGTCAATGTCTTGAGCTTAACGCTTTCATTCAGTGCAGCAAACTGCATTCATTCAAAAATAATGTCAAACTTCAATCATTGAATCAATAAATCAAATGTTATTCATTTGATTCAATGGAATAAACCTAACTCATTTGTTTAGTTATCCAACTGCATTTCTTCCTACAGTCAAACAAACTGCATGCATTCATTCAATGAAACAGAGTTCACGTGGTAATTCATTGATTTGAGCTTCTATCATTCAGTCAATGTCTCGAGATTAATCCTATCCTTTAATGGAACAAGCTACATTCGTTCAATCGTTGTATTCAATGAATCAGTTGTAAATCGTTGATTCTTTGAAACAAACAACACACTGTTGTAGTGAATCCAACTGCATGCTTTCATTCAATGAAGCAAACTGTATTCATTCAAATCTTGTGACAAACTTTAATCATTAATAAACTGAATCAGGTGTTAATAGCTGATTCTTTGAAACAAACATAACTCATTTGTTTAGTGAATCCAACAGCATTCATTCATACAATCAAAAAAACTGCATGCATTCATTAAATGAATCAGAGTGCACGTGGTACTTCAATGACTTGAGCTTCTCTCATTCAGTCAATGTCTCGAGCTGAAAGCTTTCATTCACTGAAGCAAACGGCAGTCATTCAAACATAATGTCAAGCTTCAATCATTGATTCAATAAATCAAACGTTATTCATTGATTCAATGAAACAAACTTAACTCATTTCTTTACTGAATCCAACTGCATTCTTTCATATAATCAAACAAACTGCATGTTAATCAAGCAAACTTCATTCAATGAACCAGAGTGCAAAGTAGTAACTCAATGAATTGAGCCTCTCTCATTCAATCAATGTCTCGAGCTTAACGCTTTAATTTAGTGAAGCAAACTGCATTCATTCGCACATAATATCATACTTCAATTATTCATTCAATAAATCAAACGTTATTCATTGATTCAATGAAACAAACAACTGATTTGTTTAGTCAATCCAACTGCATTCATTCATACAATCAAACAACCCGGTTGCATTCATTCAATGAAACAGAGTGCTATGTGGTAAGTCAATGACTTGAGCTTCACTCTTTCAGTCAATGTCTCGAGCTTAACGCTTTCATTCACGGAAGGAGACTGTATTCATTCAAACATAATGTCAAACTTCAATCATTGATTCAATAAATAAAACTTTATTCATTGATTGAATGAAACAAACTTAACTTTTTTGTTTAGTAAATCCTACTGCACTCATTCATGCATTCAAACAAACTGCACGTATTCATCCAAAGAAACAGAGTGCACATGGTCATTCAATGACTTGAGCTTCTCTCATTCAGGCATTGTCTCGAGCTTAACGCTTTCAATTCAGTGAAACAAACTACATTCATTCAAATTTAATGTAAAACTTCAATCATAGATTCAATTAAATAAACTTATCTCATTTGTTTAGTTAATCCAACTGCATTCATTCATACAGTCAAACAAACTGAATGCATTCAGTCATGAAACAGAGTGCACGTGGTATCATGAATTCAATGAATCAGATGTTAATCGTTGATTCTTTGAAACAAACTTAATTCACTGTTTTAGTGAATGCAACTGCATTCGTTCTTACAATCAAACAAACTGCATGCATTCAATCAATGAAACAGAGTGCACGTGGTAATTCAATGACTTGAGCTTCTCCCATTCAGTCAATGACTCGAGCTTTACTCTTTCTTTCTGTCAGGCAAACTGCATTCATTCCTACAATCAAACAAACTGCACGCTTTCATTCAATGAAACTGATTGCACGTAGTAATTCAATGACTTGTGCTTGTCTCATTCAGTCAATGTCTCGAGCTTAACGCTTTCATTCAGTGCAGCAAACTGCATTCATTCAAAAATAATGTCAAACTTCAATCATTGATTCAATAAATCAAACGTTATTCATTTGATTCAATGGAATAAACCTAACTCATTTGTTTAGTTATCCAACTGTATTACAGTCAAACAAACTGCATGCATTCATTCAATGAAACAGAGTTCACGTGGTACTTCATTGATTTGAGCTTCCATCATTCAGTCAATGTCTCGAGATTAACGCTATCTTTTAATGGAACAAGCTGCATTCGTTCAATCATTGAATCAAACTTCAATCATGAATTCAATGAATCAGATGTTAATCGTTGATTGTTTCGCTGTTTTAGTGAATCCAACTGCATGCTTTCATTCAATGAAGCAAACTGTATTCATTCAAACTTTGTGCCAAACTTTAATTATTGATAAACTGAATCAGGTGTTAATAGCTGAGTTTTTGATACAAACATACCTCATTCGTTTAGTGAATCCAACAGCATTCATTCATACAATCAAAAAAACTGCATGCATTCATTAAATGACTTGAGTACTTCAATGACTTGAGCTTCTCTCATTCAGTCAATGTCTCGAGCTTAACGCTTTCATTCACTGAAGCAAACGGCATTCATTCAAACATAATGTCAAGCTTCAATCATTGATTCAATAAATCAAACGTTATTCATTGATTCAATGAAACAAACTTAACTCATTTGTTTAGTGAATCCAACTGCATTATTTCATATAATCAAACTGCATGCGTTCATTCAATGAAACAGAGTGCATTTGGTCATTTAATGACTTTTGCTTCATTCAGTCAATGTCTCGAGATTAACCGTTTCATTCAGTGAGGCAAACTGCATTCATTCAAACATAATGTCAAACGTCAAACATTGATTCAATAAATCAAACTTATTCATTGAATCAATGAAACAAACTTAACTCTTTTATTTAGTATATCCAACTGCATTCATTCACAACAAACTGCATGCATTCATTCAATGAAACAATGTGCAAGTGGTAATTCAATGTGTTGAGCTTCCCTCATTCAGTCAATGTCTCGAGATTGACGCTTTCTTTCAATGAAGCAAACTGCATTTTTTCAAACATAATGTTCAATCATTGATTCAATACATCAAACGTTATGCATTCAATCAACGACACAAACTTAACTCATTTGTTTAGTGAATCCAACTGCATTCTTTCATATAATCAAACAAACTGCATGCATCCGTTCAGTGAAACCGAATGGTCGTGGTAAGTCAATGACTTGACCTTCTCTCATTCAATCAATGTCTCGAGCTTAACGCTTTCATTCACTGAAGGAGTCTGTATTCATTCAAACATAATGTCAAACTTCAATCATTGATTCAATAAATAAATCTTTATTCATTGATTGATTGAAACAAACTTAACTCATTTGTTTAGTAAATCTAACTGCACTCATTCATGCAATCCAACAAAACGCATGCACAAATTCAATGAAACGGAGTGCTCGTGGTAATTCAATGATTTGAGCTTCACTCTTTCAGTCAATGTCTTGAGCTTAACGCTTTCATTCAGTGCAGCAAACTGCATTCATTCAAAAATAATGTCAAACTTCAATCATTGAATCAATAAATCAAATGTTATTCATTTGATTCAATGGAATAAACCTAACTCATTTGTTTAGTTATCCAACTGCATTTCTTCCTACAGTCAAACAAACTGCATGCATTCATTCAATGAAACAGAGTTCACGTGGTAATTCATTGATTTGAGCTTCTATCATTCAGTCAATGTCTCGAGATTAATCCTATCCTTTAATGGAACAAGCTACATTCGTTCAATCGTTGTATTCAATGAATCAGTTGTAAATCGTTGATTCTTTGAAACAAACAACACACTGTTGTAGTGAATCCAACTGCATGCTTTCATTCAATGAAGCAAACTGTATTCATTCAAATCTTGTGACAAACTTTAATCATTAATAAACTGAATCAGGTGTTAATAGCTGATTCTTTGAAACAAACATAACTCATTTGTTTAGTGAATCCAACAGCATTCATTCATACAATCAAAAAAACTGCATGCATTCATTAAATGAATCAGAGTGCACGTGGTACTTCAATGACTTGAGCTTCTCTCATTCAGTCAATGTCTCGAGCTGAAAGCTTTCATTCACTGAAGCAAACGGCAGTCATTCAAACATAATGTCAAGCTTCAATCATTGATTCAATAAATCAAACGTTATTCATTGATTCAATGAAACAAACTTAACTCATTTCTTTACTGAATCCAACTGCATTCTTTCATATAATCAAACAAACTGCATGTTAATCAAGCAAACTTCATTCAATGAACCAGAGTGCAAAGTAGTAACTCAATGAATTGAGCCTCTCTCATTCAATCAATGTCTCGAGCTTAACGCTTTCATTCACTGAAGCAAACGGCATTCATTCAAACATAATGTCAAGCTTCAATCATTGATTCAATAAATCAAACGTTATTCATTGATTCAATGAAACAAACTTAACTCATTTGTTTAGTGAATCCAACTGCATTATTTCATATAATCAAACTGCATGCGTTCATTCAATGAAACAGAGTGCATTTGGTCATTTAATGACTTTTGCTTCATTCAGTCAATGTCTCGAGATTAACCGTTTCATTCAGTGAGGCAAACTGCATTCATTCAAACATAATGTCAAACGTCAAACATTGATTCAATAAATCAAACTTATTCATTGAATCAATGAAACAAACTTAACTCTTTTATTTAGTATATCCAACTGCATTCATTCACAACAAACTGCATGCATTCATTCAATGAAACAATGTGCAAGTGGTAATTCAATGTGTTGAGCTTCCCTCATTCAGTCAATGTCTCGAGATTGACGCTTTCTTTCAATGAAGCAAACTGCATTTTTTCAAACATAATGTTCAATCATTGATTCAATACATCAAACGTTATGCATTCAATCAACGACACAAACTTAACTCATTTGTTTAGTGAATCCAACTGCATTCTTTCATATAATCAAACAAACTGCATGCATCCGTTCAGTGAAACCGAATGGTCGTGGTAAGTCAATGACTTGACCTTCTCTCATTCAATCAATGTCTCGAGCTTAACGCTTTCATTCACTGAAGGAGTCTGTATTCATTCAAACATAATGTCAAACTTCAATCATTGATTCAATAAATAAATCTTTATTCATTGATTGATTGAAACAAACTTAACTCATTTGTTTAGTAAATCTAACTGCACTCATTCATGCAATCCAACAAAACGCATGCACAAATTCAATGAAACGGAGTGCTCGTGGTAATTCAATGATTTGAGCTTCACTCTTTCAGTCAATGTCTTGAGCTTAACGCTTTCATTCAGTGCAGCAAACTGCATTCATTCAAAAATAATGTCAAACTTCAATCATTGAATCAATAAATCAAATGTTATTCATTTGATTCAATGGAATAAACCTAACTCATTTGTTTAGTTATCCAACTGCATTTCTTCCTACAGTCAAACAAACTGCATGCATTCATTCAATGAAACAGAGTTCACGTGGTAATTCATTGATTTGAGCTTCTATCATTCAGTCAATGTCTCGAGATTAATCCTATCCTTTAATGGAACAAGCTACATTCGTTCAATCGTTGTATTCAATGAATCAGTTGTAAATCGTTGATTCTTTGAAACAAACAACACACTGTTGTAGTGAATCCAACTGCATGCTTTCATTCAATGAAGCAAACTGTATTCATTCAAATCTTGTGACAAACTTTAATCATTAATAAACTGAATCAGGTGTTAATAGCTGATTCTTTGAAACAAACATAACTCATTTGTTTAGTGAATCCAACAGCATTCATTCATACAATCAAAAAAACTGCATGCATTCATTAAATGAATCAGAGTGCACGTGGTACTTCAATGACTTGAGCTTCTCTCATTCAGTCAATGTCTCGAGCTGAAAGCTTTCATTCACTGAAGCAAACGGCAGTCATTCAAACATAATGTCAAGCTTCAATCATTGATTCAATAAATCAAACGTTATTCATTGATTCAATGAAACAAACTTAACTCATTTCTTTACTGAATCCAACTGCATTCTTTCATATAATCAAACAAACTGCATGTTAATCAAGCAAACTTCATTCAATGAACCAGAGTGCAAAGTAGTAACTCAATGAATTGAGCCTCTCTCATTCAATCAATGTCTCGAGCTTAACGCTTTAATTTAGTGAAGCAAACTGCATTCATTCGCACATAATATCATACTTCAATTATTCATTCAATAAATCAAACGTTATTCATTGATTCAATGAAACAAACAACTGATTTGTTTAGTCAATCCAACTGCATTCATTCATACAATCAAACAACCCGGTTGCATTCATTCAATGAAACAGAGTGCTATGTGGTAAGTCAATGACTTGAGCTTCACTCTTTCAGTCAATGTCTCGAGCTTAACGCTTTCATTCACGGAAGGAGACTGTATTCATTCAAACATAATGTCAAACTTCAATCATTGATTCAATAAATAAAACTTTATTCATTGATTGAATGAAACAAACTTAACTTTTTTGTTTAGTAAATCCTACTGCACTCATTCATGCATTCAAACAAACTGCACGTATTCATCCAAAGAAACAGAGTGCACATGGTCATTCAATGACTTGAGCTTCTCTCATTCAGGCATTGTCTCGAGCTTAACGCTTTCAATTCAGTGAAACAAACTACATTCATTCAAATTTAATGTAAAACTTCAATCATAGATTCAATTAAATAAACTTATCTCATTTGTTTAGTTAATCCAACTGCATTCATTCATACAGTCAAACAAACTGAATGCATTCAGTCATGAAACAGAGTGCACGTGGTATCATGAATTCAATGAATCAGATGTTAATCGTTGATTCTTTGAAACAAACTTAATTCACTGTTTTAGTGAATGCAACTGCATTCGTTCTTACAATCAAACAAACTGCATGCATTCAATCAATGAAACAGAGTGCACGTGGTAATTCAATGACTTGAGCTTCTCCCATTCAGTCAATGACTCGAGCTTTACTCTTTCTTTCTGTCAGGCAAACTGCATTCATTCCTACAATCAAACAAACTGCACGCTTTCATTCAATGAAACTGATTGCACGTAGTAATTCAATGACTTGTGCTTGTCTCATTCAGTCAATGTCTCGAGCTTAACGCTTTCATTCAGTGCAGCAAACTGCATTCATTCAAAAATAATGTCAAACTTCAATCATTGATTCAATAAATCAAACGTTATTCATTTGATTCAATGGAATAAACCTAACTCATTTGTTTAGTTATCCAACTGTATTACAGTCAAACAAACTGCATGCATTCATTCAATGAAACAGAGTTCACGTGGTACTTCATTGATTTGAGCTTCCATCATTCAGTCAATGTCTCGAGATTAACGCTATCTTTTAATGGAACAAGCTGCATTCGTTCAATCATTGAATCAAACTTCAATCATGAATTCAATGAATCAGATGTTAATCGTTGATTGTTTGAAACAAACGTAACACGCTGTTTTAGTGAATCCAACTGCATGCTTTCATTCAATGAAGCAAACTGTATTCATTCAAACTTTGTGCCAAACTTTAATTATTGATAAACTGAATCAGGTGTTAATAGCTGAGTTTTTGATACAAACATACCTCATTCGTTTAGTGAATCCAACAGCATTCATTCATACAATCAAAAAAACTGCATGCATTCATTAAATGACTTGAGTACTTCAATGACTTGAGCTTCTCTCATTCAGTCAATGTCTCGAGCTTAACGCTTTCATTCACTGAAGCAAACGGCATTCATTCAAACATAATGTCAAGCTTCAATCATTGATTCAATAAATCAAACGTTATTCATTGATTCAATGAAACAAACTTAACTCATTTGTTTAGTGAATCCAACTGCATTATTTCATATAATCAAACTGCATGCGTTCATTCAATGAAACAGAGTGCATTTGGTCATTTAATGACTTTTGCTTCATTCAGTCAATGTCTCGAGATTAACCGTTTCATTCAGTGAGGCAAACTGCATTCATTCAAACATAATGTCAAACGTCAAACATTGATTCAATAAATCAAACTTATTCATTGAATCAATGAAACAAACTTAACTCTTTTATTTAGTATATCCAACTGCATTCATTCACAACAAACTGCATGCATTCATTCAATGAAACAATGTGCAAGTGGTAATTCAATGTGTTGAGCTTCCCTCATTCAGTCAATGTCTCGAGATTGACGCTTTCTTTCAATGAAGCAAACTGCATTTTTTCAAACATAATGTTCAATCATTGATTCAATACATCAAACGTTATGCATTCAATCAACGACACAAACTTAACTCATTTGTTTAGTGAATCCAACTGCATTCTTTCATATAATCAAACAAACTGCATGCATCCGTTCAGTGAAACCGAATGGTCGTGGTAAGTCAATGACTTGACCTTCTCTCATTCAATCAATGTCTCGAGCTTAACGCTTTCATTCACTGAAGGAGTCTGTATTCATTCAAACATAATGTCAAACTTCAATCATTGATTCAATAAATAAATCTTTATTCATTGATTGATTGAAACAAACTTAACTCATTTGTTTAGTAAATCTAACTGCACTCATTCATGCAATCCAACAAAACGCATGCACAAATTCAATGAAACGGAGTGCTCGTGGTAATTCAATGATTTGAGCTTCACTCTTTCAGTCAATGTCTTGAGCTTAACGCTTTCATTCAGTGCAGCAAACTGCATTCATTCAAAAATAATGTCAAACTTCAATCATTGAATCAATAAATCAAATGTTATTCATTTGATTCAATGGAATAAACCTAACTCATTTGTTTAGTTATCCAACTGCATTTCTTCCTACAGTCAAACAAACTGCATGCATTCATTCAATGAAACAGAGTTCACGTGGTAATTCATTGATTTGAGCTTCTATCATTCAGTCAATGTCTCGAGATTAATCCTATCCTTTAATGGAACAAGCTACATTCGTTCAATCGTTGTATTCAATGAATCAGTTGTAAATCGTTGATTTTTTGAAACAAACAACACACTGTTGTAGTGAATCCAACTGCATGCTTTCATTCAATGAAGCAAACTGTATTCATTCAAATCTTGTGACAAACTTTAATCATTAATAAACTGAATCAGGTGTTAATAGCTGATTCTTTGAAACAAACATAACTCATTTGTTTAGTGAATCCAACAGCATTCATTCATACAATCAAAAAAACTGCATGCATTCATTAAATGAATCAGAGTGCACGTGGTACTTCAATGACTTGAGCTTCTCTCATTCAGTCAATGTCTCGAGCTGAAAGCTTTCATTCACTGAAGCAAACGGCAGTCATTCAAACATAATGTCAAGCTTCAATCATTGATTCAATAAATCAAACGTTATTCATTGATTCAATGAAACAAACTTAACTCATTTCTTTACTGAATCCAACTGCATTCTTTCATATAATCAAACAAACTGCATGTTAATCAAGCAAACTTCATTCAATGAACCAGAGTGCAAAGTAGTAACTCAATGAATTGAGCCTCTCTCATTCAATCAATGTCTCGAGCTTAACGCTTTAATTTAGTGAAGCAAACTGCATTCATTCGCACATAATATCATACTTCAATTATTCATTCAATAAATCAAACGTTATTCATTGATTCAATGAAACAAACAACTGATTTGTTTAGTCAATCCAACTGCATTCATTCATACAATCAAACAACCCGGTTGCATTCATTCAATGAAACAGAGTGCTATGTGGTAAGTCAATGACTTGAGCTTCACTCTTTCAGTCAATGTCTCGAGCTTAACGCTTTCATTCACGGAAGGAGACTGTATTCATTCAAACATAATGTCAAACTTCAATCATTGATTCAATAAATAAAACTTTATTCATTGATTGAATGAAACAAACTTAACTTTTTTGTTTAGTAAATCCTACTGCACTCATTCATGCATTCAAACAAACTGCACGTATTCATCCAAAGAAACAGAGTGCACATGGTCATTCAATGACTTGAGCTTCTCTCATTCAGGCATTGTCTCGAGCTTAACGCTTTCAATTCAGTGAAACAAACTACATTCATTCAAATTTAATGTAAAACTTCAATCATAGATTCAATTAAATAAACTTATCTCATTTGTTTAGTTAATCCAACTGCATTCATTCATACAGTCAAACAAACTGAATGCATTCAGTCATGAAACAGAGTGCACGTGGTATCATGAATTCAATGAATCAGATGTTAATCGTTGATTCTTTGAAACAAACTTAATTCACTGTTTTAGTGAATGCAACTGCATTCGTTCTTACAATCAAACAAACTGCATGCATTCAATCAATGAAACAGAGTGCACGTGGTAATTCAATGACTTGAGCTTCTCCCATTCAGTCAATGACTCGAGCTTTACTCTTTCTTTCTGTCAGGCAAACTGCATTCATTCCTACAATCAAACAAACTGCACGCTTTCATTCAATGAAACTGATTGCACGTAGTAATTCAATGACTTGTGCTTGTCTCATTCAGTCAATGTCTCGAGCTTAACGCTTTCATTCAGTGCAGCAAACTGCATTCATTCAAAAATAATGTCAAACTTCAATCATTGATTCAATAAATCAAACGTTATTCATTTGATTCAATGGAATAAACCTAACTCATTTGTTTAGTTATCCAACTGTATTACAGTCAAACAAACTGCATGCATTCATTCAATGAAACAGAGTTCACGTGGTACTTCATTGATTTGAGCTTCCATCATTCAGTCAATGTCTCGAGATTAACGCTATCTTTTAATGGAACAAGCTGCATTCGTTCAATCATTGAATCAAACTTCAATCATGAATTCAATGAATCAGATGTTAATCGTTGATTGTTTGAAACAAACGTAACACGCTGTTTTAGTGAATCCAACTGCATGCTTTCATTCAATGAAGCAAACTGTATTCATTCAAACTTTGTGCCAAACTTTAATTATTGATAAACTGAATCAGGTGTTAATAGCTGAGTTTTTGATACAAACATACCTCATTCGTTTAGTGAATCCAACAGCATTCATTCATACAATCAAAAAAACTGCATGCATTCATTAAATGACTTGAGTACTTCAATGACTTGAGCTTCTCTCATTCAGTCAATGTCTCGAGCTTAACGCTTTCATTCACTGAAGCAAACGGCATTCATTCAAACATAATGTCAAGCTTCAATCATTGATTCAATAAATCAAACGTTATTCATTGATTCAATGAAACAAACTTAACTCATTTGTTTAGTGAATCCAACTGCATTATTTCATATAATCAAACTGCATGCGTTCATTCAATGAAACAGAGTGCATTTGGTCATTTAATGACTTTTGCTTCATTCAGTCAATGTCTCGAGATTAACCGTTTCATTCAGTGAGGCAAACTGCATTCATTCAAACATAATGTCAAACGTCAAACATTGATTCAATAAATCAAACTTATTCATTGAATCAATGAAACAAACTTAACTCTTTTATTTAGTATATCCAACTGCATTCATTCACAACAAACTGCATGCATTCATTCAATGAAACAATGTGCAAGTGGTAATTCAATGTGTTGAGCTTCCCTCATTCAGTCAATGTCTCGAGATTGACGCTTTCTTTCAATGAAGCAAACTGCATTTTTTCAAACATAATGTTCAATCATTGATTCAATACATCAAACGTTATGCATTCAATCAACGACACAAACTTAACTCATTTGTTTAGTGAATCCAACTGCATTCTTTCATATAATCAAACAAACTGCATGCATCCGTTCAGTGAAACCGAATGGTCGTGGTAAGTCAATGACTTGACCTTCTCTCATTCAATCAATGTCTCGAGCTTAACGCTTTCATTCACTGAAGGAGTCTGTATTCATTCAAACATAATGTCAAACTTCAATCATTGATTCAATAAATAAATCTTTATTCATTGATTGATTGAAACAAACTTAACTCATTTGTTTAGTAAATCTAACTGCACTCATTCATGCAATCCAACAAAACGCATGCACAAATTCAATGAAACGGAGTGCTCGTGGTAATTCAATGATTTGAGCTTCACTCTTTCAGTCAATGTCTTGAGCTTAACGCTTTCATTCAGTGCAGCAAACTGCATTCATTCAAAAATAATGTCAAACTTCAATCATTGAATCAATAAATCAAATGTTATTCATTTGATTCAATGGAATAAACCTAACTCATTTGTTTAGTTATCCAACTGCATTTCTTCCTACAGTCAAACAAACTGCATGCATTCATTCAATGAAACAGAGTTCACGTGGTAATTCATTGATTTGAGCTTCTATCATTCAGTCAATGTCTCGAGATTAATCCTATCCTTTAATGGAACAAGCTACATTCGTTCAATCGTTGTATTCAATGAATCAGTTGTAAATCGTTGATTCTTTGAAACAAACAACACACTGTTGTAGTGAATCCAACTGCATGCTTTCATTCAATGAAGCAAACTGTATTCATTCAAATCTTGTGACAAACTTTAATCATTAATAAACTGAATCAGGTGTTAATAGCTGATTCTTTGAAACAAACATAACTCATTTGTTTAGTGAATCCAACAGCATTCATTCATACAATCAAAAAAACTGCATGCATTCATTAAATGAATCAGAGTGCACGTGGTACTTCAATGACTTGAGCTTCTCTCATTCAGTCAATGTCTCGAGCTGAAAGCTTTCATTCACTGAAGCAAACGGCAGTCATTCAAACATAATGTCAAGCTTCAATCATTGATTCAATAAATCAAACGTTATTCATTGATTCAATGAAACAAACTTAACTCATTTCGTTACTGAATCCAACTGCATTCTTTCATATAATCAAACAAACTGCATGTTAATCAAGCAAACTTCATTCAATGAACCAGAGTGCAAAGTAGTAACTCAATGAATTGAGCCTCTCTCATTCAATCAATGTCTCGAGCTTAACGCTTTAATTTAGTGAAGCAAACTGCATTCATTCGCACATAATATCATACTTCAATTATTCATTCAATAAATCAAACGTTATTCATTGATTCAATGAAACAAACAACTGATTTGTTTAGTCAATCCAACTGCATTCATTCATACAATCAAACAACCCGGTTGCATTCATTCAATGAAACAGAGTGCTATGTGGTAAGTCAATGACTTGAGCTTCACTCTTTCAGTCAATGTCTCGAGCTTAACGCTTTCATTCACGGAAGGAGACTGTATTCATTCAAACATAATGTCAAACTTCAATCATTGATTCAATAAATAAAACTTTATTCATTGATTGAATGAAACAAACTTAACTTTTTTGTTTAGTAAATCCTACTGCACTCATTCATGCATTCAAACAAACTGCACGTATTCATCCAAAGAAACAGAGTGCACATGGTCATTCAATGACTTGAGCTTCTCTCATTCAGGCATTGTCTCGAGCTTAACGCTTTCAATTCAGTGAAACAAACTACATTCATTCAAATTTAATGTAAAACTTCAATCATAGATTCAATTAAATAAACTTATCTCATTTGTTTAGTTAATCCAACTGCATTCATTCATACAGTCAAACAAACTGAATGCATTCAGTCATGAAACAGAGTGCACGTGGTATCATGAATTCAATGAATCAGATGTTAATCGTTGATTCTTTGAAACAAACTTAATTCACTGTTTTAGGGAATGCAACTGCATTCGTTCTTACAATCAAACAAACTGCATGCATTCAATCAATGAAACAGAGTGCACGTGGTAATTCAATGACTTGAGCTTCTCCCATTCAGTCAATGACTCGAGCTTTACTCTTTCTTTCTGTCAGGCAAACTGCATTCATTCCTACAATCAAACAAACTGCACGCTTTCATTCAATGAAACTGATTGCACGTAGTAATTCAATGACTTGTGCTTGTCTCATTCAGTCAATGTCTCGAGCTTAACGCTTTCATTCAGTGCAGCAAACTGCATTCATTCAAAAATAATGTCAAACTTCAATCATTGATTCAATAAATCAAACGTTATTCATTTGATTCAATGGAATAAACCTAACTCATTTGTTTAGTTATCCAACTGTATTACAGTCAAACAAACTGCATGCATTCATTCAATGAAACAGAGTTCACGTGGTACTTCATTGATTTGAGCTTCCATCATTCAGTCAATGTCTCGAGATTAACGCTATCTTTTAATGGAACAAGCTGCATTCGTTCAATCATTGAATCAAACTTCAATCATGAATTCAATGAATCAGATGTTAATCGTTGATTGTTTGAAACAAACGTAACACACTGTTTTAGTGAATCCAACTGCATGCTTTCATTCAATGAAGCAAACTGTATTCATTCAAACTTTGTGCCAAACTTTAATTATTGATAAACTGAATCAGGTGTTAATAGCTGAGTTTTTGATACAAACATACCTCATTCGTTTAGTGAATCCAACAGCATTCATTCATACAATCAAAAAAACTGCATGCATTCATTAAATGACTTGAGTACTTCAATGACTTGAGCTTCTCTCATTCAGTCAATGTCTCGAGCTTAACGCTTTCATTCACTGAAGCAAACGGCATTCATTCAAACATAATGTCAAGCTTCAATCATTGATTCAATAAATCAAACGTTATTCATTGATTCAATGAAACAAACTTAACTCATTTGTTTAGTGAATCCAACTGCATTATTTCATATAATCAAACTGCATGCGTTCATTCAATGAAACAGAGTGCATTTGGTCATTTAATGACTTTTGCTTCATTCAGTCAATGTCTCGAGATTAACCGTTTCATTCAGTGAGGCAAACTGCATTCATTCAAACATAATGTCAAACGTCAAACATTGATTCAATAAATCAAACTTATTCATTGAATCAATGAAACAAACTTAACTCTTTTATTTAGTATATCCAACTGCATTCATTCACAACAAACTGCATGCATTCATTCAATGAAACAATGTGCAAGTGGTAATTCAATGAGTTGAGCTTCCCTCATTCAGTCAATGTCTCGAGATTGACGCTTTCTTTCAATGAAGCAAACTGCATTTTTTCAAACATAATGTTCAATCATTGATTCAATACATCAAACGTTATGCATTCAATCAACGACACAAACTTAACTCATTTGTTTAGTGAATCATATAATCAAACAAACTGCATGCATCCGTTCAGTGAAACCGAATGGTCGTGGTAAGTCAATGACTTGACCTTCTCTCATTCAATCAATGTCTCGAGCTTAACGCTTTCATTCACTGAAGGAGTCTGTATTCATTCAAACATAATGTCAAACTTCAATCATTGATTCAATAAATAAATCTTTATTCATTGATTGATTGAAACAAACTTAACTCATTTGTTTAGTAAATCTAACTGCACTCATTCATGCAATCCAACAAAACGCATGCACAAATTCAATGAAACGGAGTGCTCGTGGTAATTCAATGATTTGAGCTTCACTCTTTCAGTCAATGTCTTGAGCTTAACGCTTTCATTCAGTGCAGCAAATTGCATTCATTCAAAAATAATGTCAAACTTCAATCATTGAATCAATAAATCAAATGTTATTCATTTGATTCAATGGAATAAACCTAACTCATTTGTTTAGTTATCCAACTGCATTTCTTCCTACAGTCAAACAAACTGCATGCATTCATTCAATGAAACAGAGTTCACGTGGTAATTCATTGATTTGAGCTTCTATCATTCAGTCAATGTCTCGAGATTAATCCTATCCTTTAATGGAACAAGCTACATTCGTTCAATCGTTGTATTCAATGAATCAGTTGTAAATCGTTGATTCTTTGAAACAAACAACACACTGTTGTAGTGAATCCAACTGCATGCTTTCCTTCAATGAAGCAAACTGTATTCATTCAAATCTTGTGACAAACTTTAATCATTAATAAACTGAATCAGGTGTTAATAGCTGATTCTTTGAAACAAACATAACTCATTTGTTTAGTGAATCCAACAGCATTCATTCATACAATCAAAAAAACTGCATGCATTCATTAAATGAATCAGAGTGCACGTGGTACTTCAATGACTTGAGCTTCTCTCATTCAGTCAATGTCTCGAGCTGAAAGCTTTCATTCACTGAAGCAAACGGCAGTCATTCAAACATAATGTCAAGCTTCAATCATTGATTCAATAAATCAAACGTTATTCATTGATTCAATGAAACAAACTTAACTCATTTCGTTACTGAATCCAACTGCATTCTTTCATATAATCAAACAAACTGCATGTTAATCAAGCAAACTTCATTCAATGAACCAGAGTGCAAAGTAGTAACTCAATGAATTGAGCCTCTCTCATTCAATCAATGTCTCGAGCTTAACGCTTTAATTTAGTGAAGCAAACTGCATTCATTCGCACATAATATCATACTTCAATTATTCATTCAATAAATCAAACGTTATTCATTGATTCAATGAAACAAACAACTGATTTGTTTAGTCAATCCAACTGCATTCATTCATACAATCAAACAACCCGGTTGCATTCATTCAATGAAACAGAGTGCTATGTGGTAAGTCAATGACTTGAGCTTCACTCTTTCAGTCAATGTCTCGAGCTTAACGCTTTCATTCACGGAAGGAGACTGTATTCATTCAAACATAATGTCAAACTTCAATCATTGATTCAATAAATAAAACTTTATTCATTGATTGAATGAAACAAACTTAACTTTTTTGTTTAGTAAATCCTACTGCACTCATTCATGCATTCAAACAAACTGCACGTATTCATCCAAAGAAACAGAGTGCACATGGTCATTCAATGACTTGAGCTTCTCTCATTCAGGCATTGTCTCGAGCTTAACGCTTTCAATTCAGTGAAACAAACTACATTCATTCAAATTTAATGTAAAACTTCAATCATAGATTCAATTAAATAAACTTATCTCATTTGTTTAGTTAATCCAACTGCATTCATTCATACAGTCAAACAAACTGAATGCATTCAGTCATGAAACAGAGTGCACGTGGTATCATGAATTCAATGAATCAGATGTTAATCGTTGATTCTTTGAAACAAACTTAATTCACTGTTTTAGTGAATGCAACTGCATTCGTTCTTACAATCAAACAAACTGCATGCATTCAATCAATGAAACAGAGTGCACGTGGTAATTCAATGACTTGAGCTTCTCCCATTCAGTCAATGACTCGAGCTTTACTCTTTCTTTCTGTCAGGCAAACTGCATTCATTCCTACAATCAAACAAACTGCACGCTTTCATTCAATGAAACTGATTGCACGTAGTAATTCAATGACTTGTGCTTGTCTCATTCAGTCAATGTCTCGAGCTTAACGCTTTCATTCAGTGCAGCAAACTGCATTCATTCAAAAATAATGTCAAACTTCAATCATTGATTCAATAAATCAAACGTTATTCATTTGATTCAATGGAATAAACCTAACTCATTTGTTTAGTTATCCAACTGTATTACAGTCAAACAAACTGCATGCATTCATTCAATGAAACAGAGTTCACGTGGTACTTCATTGATTTGAGCTTCCATCATTCAGTCAATGTCTCGAGATTAACGCTATCTTTTAATGGAACAAGCTGCATTCGTTCAATCATTGAATCAAACTTCAATCATGAATTCAATGAATCAGATGTTAATCGTTGATTGTTTGAAACAAACGTAACACACTGTTTTAGTGAATCCAACTGCATGCTTTCATTCAATGAAGCAAACTGTATTCATTCAAACTTTGTGCCAAACTTTAATTATTGATAAACTGAATCAGGTGTTAATAGCTGAGTTTTTGATACAAACATACCTCATTCGTTTAGTGAATCCAACAGCATTCATTCATACAATCAAAAAAACTGCATGCATTCATTAAATGACTTGAGTACTTCAATGACTTGAGCTTCTCTCATTCAGTCAATGTCTCGAGCTTAACGCTTTCATTCACTGAAGCAAACGGCATTCATTCAAACATAATGTCAAGCTTCAATCATTGATTCAATAAATCAAACGTTATTCATTGATTCAATGAAACAAACTTAACTCATTTGTTTAGTGAATCCAACTGCATTATTTCATATAATCAAACTGCATGCGTTCATTCAATGAAACAGAGTGCATTTGGTCATTTAATGACTTTTGCTTCATTCAGTCAATGTCTCGAGATTAACCGTTTCATTCAGTGAGGCAAACTGCATTCATTCAAACATAATGTCAAACGTCAAACATTGATTCAATAAATCAAACTTATTCATTGAATCAATGAAACAAACTTAACTCTTTTATTTAGTATATCCAACTGCATTCATTCACAACAAACTGCATGCATTCATTCAATGAAACAATGTGCAAGTGGTAATTCAATGTGTTGAGCTTCCCTCATTCAGTCAATGTCTCGAGATTGACGCTTTCTTTCAATGAAGCAAACTGCATTTTTTCAAACATAATGTTCAATCATTGATTCAATACATCAAACGTTATGCATTCAATCAACGACACAAACTTAACTCATTTGTTTAGTGAATCCAACTGCATTCTTTCATATAATCAAACAAACTGCATGCATCCGTTCAGTGAAACCGAATGGTCGTGGTAAGTCAATGACTTGACCTTCTCTCATTCAATCAATGTCTCGAGCTTAACGCTTTCATTCACTGAAGGAGTCTGTATTCATTCAAACATAATGTCAAACTTCAATCATTGATTCAATAAATAAATCTTTATTCATTGATTGATTGAAACAAACTTAACTCATTTGTTTAGTAAATCTAACTGCACTCATTCATGCAATCCAACAAAACGCATGCACAAATTCAATGAAACGGAGTGCTCGTGGTAATTCAATGATTTGAGCTTCACTCTTTCAGTCAATGTCTTGAGCTTAACGCTTTCATTCAGTGCAGCAAACTGCATTCATTCAAAAATAATGTCAAACTTCAATCATTGAATCAATAAATCAAATGTTATTCATTTGATTCAATGGAATAAACCTAACTCATTTGTTTAGTTATCCAACTGCATTTCTTCCTACAGTCAAACAAACTGCATGCATTCATTCAATGAAACAGAGTTCACGTGGTAATTCATTGATTTGAGCTTCTATCATTCAGTCAATGTCTCGAGATTAATTCTATCCTTTAATGGAACAAGCTACATTCGTTCAATCGTTGTATTCAATGAATCAGTTGTAAATCGTTGATTCTTTGAAACAAACAACACACTGTTGTAGTGAATCCAACTGCATGCTTTCATTCAATGAAGCAAACTGTATTCATTCAAATCTTGTGACAAACTTTAATCATTAATAAACTGAATCAGGTGTTAATAGCTGATTCTTTGAAACAAACATAACTCATTTGTTTAGTGAATCCAACAGCATTCATTCATACAATCAAAAAAACTGCATGCATTCATTAAATGCACGTGGTACTTCAATGACTTGAGCTTCTCTCATTCAGTCAATGTCTCGAGCTGAAAGCTTTCATTCACTGAAGCAAACGGCAGTCATTCAAACATAATGTCAAGCTTCAATCATTGATTCAATAAATCAAACGTTATTCATTGATTCAATGAAACAAACTTAACTCATTTCGTTACTGAATCCAACTGCATTCTTTCATATAATCAAACAAACTGCATGTTAATCAAGCAAACTTCATTCAATGAACCAGAGTGCAAAGTAGTAACTCAATGAATTGAGCCTCTCTCATTCAATCAATGTCTCGAGCTTAACGCTTTAATTTAGTGAAGCAAACTGCATTCATTCGCACATAATATCATACTTCAATTATTCATTCAATAAATCAAACGTTATTCATTGATTCAATGAAACAAACAACTGATTTGTTTAGTCAATCCAACTGCATTCATTCATACAATCAAACAACCCGGTTGCATTCATTCAATGAAACAGAGTGCTATGTGGTAAGTCAATGACTTGAGCTTCACTCTTTCAGTCAATGTCTCGAGCTTAACGCTTTCATTCACGGAAGGAGACTGTATTCATTCAAACATAATGTCAAACTTCAATCATTGATTCAATAAATAAAACTTTATTCATTGATTGAATGAAACAAACTTAACTTTTTTGTTTAGTAAATCCTACTGCACTCATTCATGCATTCAAACAAACTGCACGTATTCATCCAAAGAAACAGAGTGCACATGGTCATTCAATGACTTGAGCTTCTCTCATTCAGGCATTGTCTCGAGCTTAACGCTTTCAATTCAGTGAAACAAACTACATTCATTCAAATTTAATGTAAAACTTCAATCATAGATTCAATTAAATAAACTTATCTCATTTGTTTAGTTAATCCAACTGCATTCATTCATACAGTCAAACAAACTGAATGCATTCAGTCATGAAACAGAGTGCACGTGGTATCATGAATTCAATGAATCAGATGTTAATCGTTGATTCTTTGAAACAAACTTAATTCACTGTTTTAGTGAATGCAACTGCATTCGTTCTTACAATCAAACAAACTGCATGCATTCAATCAATGAAACAGAGTGCACGTGGTAATTCAATGACTTGAGCTTCTCCCATTCAGTCAATGACTCGAGCTTTACTCTTTCTTTCTGTCAGGCAAACTGCATTCATTCCTACAATCAAACAAACTGCACGCTTTCATTCAATGAAACTGATTGCACGTAGTAATTCAATGACTTGTGCTTGTCTCATTCAGTCAATGTCTCGAGCTTAACGCTTTCATTCAGTGCAGCAAACTGCATTCATTCAAAAATAATGTCAAACTTCAATCATTGATTCAATAAATCAAACGTTATTCATTTGATTCAATGGAATAAACCTAACTCATTTGTTTAGTTATCCAACTGTATTACAGTCAAACAAACTGCATGCATTCATTCAATGAAACAGAGTTCACGTGGTACTTCATTGATTTGAGCTTCCATCATTCAGTCAATGTCTCGAGATTAACGCTATCTTTTAATGGAACAAGCTGCATTCGTTCAATCATTGAATCAAACTTCAATCATGAATTCAATGAATCAGATGTTAATCGTTGATTGTTTGAAACAAACGTAACACGCTGTTTTAGTGAATCCAACTGCATGCTTTCATTCAATGAAGCAAACTGTATTCATTCAAACTTTGTGCCAAACTTTAATTATTGATAAACTGAATCAGGTGTTAATAGCTGAGTTTTTGATACAAACATACCTCATTCGTTTAGTGAATCCAACAGCATTCATTCATACAATCAAAAAAACTGCATGCATTCATTAAATGACTTGAGTACTTCAATGACTTGAGCTTCTCTCATTCAGTCAATGTCTCGAGCTTAACGCTTTCATTCACTGAAGCAAACGGCATTCATTCAAACATAATGTCAAGCTTCAATCATTGATTCAATAAATCAAACGTTATTCATTGATTCAATGAAACAAACTTAACTCATTTGTTTAGTGAATCCAACTGCATTATTTCATATAATCAAACTGCATGCGTTCATTCAATGAAACAGAGTGCATTTGGTCATTTAATGACTTTTGCTTCATTCAGTCAATGTCTCGAGATTAACCGTTTCATTCAGTGAGGCAAACTGCATTCATTCAAACATAATGTCAAACGTCAAACATTGATTCAATAAATCAAACTTATTCATTGAATCAATGAAACAAACTTAACTCTTTTATTTAGTATATCCAACTGCATTCATTCACAACAAACTGCATGCATTCATTCAATGAAACAATGTGCAAGTGGTAATTCAATGTGTTGAGCTTCCCTCATTCAGTCAATGTCTCGAGATTGACGCTTTCTTTCAATGAAGCAAACTGCATTTTTTCAAACATAATGTTCAATCATTGATTCAATACATCAAACGTTATGCATTCAATCAACGACACAAACTTAACTCATTTGTTTAGTGAATCCAACTGCATTCTTTCATATAATCAAACAAACTGCATGCATCCGTTCAGTGAAACCGAATGGTCGTGGTAAGTCAATGACTTGACCTTCTCTCATTCAATCAATGTCTCGAGCTTAACGCTTTCATTCACTGAAGGAGTCTGTATTCATTCAAACATAATGTCAAACTTCAATCATTGATTCAATAAATAAATCTTTATTCATTGATTGATTGAAACAAACTTAACTCATTTGTTTAGTAAATCTAACTGCACTCATTCATGCAATCCAACAAAACGCATGCACAAATTCAATGAAACGGAGTGCTCGTGGTAATTCAATGATTTGAGCTTCACTCTTTCAGTCAATGTCTTGAGCTTAACGCTTTCATTCAGTGCAGCAAACTGCATTCATTCAAAAATAATGTCAAACTTCAATCATTGAATCAATAAATCAAATGTTATTCATTTGATTCAATGGAATAAACCTAACTCATTTGTTTAGTTATCCAACTGCATTTCTTCCTACAGTCAAACAAACTGCATGCATTCATTCAATGAAACAGAGTTCACGTGGTAATTCATTGATTTGAGCTTCTATCATTCAGTCAATGTCTCGAGATTAATTCTATCCTTTAATGGAACAAGCTACATTCGTTCAATCGTTGTATTCAATGAATCAGTTGTAAATCGTTGATTCTTTGAAACAAACAACACACTGTTGTAGTGAATCCAACTGCATGCTTTCATTCAATGAAGCAAACTGTATTCATTCAAATCTTGTGACAAACTTTAATCATTAATAAACTGAATCAGGTGTTAATAGCTGATTCTTTGAAACAAACATAACTCATTTGTTTAGTGAATCCAACAGCATTCATTCATACAATCAAAAAAACTGCATGCATTCATTAAATGCACGTGGTACTTCAATGACTTGAGCTTCTCTCATTCAGTCAATGTCTCGAGCTGAAAGCTTTCATTCACTGAAGCAAACGGCAGTCATTCAAACATAATGTCAAGCTTCAATCATTGATTCAATAAATCAAACGTTATTCATTGATTCAATGAAACAAACTTAACTCATTTCTTTACTGAATCCAACTGCATTCTTTCATATAATCAAACAAACTGCATGTTAATCAAGCAAACTTCATTCAATGAACCAGAGTGCAAAGTAGTAACTCAATGAATTGAGCCTCTCTCATTCAATCAATGTCTCGAGCTTAACGCTTTAATTTAGTGAAGCAAACTGCATTCATTCGCACATAATATCATACTTCAATTATTCATTCAATAAATCAAACGTTATTCATTGATTCAATGAAACAAACAACTGATTTGTTTAGTCAATCCAACTGCATTCATTCATACAATCAAACAACCCGGTTGCATTCATTCAATGAAACAGAGTGCTATGTGGTAAGTCAATGACTTGAGCTTCACTCTTTCAGTCAATGTCTCGAGCTTAACGCTTTCATTCACGGAAGGAGACTGTATTCATTCAAACATAATGTCAAACTTCAATCATTGATTCAATAAATAAAACTTTATTCATTGATTGAATGAAACAAACTTAACTTTTTTGTTTAGTAAATCCTACTGCACTCATTCATGCATTCAAACAAACTGCACGTATTCATCCAAAGAAACAGAGTGCACATGGTCATTCAATGACTTGAGCTTCTCTCATTCAGGCATTGTCTCGAGCTTAACGCTTTCAATTCAGTGAAACAAACTACATTCATTCAAATTTAATGTAAAACTTCAATCATAGATTCAATTAAATAAACTTATCTCATTTGTTTAGTTAATCCAACTGCATTCATTCATACAGTCAAACAAACTGAATGCATTCAGTCATGAAACAGAGTGCACGTGGTATCATGAATTCAATGAATCAGATGTTAATCGTTGATTCTTTGAAACAAACTTAATTCACTGTTTTAGTGAATGCAACTGCATTCGTTCTTACAATCAAACAAACTGCATGCATTCAATCAATGAAACAGAGTGCACGTGGTAATTCAATGACTTGAGCTTCTCCCATTCAGTCGAGCTTTACTCTTTCTTTCTGTCAGGCAAACTGCATTCATTCCTACAATCAAACAAACTGCACGCTTTCATTCAATGAAACTGATTGCACGTAGTAATTCAATGACTTGTGCTTGTCTCATTCAGTCAATGTCTCGAGCTTAACGCTTTCATTCAGTGCAGCAAACTGCATTCATTCAAAAATAATGTCAAACTTCAATCATTGATTCAATAAATCAAACGTTATTCATTTGATTCAATGGAATAAACCTAACTCATTTGTTTAGTTATCCAACTGTATTACAGTCAAACAAACTGCATGCATTCATTCAATGAAACAGAGTTCACGTGGTACTTCATTGATTTGAGCTTCCATCATTCAGTCAATGTCTCGAGATTAACGCTATCTTTTAATGGAACAAGCTGCATTCGTTCAATCATTGAATCAAACTTCAATCATGAATTCAATGAATCAGATGTTAATCGTTGATTGTTTGAAACAAACGTAACACACTGTTTTAGTGAATCCAACTGCATGCTTTCATTCAATGAAGCAAACTGTATTCATTCAAACTTTGTGCCAAACTTTAATTATTGATAAACTGAATCAGGTGTTAATAGCTGAGTTTTTGATACAAACATACCTCATTCGTTTAGTGAATCCAACAGCATTCATTCATACAATCAAAAAAACTGCATGCATTCATTAAATGACTTGAGTACTTCAATGACTTGAGCTTCTCTCATTCAGTCAATGTCTCGAGCTTAACGCTTTCATTCACTGAAGCAAACGGCATTCATTCAAACATAATGTCAAGCTTCAATCATTGATTCAATAAATCAAACGTTATTCATTGATTCAATGAAACAAACTTAACTCATTTGTTTAGTGAATCCAACTGCATTATTTCATATAATCAAACTGCATGCGTTCATTCAATGAAACAGAGTGCATTTGGTCATTTAATGACTTTTGCTTCATTCAGTCAATGTCTCGAGATTAACCGTTTCATTCAGTGAGGCAAACTGCATTCATTCAAACATAATGTCAAACGTCAAACATTGATTCAATAAATCAAACTTATTCATTGAATCAATGAAACAAACTTAACTCTTTTATTTAGTATATCCAACTGCATTCATTCACAACAAACTGCATGCATTCATTCAATGAAACAATGTGCAAGTGGTAATTCAATGTGTTGAGCTTCCCTCATTCAGTCAATGTCTCGAGATTGACGCTTTCTTTCAATGAAGCAAACTGCATTTTTTCAAACATAATGTTCAATCATTGATTCAATACATCAAACGTTATGCATTCAATCAACGACACAAACTTAACTCATTTGTTTAGTGAATCCAACTGCATTCTTTCATATAATCAAACAAACTGCATGCATCCGTTCAGTGAAACCGAATGGTCGTGGTAAGTCAATGACTTGACCTTCTCTCATTCAATCAATGTCTCGAGCTTAACGCTTTCATTCACTGAAGGAGTCTGTATTCATTCAAACATAATGTCAAACTTCAATCATTGATTCAATAAATAAATCTTTATTCATTGATTGATTGAAACAAACTTAACTCATTTGTTTAGTAAATCTAACTGCACTCATTCATGCAATCCAACAAAACGCATGCACAAATTCAATGAAACGGAGTGCTCGTGGTAATTCAATGATTTGAGCTTCACTCTTTCAGTCAATGTCTTGAGCTTAACGCTTTCATTCAGTGCAGCAAACTGCATTCATTCAAAAATAATGTCAAACTTCAATCATTGAATCAATAAATCAAATGTTATTCATTTGATTCAATGGAATAAACCTAACTCATTTGTTTAGTTATCCAACTGCATTTCTTCCTACAGTCAAACAAACTGCATGCATTCATTCAATGAAACAGAGTTCACGTGGTAATTCATTGATTTGAGCTTCTATCATTCAGTCAATGTCTCGAGATTAATTCTATCCTTTAATGGAACAAGCTACATTCGTTCAATCGTTGTATTCAATGAATCAGTTGTAAATCGTTGATTCTTTGAAACAAACAACACACTGTTGTAGTGAATCCAACTGCATGCTTTCATTCAATGAAGCAAACTGTATTCATTCAAATCTTGTGACAAACTTTAATCATTAATAAACTGAATCAGGTGTTAATAGCTGATTCTTTGAAACAAACATAACTCATTTGTTTAGTGAATCCAACAGCATTCATTCATACAATCAAAAAAACTGCACGTGGTACTTCAATGACTTGAGCTTCTCTCATTCAGTCAATGTCTCGAGCTGAAAGCTTTCATTCACTGAAGCAAACGGCAGTCATTCAAACATAATGTCAAGCTTCAATCATTGATTCAATAAATCAAACGTTATTCATTGATTCAATGAAACAAACTTAACTCATTTCTTTACTGAATCCAACTGCATTCTTTCATATAATCAAACAAACTGCATGTTAATCAAGCAAACTTCATTCAATGAACCAGAGTGCAAAGTAGTAACTCAATGAATTGAGCCTCTCTCATTCAATCAATGTCTCGAGCTTAACGCTTTAATTTAGTGAAGCAAACTGCATTCATTCGCACATAATATCATACTTCAATTATTCATTCAATAAATCAAACGTTATTCATTGATTCAATGAAACAAACAACTGATTTGTTTAGTCAATCCAACTGCATTCATTCATACAATCAAACAACCCGGTTGCATTCATTCAATGAAACAGAGTGCTATGTGGTAAGTCAATGACTTGAGCTTCACTCTTTCAGTCAATGTCTCGAGCTTAACGCTTTCATTCACGGAAGGAGACTGTATTCATTCAAACATAATGTCAAACTTCAATCATTGATTCAATAAATAAAACTTTATTCATTGATTGAATGAAACAAACTTAACTTTTTTGTTTAGTAAATCCTACTGCACTCATTCATGCATTCAAACAAACTGCACGTATTCATCCAAAGAAACAGAGTGCACATGGTCATTCAATGACTTGAGCTTCTCTCATTCAGGCATTGTCTCGAGCTTAACGCTTTCAATTCAGTGAAACAAACTACATTCATTCAAATTTAATGTAAAACTTCAATCATAGATTCAATTAAATAAACTTATCTCATTTGTTTAGTTAATCCAACTGCATTCATTCATACAGTCAAACAAACTGAATGCATTCAGTCATGAAACAGAGTGCACGTGGTATCATGAATTCAATGAATCAGATGTTAATCGTTGATTCTTTGAAACAAACTTAATTCACTGTTTTAGTGAATGCAACTGCATTCGTTCTTACAATCAAACAAACTGCATGCATTCAATCAATGAAACAGAGTGCACGTGGTAATTCAATGACTTGAGCTTCTCCCATTCAGTCGAGCTTTACTCTTTCTTTCTGTCAGGCAAACTGCATTCATTCCTACAATCAAACAAACTGCACGCTTTCATTCAATGAAACTGATTGCACGTAGTAATTCAATGACTTGTGCTTGTCTCATTCAGTCAATGTCTCGAGCTTAACGCTTTCATTCAGTGCAGCAAACTGCATTCATTCAAAAATAATGTCAAACTTCAATCATTGATTCAATAAATCAAACGTTATTCATTTGATTCAATGGAATAAACCTAACTCATTTGTTTAGTTATCCAACTGTATTACAGTCAAACAAACTGCATGCATTCATTCAATGAAACAGAGTTCACGTGGTACTTCATTGATTTGAGCTTCCATCATTCAGTCAATGTCTCGAGATTAACGCTATCTTTTAATGGAACAAGCTGCATTCGTTCAATCATTGAATCAAACTTCAATCATGAATTCAATGAATCAGATGTTAATCGTTGATTGTTTGAAACAAACGTAACACACTGTTTTAGTGAATCCAACTGCATGCTTTCATTCAATGAAGCAAACTGTATTCATTCAAACTTTGTGCCAAACTTTAATTATTGATAAACTGAATCAGGTGTTAATAGCTGAGTTTTTGATACAAACATACCTCATTCGTTTAGTGAATCCAACAGCATTCATTCATACAATCAAAAAAACTGCATGCATTCATTAAATGACTTGAGTACTTCAATGACTTGAGCTTCTCTCATTCAGTCAATGTCTCGAGCTTAACGCTTTCATTCACTGAAGCAAACGGCATTCATTCAAACATAATGTCAAGCTTCAATCATTGATTCAATAAATCAAACGTTATTCATTGATTCAATGAAACAAACTTAACTCATTTGTTTAGTGAATCCAACTGCATTATTTCATATAATCAAACTGCATGCGTTCATTCAATGAAACAGAGTGCATTTGGTCATTTAATGACTTTTGCTTCATTCAGTCAATGTCTCGAGATTAACCGTTTCATTCAGTGAGGCAAACTGCATTCATTCAAACATAATGTCAAACGTCAAACATTGATTCAATAAATCAAACTTATTCATTGAATCAATGAAACAAACTTAACTCTTTTATTTAGTATATCCAACTGCATTCATTCACAACAAACTGCATGCATTCATTCAATGAAACAATGTGCAAGTGGTAATTCAATGTGTTGAGCTTCCCTCATTCAGTCAATGTCTCGAGATTGACGCTTTCTTTCAATGAAGCAAACTGCATTTTTTCAAACATAATGTTCAATCATTGATTCAATACATCAAACGTTATGCATTCAATCAACGACACAAACTTAACTCATTTGTTTAGTGAATCCAACTGCATTCTTTCATATAATCAAACAAACTGCATGCATCCGTTCAGTGAAACCGAATGGTCGTGGTAAGTCAATGACTTGACCTTCTCTCATTCAATCAATGTCTCGAGCTTAACGCTTTCATTCACTGAAGGAGTCTGTATTCATTCAAACATAATGTCAAACTTCAATCATTGATTCAATAAATAAATCTTTATTCATTGATTGATTGAAACAAACTTAACTCATTTGTTTAGTAAATCTAACTGCACTCATTCATGCAATCCAACAAAACGCATGCACAAATTCAATGAAACGGAGTGCTCGTGGTAATTCAATGATTTGAGCTTCACTCTTTCAGTCAATGTCTTGAGCTTAACGCTTTCATTCAGTGCAGCAAACTGCATTCATTCAAAAATAATGTCAAACTTCAATCATTGAATCAATAAATCAAATGTTATTCATTTGATTCAATGGAATAAACCTAACTCATTTGTTTAGTTATCCAACTGCATTTCTTCCTACAGTCAAACAAACTGCATGCATTCATTCAATGAAACAGAGTTCACGTGGTAATTCATTGATTTGAGCTTCTATCATTCAGTCAATGTCTCGAGATTAATCCTATCCTTTAATGGAACAAGCTACATTCGTTCAATCGTTGTATTCAATGAATCAGTTGTAAATCGTTGATTCTTTGAAACAAACAACACACTGTTGTAGTGAATCCAACTGCATGCTTTCATTCAATGAAGCAAACTGTATTCATTCAAATCTTGTGACAAACTTTAATCATTAATAAACTGAATCAGGTGTTAATAGCTGATTCTTTGAAACAAACATAACTCATTTGTTTAGTGAATCCAACAGCATTCATTCATACAATCAAAAAAACTGCATGCATTCATTAAATGAATCAGAGTGCACGTGGTACTTCAATGACTTGAGCTTCTCTCATTCAGTCAATGTCTCGAGCTGAAAGCTTTCATTCACTGAAGCAAACGGCAGTCATTCAAACATAATGTCAAGCTTCAATCATTGATTCAATAAATCAAACGTTATTCATTGATTCAATGAAACAAACTTAACTCATTTCTTTACTGAATCCAACTGCATTCTTTCATATAATCAAACAAACTGCATGTTAATCAAGCAAACTTCATTCAATGAACCAGAGTGCAAAGTAGTAACTCAATGAATTGAGCCTCTCTCATTCAATCAATGTCTCGAGCTTAACGCTTTAATTTAGTGAAGCAAACTGCATTCATTCGCACATAATATCATACTTCAATTATTCATTCAATAAATCAAACGTTATTCATTGATTCAATGAAACAAACAACTGATTTGTTTAGTCAATCCAACTGCATTCATTCATACAATCAAACAACCCGGTTGCATTCATTCAATGAAACAGAGTGCTATGTGGTAAGTCAATGACTTGAGCTTCACTCTTTCAGTCAATGTCTCGAGCTTAACGCTTTCATTCACGGAAGGAGACTGTATTCATTCAAACATAATGTCAAACTTCAATCATTGATTCAATAAATAAAACTTTATTCATTGATTGAATGAAACAAACTTAACTTTTTTGTTTAGTAAATCCTACTGCACTCATTCATGCATTCAAACAAACTGCACGTATTCATCCAAAGAAACAGAGTGCACATGGTCATTCAATGACTTGAGCTTCTCTCATTCAGGCATTGTCTCGAGCTTAACGCTTTCAATTCAGTGAAACAAACTACATTCATTCAAATTTAATGTAAAACTTCAATCATAGATTCAATTAAATAAACTTATCTCATTTGTTTAGTTAATCCAACTGCATTCATTCATACAGTCAAACAAACTGAATGCATTCAGTCATGAAACAGAGTGCACGTGGTATCATGAATTCAATGAATCAGATGTTAATCGTTGATTCTTTGAAACAAACTTAATTCACTGTTTTAGTGAATGCAACTGCATTCGTTCTTACAATCAAACAAACTGCATGCATTCAATCAATGAAACAGAGTGCACGTGGTAATTCAATGACTTGAGCTTCTCCCATTCAGTCAATGACTCGAGCTTTACTCTTTCTTTCTGTCAGGCAAACTGCATTCATTCCTACAATCAAACAAACTGCACGCTTTCATTCAATGAAACTGATTGCACGTAGTAATTCAATGACTTGTGCTTGTCTCATTCAGTCAATGTCTCGAGCTTAACGCTTTCATTCAGTGCAGCAAACTGCATTCATTCAAAAATAATGTCAAACTTCAATCATTGATTCAATAAATCAAACGTTATTCATTTGATTCAATGGAATAAACCTAACTCATTTGTTTAGTTATCCAACTGTATTACAGTCAAACAAACTGCATGCATTCATTCAATGAAACAGAGTTCACGTGGTACTTCATTGATTTGAGCTTCCATCATTCAGTCAATGTCTCGAGATTAACGCTATCTTTTAATGGAACAAGCTGCATTCGTTCAATCATTGAATCAAACTTCAATCATGAATTCAATGAATCAGATGTTAATCGTTGATTGTTTGAAACAAACGTAACACACTGTTTTAGTGAATCCAACTGCATGCTTTCATTCAATGAAGCAAACTGTATTCATTCAAACTTTGTGCCAAACTTTAATTATTGATAAACTGAATCAGGTGTTAATAGCTGAGTTTTTGATACAAACATACCTCATTCGTTTAGTGAATCCAACAGCATTCATTCATACAATCAAAAAAACTGCATGCATTCATTAAATGACTTGAGTACTTCAATGACTTGAGCTTCTCTCATTCAGTCAATGTCTCGAGCTTAACGCTTTCATTCACTGAAGCAAACGGCATTCATTCAAACATAATGTCAAGCTTCAATCATTGATTCAATAAATCAAACGTTATTCATTGATTCAATGAAACAAACTTAACTCATTTGTTTAGTGAATCCAACTGCATTATTTCATATAATCAAACTGCATGCGTTCATTCAATGAAACAGAGTGCATTTGGTCATTTAATGACTTTTGCTTCATTCAGTCAATGTCTCGAGATTAACCGTTTCATTCAGTGAGGCAAACTGCATTCATTCAAACATAATGTCAAACGTCAAACATTGATTCAATAAATCAAACTTATTCATTGAATCAATGAAACAAACTTAACTCTTTTATTTAGTATATCCAACTGCATTCATTCACAACAAACTGCATGCATTCATTCAATGAAACAATGTGCAAGTGGTAATTCAATGAGTTGAGCTTCCCTCATTCAGTCAATGTCTCGAGATTGACGCTTTCTTTCAATGAAGCAAACTGCATTTTTTCAAACATAATGTTCAATCATTGATTCAATACATCAAACGTTATGCATTCAATCAACGACACAAACTTAACACATTTGTTTAGTGAATCCAACTGCATTCTTTCATATAATCAAACAAACTGCATGCATCCGTTCAGTGAAACCGAATGGTCGTGGTAAGTCAATGACTGGACCTTCTCTCATTCAGTCAATGTCTCGAGCTTAACGCTTTCATTCACTGAAGGAGTCTGTATTCATTCAAACATAATGTCAAACTTCAATCATTGATTCAATAAATAAATCTTTATTCATTGATTGATTGAAACAAACTTAACTCATTTGTTTAGTAAATCTAACTGCACTCATTCATGCAATCCAACAAAACGCATGCACAAATTCAATGAAACGGAGTGCACGTGGTAATTCAATGATTTGAGCTTCACTCTTTCAGTCAATGTCTTGAGCTTAACGCTTTCATTCAGTGCAGCAAACTGCATTCATTCAAAAATAATGTCAAACTTCAATCATTGAATCAATAAATCAAATGTTATTCATTTGATTCAATGGAATAAACCTAACTCATTTGTTTAGTTATCCAACTGCATTCCTTCCTACAGTCAAACAAACTGCATGCATTCATTCAATGAAACAGAGTTCACGTGGTAATTCATTGATTTGAGCTTCTATCATTCAGTCAATGTCTCGAGATTAATTCTATCCTTTAATGGAACAAGCTACATTCGTTCAATCGTTGTATTCAATGACTCAGTTGTAAATCGTTGATTCTTTGAAACAAACAACACACTGTTGTAGTGAATCCAACTGCATGCTTTCATTCAATGAAGCAAACTGTATTCATTCAAATCTTGTGACAAACTTTAATCATTAATAAACTGAATCAGGTGTTAATAGCTGATTCTTTGAAACAACATAACTCATTTGTTTAGTGAATCCAACAGCATTCATTCATACAATCAAAAAAACTGCATGCATTCATTGAATGTTCAGAGTGCACGTAGTACTTCAAAGACTTGAGCTTCTCTCATTCAGTCAACGTCTCAAGCTTAAACGCTTTCATTCAGAGAAGCAAATTGCATTCGTTCGCACATAATGCTTCAATCATTGATTCAATAAATCAAACGTTATTCATTGATTCAATGAAATAGACGTAACTAATTTGTTTAGTTCATCCAACTGAATTAATTCAAGCAATCAAACAGAGTGCACGTGGTAATCATGAATTCAATTAATCAGATGTTAATCGTTGATTCTTTGAAACAAACTTAATTCACTGTTTTAGTGAATCCAACTGCATTCATTCATACAATCAAACAAACTGCATGCATTCAGTCAATGAAACAGAGTGCACGTGGTAATTCAATGACTTGAGCTTCTCTCATTCAGTCAATGACTCGAGCTTTACTCTTTTTTCAGTCAGGCAAACTGCATTCATTCATACAATCAAACAAACTGCACGCTTTCATTCAATGAAACTGATTGCACGTAGTAATTCAATGACTTGAGCTTGTCTCATTCAGTCAATGTCTCGAGCTTAATGCTTTCATTCAGTGCAGCAAACTGCATTCATTCAAAGTTAATGTCAAACTTCAATCATTGATTCAATAAATCAAATCATTGATTCCATGAAATAAACTTAACTCATTTGTTTAGTAAATCCAACTGCATCCATTCAAATTATCAAACAAACTGCATGCATAAATTCAATGAAACAGAGTGCAAAGTAGTAACTCTATGAATTGAGCCTCTCTCATTCAATCAATGTCTCGAGCTTAACGCTTTAATTTAGTGAAGCAAACTGCATTCATTCGCACATAATATCATACTTCAATTATTCATTCAATAAATCAAACGTTATTCATTGATTCAATGAAACAAACAACTGATTTGTTTAGTCAATCCAACTGCATTCATTCATACAATCAAACAACCCGGTTGCATTCATTCAATGAAACAGAGTGCTATGTGGTAAGTCAATGACTTGAGCTTCACTCTTTCAGTCAATGTCTCGAGCTTAACGCTTTCATTCACGGAAGGAGACTGTATTCATTCAAACATAATGTCAAACTTCAATAATTGATTGAATAAATAAAACTTTATTCATTGATTGAATGAAACAAACTTAACTTTTTTGTTTAGTAAATCCTACTGCACTCATTCATGCATTCAAACAAACTGCACGTATTCATCCAAAGAAACAGAGTACACGTGGTCATTCAATGACTTGAGCTTCTCTCATTCAGGCATTGTCTCGAGCTTAACGCTTTCAATTCAGTGAAACAAACTACATTCATTCAAATTTAAGGTAAAACTTCAATCATAGATTCAATTAAATAAACTTATCTCATTTGTTTAGTTAATCCAACTGCATTCATTCATACAATCAAACAAACTGAATGCATTCAGTCATGAAACAGAGTACACGTGGTAATCATGAATTCAATGAATCAGATGTTAATCGTTGATTCTTTGAAACAAACTTAATTCACTGTTTTAGTGAATGCAACTGCATTCGTTCTTACAATCAAACAAACTGCATGCATTCAATCAATGAAACAGAGTGCACGTGGTAATTCAATGATTTGAGCTTCACTCTTTCAGTCAATGTCTTGAGCTTAACGATTTCATTCACTGAAGCAAACGGCATTCATTCAAAAATAATGTCAAACTTCAATCATTGAATCAATAAATCAAATGTTATTCATTTGATTCAATGGAATAAACCTAACTCATTGTTTAGTTATCCAACTGCATTCCTTCCTACAGTCTAACAAACTGCATGCATTCATTCAATGAAACAGAGTTCACGTGGTAATTCATTGATTTGAGCTTCTATCATTCAGTCAATGTCTCGAGATTAACGCTATCCTTTAATGGAACAAGCTACATTCGTTCAGTCGTTGTATTCAATGAATCAGTTGTTAATCGTTGATTCTTTGAAACAAACAACACACTGTTTTAGTGAATCCAACTGCATGCTCTCTGCATTCTGCTTTCAATGAAGCAAACTGTATTCATTCAAATCTTGTGACAAACTTTAATCATTGATAAACTGAATCAGGTGATTCTTTGAAAGAAACATAACTCATTTGTTTAGTGAATCCAACAGCATTCATTCATACAATCGAAAAAACTGCATGCATTCATTAAATGAATCAGAGTGCACGTGGTACTTCAATGGCTTGAGCTTCAGTCTTTCAGTCAATGTCTTGAGCTTAACGCTTTCTTTCACTGAAGCAAATGGCATTCATTCAAAAATAATGTCAAACTTCAATCATTGAATCAATAAATCAAACGTTATTCATTTGATACAATGGAATAAACCTAACTCATTTGTTTAGTTATCCAACTGCATTCCATCCTACAGTCAAACAAACTGCATGCGTTCATTCAATGAAACAGAGTGCATTTGGTCATTCAATGACTTGAGCTTCTCTCATTCAGTCAATGTCTCGAGATTAAGGCTTTCATTCAGTGAGGCAAACTGCATTCATTCAAACATAATGTCAAACGTCAAACATTGAATTCAATAAATCAAACTTATTCATTGAATCAATGAAACAAACTTAACTCTTTTATTTAGTATATCCAACTGCATTCATTCACAACAAACTGCATGCATTCATTCAATGAAACAATGTGCAAGTGGTAATTCAATGAGTTGAGCTTCCCTCATTCAGTCAATGTCTCGAGATTGACGCTTTCTTTCAATGAAGCAAACTGCATTTTTTCAAACATAATGTCAATCTTCAATCATTGATTCAATACATCAAACGTTATGCATTCAATCAACGACACAAACTTAACTCATTTGTTTAGTGAATCCAGCTGCATTCTTTCATATAATCAAACAAACTGCATGCATCCGTTCAGTGAAACCGAATGGTCGTGGTAAGTCAATGACTTGACCTCTCTCATTCAGTCAATGTCTCGAGCTTAACGCTTTCATTCACTGAAGGAGACTGTATTCATTCAAACATAACGTCAAACTTCAATTATTGATTCAATAAATAAATCTGTATTCATTGATTGATTTAAACAAACTTAACTCATTTGTTTAGTAAATCTAACTGCACTCATTCATGCAATCCAACAAAACGCATGCACAAATTCAATGAAACGGAGTGCACGTGGTAATTCAATGATTTGAGCTTCACTCTTTCAGTCAATGTCTTGAGCTTTCATTCACTGAAGCAAACGGCATTCATTCAAAAATAATGTCAAACTTCAATCATTGAATCAATAAATCAAATGTTATTCATTTGATTCAATGGAATAAACCTAACTCATTTGTTTAGTTATCCAACTGCATTCATTCCTACTGTCAAACAAACTGAATGCATTCAGTCATGAAACAGAGTGCACGTGGTATCATGAATTCAATGAATCAGATGTTAATCTTTGATTCTTTGAAACAAACCTAATTCACTGTTTTAGTGAATGCAACTGCATTCGTTCTTACAATCAAACAAATTGCATGCATTCAATCAATGAAACAGAGTGCACGTGGTAATTCAATGACTTGAGCTTCTCTCATTCAGTCAATGACTCGAGCTTTACTCTTTCTTTCTGTCAGGCAAACTGCATTCATTCCTACAATCAAACAAACTGCACGCTTTCATTCAATGAAACTGATTGCACGTAGTAATTCAATGACTTGAGCTTCTCTCATTCAGTCAATGTCTCGAGCTTAACGCTTTCATTCAGTGCAGCAAACTGCATTCATTCAAAAATAATGTCAAACTTCAATCATTGATTCAATAAATCAAACGTTATTCATTGATTCAATGAAATAGTCGTAACTAATTTGTTTAGTTAATCCAACTGAATTAATTCAAGCAATCAAACAGAGTGCACGTGGTAATCATGAGTTCAATTAATCAGATGTTAATCGTTGATTCTTTGAAACAAACTTAATTCACTGTTTTAGTGAATCCAACTGCATTCATTCTTACAATCAAACAAACTGCATGCATTCAATCAATGAAACAGAGTGCACGTGGTAATTCAATGACTTGAGCTTCTCTCATTCAGTCAATGACTCGAGCTTTACTCTTTTTTTCAGTCAGGCAAACTGCATTCGTTCATACAATCAAACAAACTGCACGCTTTCATTCAATGAAACTGATTGCACGTAGTAATTCAATGACTTGAGCTTGTCTCATTCAGTCAATGTCTCGAGCTGACCGCTTTCATTCAGTGCAGCAAACTGCATTCATTCAAAGTTAATGTCAAACTTCAATCATTGATTCAATAAATCAAATCATTGATTCCATGAAATAAACTTAACTCATTTGTTTAGTAAATCCAACTGCATTCATTCAAATTATCAAACAAACTGCATGCATACATTCAATGAAACAGAGTGCAAAGTAGTAACTCAATGAATTGAGCCTCTCTCATTCAATCAATGTCTCGAGCTTAACGCTTTAATTTAGTGCAGCAAACTGCATTCATTCGCACATAATATCATACTTCAATTATTCATTCAATAAATCAAACGTTATTCATTGATTCAATGAAACAAACAACTGATTTGTTTAGTCAATCCAACTGCATTCATTCATACAATCAAACAACCCGGTTGCATTCATTCAATGAAACAGAGTGCTATGTGGTAAGTCAATGACTTGAGCTTCACTCTTTCAGTCAATGTCTCGAACTTAACGCTTTCATTCACGGAAGGAGACTGTATTCATTCAAACATAATGTCAAACTTCAATCATTGATTCAATAAATAAAACTTTATTCATTGATTGAATGAAACAAACTTAACTTTTTTGTTTAGTAAATCCTACTGCACTCATTCATGCATTCAAACAAACTGCACGTATTCATCCAAAGAAACAGAGTGCACATGGTCATTCAATGACTTGAGCTTCTCTCATTCAGGCATTGTCTCGAGCTTAACGCTTTCAATTCAGTGAAACAAACTACATTCATTCAAATTTAATGTAAAACTTCAATCATAGATTCAATTAAATAAACTTATCTCATTTGTTTAGTTAATCCAACTGCATTCATTCATACAGTCAAACAAACTGAATGCATTCAGTCATGAAACAGAGTGCACGTGGTATCATGAATTCAATGAATCAGATGTTAATCGTTGATTCTTTGAAACAAACTTAATTCACTGTTTTAGGGAATGCAACTGCATTCGTTCTTACAATCAAACAAACTGCATGCATTCAATCAATGAAACAGAGTGCACGTGGTAATTCAATGACTTGAGCTTCTCCCATTCAGTCAATGACTCGAGCTTTACTCTTTCTTTCTGTCAGGCAAACTGCATTCATTCCTACAATCAAACAAACTGCACGCTTTCATTCAATGAAACTGATTGCACGTAGTAATTCAATGACTTGTGCTTGTCTCATTCAGTCAATGTCTCGAGCTTAACGCTTTCATTCAGTGCAGCAAACTGCATTCATTCAAAAATAATGTCAAACTTCAATCATTGATTCAATAAATCAAACGTTATTCATTTGATTCAATGGAATAAACCTAACTCATTTGTTTAGTTATCCAACTGTATTACAGTCAAACAAACTGCATGCATTCATTCAATGAAACAGAGTTCACGTGGTACTTCATTGATTTGAGCTTCCATCATTCAGTCAATGTCTCGAGATTAACGCTATCTTTTAATGGAACAAGCTGCATTCGTTCAATCATTGAATCAAACTTCAATCATGAATTCAATGAATCAGATGTTAATCGTTGATTGTTTGAAACAAACGTAACACACTGTTTTAGTGACTCCAACTGCATGCTTTCATTCAATGAAGCAAACTGTATTCATACAAACTTTGTGCCAAACTTTAATTATTGATAAACTGAATCAGGTGTTAATAGCTGAGTTTTTGATACAAACATACCTCATTTGTTTAGTGAATCCAACAGCATTCATTCATACAATCAAAAAAACTGCATGCATTCATTAAATGACTTGAGTACTTCAATGACTTGAGCTTCTCTCATTCAGTCAATGTCTCGAGCTTAACGCTTTCATTCACTGAAGCAAACGGCATTCATTCAAACATAATGTCAATCTTCAATCATTGATTCAATAAATCAAACGTTATTCATTGATTCAATGAAACAAACTTAACTCATTTGTTTAGTGAATCCAACTGCATTATTTCATATAATCAAACTGCATGCGTTCATTCAATGAAACAGAGTGCATTTGGTCATTTAATGACTTGAGCTTCATTCAGTCAATGTCTCGAGATTAACCGTTTCATTCAGTGAGGCAAACTGCATTCATTCAAACATAATGTCAAACGTCAAATATTGATTCAATAAATCAAACTTATTCATTGAATCAATGAAACAAACTTAACTCTTTTATTTAGTATATCCAAATGCATTCATTCACAACAACCTGCATGCATTCATTCAATGAAACAATGTGCAAGTGGTAATTCAATGAGTTGAGCTTCCCTCATTCAGTCAATGTCTCGAGATTGACGCTTTCTTTCAATGAAGCAAACTGCATTTTTTCAAACATAATGTCAATCTTCAATCATTGATTCAATACATCAAACGTTATGCATTCAATCAACGACACAAACTTAACACATTTGTTTAGTGAATCCAACTGCATTCTTTCATATAAACAAACAAACTGCATGCATCCGTTCAGTGAAACCGAATGGTCGTGGTAAGTCAATGACTTGACCTTCTCTCATTTAGTCAATGTCTCGAGCTTAACGCTTTCATTCACTGAAGGAGACTGTATTCATTCAAACATAACGTCAAACTTCAATTATTGATTTAATAAATAAATCTGTATTCATTGATTGATTTAAACAAACTTAACTCATTTGTTTAGTAAATCTAACTGCACTCATTCATGCAATCAAACAAAACGCATGCACAAATTCAATGAAACGGAGTGCACGTGGTAATTCAATGATTTGAGCTTCACTCTTTCAGTCAATGTCTTGAGCTTAACGCTTTCATTCACTGAAGCAAACGGCATTCATTCAAAAATAATGTCAAACTTCAAACAAACTGCATGCATCCGTTCAGTGAAACCGAATGGTCGTGGTAAGTTAATGACTTGACCTTCTCTCATTCATTTAATATCTCGAGCTTAACGCTTTCATTCACTGAAGGAGTCTGTATTCATTCAAACATAATGTCAAACTTCAATCATTGATTCAATAAATAAATCTTTATTCATTGATTGATTGAAACAAACTTAACTCATTTGTTTAGTAAATCTAACTGCACTCATTCATGCAATCCAACAAAACGCATGCACAAATTCAATGAAACGGAGTGCACGTGGTAATTCAATGATTTGAGCTTCACTCTTTCAGTCAATGTCTTGAGCTTTCATTCACTGAAGCAAACGGCATTCATTCAAAAATAATGTCAAACTTCAATCATTGAATCAATAAATCAAATTTTATTCATTTGATTCAATGGAATAAACCTAACTCATTTGTTTAGTTATCCAACTGCATTCATTCCTACAGTCAAACAAACTGAATGCATTCAGTCATGAAACAGAGTGCACGTGGTATCATGAATTCAATGAATCAGATGTTAATCGTTGATTCTTTGAAACAAACTTAATTCACTGTTTTAGTGAATGCAACTGCATTCGTTCTTACAATCAAACAAACTGCATGCATTCAATCAATGAAACAGAGTGCACGTGGTAATTCAATGACTTGAGCTTCTCTCATTCAGTCAATGACTCGAGCTTTACTCTTTCTTTCTGTCAGGCAAACTGCATTCATTCCTAAATCAAACAAACTGCACGCTTTCATTCAATGAAACTGATTGCACGTCGTAATTCAATGACTTGAGCTTGTCTCATTCAGTCAATGCCTCGAGCTTAACGCTTTCATTCAGTGCAGCAAACTGCATTCAATCAAAAATAATGTCAAACTTCAATCATTGATTCAATAAATCAAACGTTATTCATTTGATTCAATGGAATAAACCTAACTCATTTGTTTAGTTATCCAACTGCATTCATTCCTACAGTCAAACAAACTGCATGCATTCATTCAATGAAACAGAGTTCACGTGATACTTCATTGATTTGAGCTTCCATCATTCAGTCAATGTCTCGAGATTAACGCTATCTTTTAATGGAACAAGCTGCATTCGTTCAATCATTGAATCAAACTTCAATCATGAATTCAATGAATCAGATGTTAATCGTTGATTGTTTGAAACAAACGTAACACACTGTTTTAGTGAATCCAACTGCATGCTTTCATTCAATGAAGCAAACTGTATTCATTCAAACTTTGTGCCAAACTTTAATTATTGATAAACTGAATCAGGTGTTAATAGCTGAGTCTTTGATACAAACATACCTCATTCGTTTAGTGAATCCAACAGCATTCATTCATACAATCAAAAAAACTGCATGCATTCATTAAATGACTTGAGTACTTCAATGACTTGAGCTTATCTCATTCAGTCAATGTCTCGATGTAAAGGCTTTCATTCACAGAAGCAAACGGCATTCATTCAAACATAATGTCAAGCTTCAATCATTGATTCAATAAATCAAACGTTATTCATTGATTCAATGAAACAAATTTAACTCATTTGTTTAGTGAATCCAACTGCATTCTTTCATATAATCAAACAAACTGCATGCGTTCATTCAATGAAACAGAGTGCATTTGGTCATTCAATGACTTGAGCTTCTCTCATTCAGTCAATGTCTCGAGATTAACGCTTTCATTCAGTGAGGCAAACTGCATTCATTCAAACATAATGTCAAACGTCAAACATTGATTCAATAAATCAAACTTATTCATTGAATCAATGAAACAAACTTAACTCTTTTATTTAGTATATCCAACTGCATTCATTCACAACAAACTGCATGCATTCATTCAATGAAACAATGTGCAAGTGGTAATTCAATGTGTTGAGCTTCCCTCATTCAGTCAATGTCTCGAGATTGACGCTTTCTTTCAATGAAGCAAACTGCATTTTTTCAAACATAATGTTCAATCATTGATTCAATACATCAAACGTTATGCATTCAATCAACGACACAAACTTAACTCATTTGTTTAGTGAATCCAACTGCATTCTTTCATATAATCAAACAAACTGCATGCATCCGTTCAGTGAAACCGAATGGTCGTGGTAAGTCAATGACTTGACCTTCTCTCATTCAGTCAATGTCTCGAGCTTAACGCTTTCATTCACTGAAGGAGACTGTATTCATTCAAACATAACGTCAAACTTCAATCATTCATTCAATAAATAAATCTGTATTCATTGATTGATTTAAACAAACTTAACTCATTTGTTTAGTAAATCTAACTGCACTCATTCATGCAATCAAACAAAACGCATGCTCAAATTCAATGAAACGGAGTGCACGTGGTAATTCAATGATTTGAGCTTCACTTTTTCAGTCAATGTCTTGAGTATAACGCTTTCATTCACTGAAGCAAACGGCATTCATTCAAAAATAATGTCAAACTTCAATCATTGAATCAATAAAACAAATGTTATTCATTTGATTCAATGTAATAAACCTAACTCATTTGTTTAGTTATCCAACTCCATTCATTCCTACAGTCAAACGAATTGCATGCATTCATTCAATGAAACAGAGTTCACGTGGTAATTCATTGATTTGAGCTTTTATCATTCAGTCAATGTCTCGAGACTAACGGTATCCGTTAATGGAACAAGCTACATTCGTTCAATCGTTGAATTCAATGAATCAGTTGTTAATCGTTGATTCTTTGAAACAAACAACACACTGTTTTCGTGAATCCAACTGCATGCTTTCATTTAATGAAGCAAACTGTATTCATTCAAATCTTGTGACAAACTTTAATCATTGATAAACTGAATCAGGTGTTAATAGCTAATTCTTTGAAACAAACATAACTCATTTGTTTAGTGAATCCAACAGCATTCATTCATACAATCAAAAAAACTGCATGCATTCATTAAATGAATCAGAGTGCACGTGGTACTTCAATGACTTGAGCTTCTCTCATTCAGTCAATGTCTCGAGCTGAAAGCTTTCCATCACTGAAGCAAACGGCAGTCATTCAAACATAATGTCAAGCTTCGATCATTGATTCAATAAATCAAACGTTATTCATTGATTCAATGAAACAAACTTAACTCATTTCTTTACTGAATCCAACTGCATTCTTTCATATAATCAAACAAACTGCATGTTAATCAAGCAAACTTCATTCAATGAAACAGAGTGTATTTGGTCTTTAAATGACTTGAGCTTCTCTCATTCAGTCAATGTCTCGAGATTAACGCTTTCATTCAGTGAGGCAAACTGCATTCATTCAAACATAATGTCAAACGTCAAACATTGATTCATTATATCAAACTTATTCATTGAATCAATGAAACAAACTTAACTCTTTTATTTAGTATATCCAACTGCATTCATTCACAACAAACTGCGTGCATTCATTCAATGAAACAATGTGCAAGTGGTAATTCAATGAGTTGAGCTTCCCTCATTCAGTCAATGTCTCGAGATTGACGCTTTCTTTCAATGAAGCGAACTGCATTTTTTTCAAACATAATGTCAATCTTCAATCATTGATTCAATACATCAAACGTTATGCATTCAATCAACGACACAAACTTAACTCATTTGTTTAGTGAATCCAACTGCATTCTTTCATATAATCAAACAAACTGCATGAATCCGTTCAGTGAAACCGAATGGTCGTGGTAAGTCAATGATTTGACCTTCTCTCATTCAGTCAATGTCTCGAGCTTAACGCTTTCATTATATTCATTCAAACATAATGTCAAACTTCAATCATTGATTCAATGAATAAATCTTTATTCATTGATTGATTGAAACAAACTTAACTCATTTGTTTAGTAAATCTAACTGCACTCATTCATGCAATCCAACAAAACCCAACTGCATTATTTCATATAATCAAACAAACTGCATGCATCAGTTCAGTGAAACCGAATGGTCGTGGTAGGTCAATGACTTGACCTTCTCTCATTCAGTCAATGTCTCGAGCTTAACGCTTTCATTCACTGAAGGAGTCTGTATTCATTCAAACATAATGTCAAACTTCAATCATTGATTCAATAAGTCGAACGTTATTCATTGATTGAATGAAACAAACTTCACTCATTTGTTTAGTGAATCCAACTGCATTCTTTCATATGATCAAACAAACTGCATGCGTTCATTCAATGAAACTGAGTGCATTTGGTCATTCAATGACTTGAGCTTCTCTCATTCAGTCAATGTCTCGAGATTAACGCTTTCATTCAGTGAGGCAAACTGCATTCATTCAAACATAATGTCAAACGTCAAACATTGATTCAATAAATCAAACTTATTCATTGAATCAATGAAACAAACTTAACACTTTTATTTAGTATATCCAACTGCATTCATTCACAACAAACTGCATGCATTCATTCAATGAAACAATGTGCAAGTGGTAATTCAATGTGCTGAGCTTCCCTCATTCAGTCAATGTCTCGAGATTGACGCTTTCTTTCAATGAAGCAAACTGCATTTTTTCAAACATAATGTCAATCTTCAATCATTGATTCAATACATCAAACGTTATGCATTCAATCAACGACACAAACTTAACTCATTTGTTTAGTGAATCCAACTGCATTCTTTCATATAATCAAACAAACTGCATGCATCCGTTCAGTGAAACCGAATGGTCGAGGTAAGTCAATTACTTGACCTTCTCTCATTCAGTCAATGTCTCGAGCTTAACGCTTTCATTCACTGAAGGAGACTGTATTCATTCAAACATCATGTCAAACTTCAATCATTGATTCAATAAATCAAATCATTGATTCCATGAAATAAACTTAACTCATTTGATTAGTAAATCCAACTGCATTCATTCAAATTATCAAATAAACTGCATGCATTCATTCAATGACTTGAGCTTCTCTCATTCAGTCAATGTCTCGAGCTTAACGCTTTCATTCACTGAAGCAAACGGCATTCATTCAAATATAATATCAAACGTCAAACATTGATTCAATAAATCAAGCTTATTCATTGAATCAATGATACACACTTAACTCTTTAATTTAGTATATCCAACTGCATTCATTCACAACAAACTGCATGCATTCATTCAATGAAACAATGTGCAAGTGGTAATTCAATGTGTTGAGCTTCCCTCATTCAGTCAATGTATCGAGATTGACGCTTTCTTTCAATGAAGCAAACTGCATTTTTTCAAACATAATGTCAATCTTCAATCATTGATTCAATACATCAAATGTTATGCATTCAATCAACGACACAAACTTACCTCATTTGTTTAGTGAATCCAACTGCATTCTTTCATATAATCAAACAAACTGCATGCATCCGTTCAGTGAAACCGAATGGTCGTGGTAAGTCAATGACTTGACCTTCTCTCATTCAGTCAATGTCTCGAGCTTAACGCTTTCATTCACTGAAGGAGACTGTATTCATTCAAACATAACGTCAAACGTCAATCATTGATTCAATAAATAAATCTGTATTCATTGATTGATTTAAACAAACTTAACTCATTTGTTTAGTAAATCTAACTGCACTCATTCATGCAATCAAACAAAACGCATGCTCAAATTCAATGAAACGGAGTGCACTTGGTAATTCAATGATTTGAGCTTCACTCTTTCAGTCAATGTCTTGAGTATAACGCTTTCATTCACTGAAGCAAACGGCATTCATTCAAAAATAATGTCAAACTTCAATCATTGAATCAATAAAACAAATGTTATTCATTTGATTCAATGGAAGAAACCTAACTCATCTGTTTAGTTATCCAACTCCATTCATTCCTACAGTCAAACGAATTGCATGCATTCATTCAATGAAACAGAGTTCACGTGGTAATTCATTGATTTGAGCTTCTCTCATTCAGTCAATGTCTCGAGATTAACGGTATCCGTTAATGGAACAAGCTACATTCGTTCAATCGTTGAATTCAATGAATCAGTTGTTAATCGTTGATTCTTTGAAACAAACAACACACTGTTTTCGTGAATCCAACTGCATGCTTTCATTTAATGAAGCAAACTGTATTCATTCAAATCTTGTGACAAACTTTAATCATTGATAAACTGAATCAGGTGTTAATAGCTAATTCTTTGAAACAAACATAACTCATTTGTTTAGTGAATCCAACAGCATTCATTCATACAATCAAAAAAACTGCATGCATTCATTAAATGAATCAGAGTGCACGTGGTACTTCAATGACTTGAGCTTCTCTCATTCAGTCAATGTCTCGAGCTGAAAGCTTTCCATCACTGAAGCAAACGGCAGTCATTCAAACATAATGTCAAGCTTCGATCATTGATTCAATAAATCAAACGTTATTCATTGATTCAATGAAACAAACTTAACTCATTTCTTTACTGAATCCAACTGCATTCTTTCATATAATCAAACAAACTGCATGTTAATCAAGCAAACTTCATTCAATGAAACAGAGTGTATTTGGTCTTTAAATGACTTGAGCTTCTCTCATTCAGTCAATGTCTCGAGATTAACGCTTTCATTCAGTGAGGCAAACTGCATTCATTCAAACATAATGTCAAACGTCAAACATTGATTCATTATATCAAACTTATTCATTGAATCAATGAAACAAACTTAACTCTTTTATTTAGTATATCCAACTGCATTCATTCACAACAAACTGCGTGCATTCATTCAATGAAACAATGTGCAAGTGGTAATTCAATGAGTTGAGCTTCCCTCATTCAGTCAATGTCTCGAGATTGACGCTTTCTTTCAATGAAGCGAACTGCATTTTTTCAAACATAATGTCAATCTTCAATCATTGATTCAATACATCAAACGTTATGCATTCAATCAACGACACAAACTTAACTCATTTGTTTAGTGAATCCAACTGCATTCTTTCATATAATCAAACAAACTGCATGAATCCGTTCAGTGAAACCGAATGGTCGTGGTAAGTCAATGACTTGACCTTCTCTCATTCAGTCAATGTCTCGAGCTTAACGCTTTCATTATATTCATTCAAACATAATGTCAAACTTCAATCATTGATTCAATAAATAAATCTTTATTCATTGATTGATTGAAACAAACTTAACTCATTTGTTTAGTAAATCTAACTGCACTCATTCATGCAATCCAACAAAACCCAACTGCATTATTTCATATAATCAAACAAACTGCATGCATCAGTTCAGTGAAACCGAATGGTCGTGATAGGTCAATGACTTGACCTTCTCTCATTCAGTCAATGTCTCGAGCTTAACGCTTTCATTCACTGAAGGAGTCTGTATTCATTCAAACATAATGTCAAACTTCAATCATTGATTCAATAAGTCGAACGTTATTCATTGATTGAATGAAACAAACTTCACTCATTTGTTTAGTGAATCCAACTGCATTCTTTCATATGATCAAACAAACTGCATGCGTTCATTCAATGAAACTGAGTGCATTTGGTCATTCAATGACTTGAGCTTCTCTCATTCAGTCAATGTCTCGAGATTAACGCTTTCATTCAGTGAGGCAAACTGCATTCATTCAAACATAATGTCAAACGTCAAACATTGATTCAATAAATCAAACTTATTCATTGAATCAATGAAACAAACTTAACACTTTTATTTAGTATATCCAACTGCATTCATTCACAACAAACTGCATGCATTCATTCAATGAAACAATGTGCAAGTGGTAATTCAATGTGCTGAGCTTCCCTCATTCAGTCAATGTCTCGAGATTGACGCTTTCTTTCAATGAAGCAAACTGCATTTTTTCAAACATAATGTCAATCTTCAATCATTGATTCAATACATCAAACGTTATGCATTCAATCAACGACACAAACTTAACTCATTTGTTTAGTGAATCCAACTGCATTCTTTCATATAATCAAACAAACTGCATGCATCCGTTCAGTGAAACCGAATGGTCGAGGTAAGTCAATTACTTGACCTTCTCTCATTCAGTCAATGTCTCGAGCTTAACGCTTTCATTCACTGAAGGAGACTGTATTCATTCAAACATAATGTCAAACTTCAATCATTGATTCAATAAGTAAATCTTTATTCATTGATTGATTGAAACAAACTTAACTCATTTGTTTAGTAAATCTAATTGCACTCATTCATGCAATCAAACAAAACGCATGCGCAAATTCAATGAAACGGAGTGCAGTTGGTAATTCAATGATTTGAGCTTCATTCTTTCGTTGATTCTTTGAAACAAACAACACACTGTTTTAGTGAATCCAACTGCATGCTTTCATTCAATGAAGCAAACTGTAATTCATTCAAATCTTGTGACAAACTTTAATCATTGATAAACTGAATCAGGTGTTAATAGCTGATTCTTTGAAACAAACATAACTCATTTGTTTAGTGAATCCAACAGCATTCATTCATACAATCAAAAAAACTGCATGCATGCATTAAATGTTCAGAGTGCACGTGGTACTTCAAAGACTTGATCTTCTCTCATTCAGTAAATGTCTCAAGCTTAACGCTTTCATTCAGTGAAGCAAATTGCATTCATTCGCACATAATGTCATACTTCAATCATTGATTCAATAAATCAAACGTTATTCATTGATTCAATGAAATAGTCGTAACTAATGTGTTTAGTTAATCCAACTGAATTAATTCAAGCAATCAAACAGAGTGCACGTGGTAATCATGATTTCAATGAATCAGATGTTAATCGTTGATTCTTTGAAACAAACTTAATTCACTGTTTTAGTGAATCCAACAGCATTCATTCATACAATCAAAAAAACTGCATGCATTCATTAAAAGATCAGAGTGCACGTGGTACTTCAAAGACTTGAGCTTCTCTCATTCAGTCAATGTCTCGAGTTAAACCCCTTAATTCAGTGCAGCAAACTGCATTCATTCAAACATCATGTCAAACTTCAATCATTGATTCAATAAATCAAATCATTGATTCCATGAAATAAACTTAACTCATTTGATTAGTAAATCCAACTGCATTCATTCAAATTATCAAATAAACTGCATGCATTCATTCAATGACTTGAGCTTCTCTCATTCAGTCAATGTCTCGAGCTTAACGCTTTCATTCACTGAAGCAAACGGCATTCATTCAAATATAATGTCAAACGTCAAACATTGATTCAATAAATCAAGCTTATTCATTGAATCAATGATACACACTTAACTCTTTAATTTAGTATATCCAACTGCATTCATTCACAACAAACTGCATGCATTCATTCAATGAAACAATGTGCAAGTGGTAATTCAATGTGTTGAGCTTCCCTCATTCAGTCAATGTATCGAGATTGACGCTTTCTTTCAATGAAGCAAACTGCATTTTTTCAAACATAATGTCAATCTTCAATCATTGATTCAATACATCAAATGTTATGCATTCAATCAACGACACAAACTTACCTCATTTGTTTAGTGAATCCAACTGCATTCTTTCATATAATCAAACAAACTGCATGCATCCGTTCAGTGAAACCGAATGGTCGTGGTAAGTCAATGACTTGACCTTCTCTCATTCAGTCAATGTCTCGAGCTTAACGCTTTCATTCACTGAAGGAGACTGTATTCATTCAAACATAACGTCAAACTTCAATCATTGATTCAATAAATAAATCTGTATTCATTGATTGATTTAAACAAACTTAACTCATTTGTTTAGTAAATCTAACTGCACTCATTCATGCAATCAAACAAAACGCATGCTCAAATTCAATGAAACGGAGTGCACTTGGTAATTCAATGATTTGAGCTTCACTCTTTCAGTCAATGTCTTGAGTATAACGCTTTCATTCACTGAAGCAAACGGCATTCATTCAAAAATAATGTCAAACTTCAATCATTGAATCAATAAAACAAATGTTATTCATTTGATTCAATGGAATAAACCTAACTCATTTGTTTAGTTATCCAACTCCATTCATTCCTACAGTCAAACGAATTGCATGCATTCATTCAATGAAACAGAGTTCACGTGGTAATTCATTGATTTGAGCTTCTCTCATTCAGTCAATGTCTCGAGATTAACGGTATCCGTTAATGGAACAAGCTACATTCGTTCAATCGTTGAATTCAATGAATCAGTTGTTAATCGTTGATTCTTTGAAACAAACAACACACTGTTTTCGTGAATCCAACTGCATGCTTTCATTTAATGAAGCAAACTGTATTCATTCAAATCTTGTGACAAACTTTAATCATTGATAAACTGAATCAGGTGTTAATAGCTGATTCTTTGAAACAAACATAACTCATTTGTTTAGTGAATCCAACAGCATTCATTCATACAATCAAAAAAACTGCATGCATTCATTAAATGAATCAGAGTGCACGTGGTACTTCAATGACTTGAGCTTCTCTCATTCAGTCAATGTCTCGAACTGAAAGCTTTCATTCACTGAAGCAAACGGCAGTCATTCAAACATAATGTCAAGCTTCAATCATTGATTCAATAAATCAAACGTTATTCATTGATTCAATGAAACAAACTTAACTCATTTCTTTACTGAATCCAACTGCATTCTTTCATATAATCAAACAAACTGCATGTTAATCAAGCAAACTTCATTCAATGAAACAGAGTGTATTTGGTCTTTAAATGACTTGAGCTTCTCTCATTCAGTCAATGTCTCGAGATTAACGCTTTCATTCAGTGAGGCAAACTGCATTCATTCAAACATAATGTCAAACGTCAAACATTGATTCATTATATCAAACTTATTCATTGAATCAATGAAACAAACTTAACTCTTTTATTTAGTATATCCAACTGCATTCATTCACAACAAACTGCGTGCATTCATTCAATGAAACAATGTGCAAGTGGTAATTCAATGAGTTGAGCTTCCCTCATTCAGTCAATGTCTCGAGATTGACGCTTTCTTTCAATGAAGCGAACTGCATTTTTTCAAACATAATGTCAATCTTCAATCATTGATTCAATACATCAAACGTTATGCATTCAATCAACGACACAAACTTAACTCATTTGTTTAGTGAAACCAACTGCATTCTTTCATATAATCAAACAAACTGCATGAATCCGTTCAGTGAAACCGAATGGTCGTGGTAAGTCAATGACTTGACCTTCTCTCATTCAGTCAATGTCTCGAGCTTAACGCTTTCATTATATTCATTCAAACATAATGTCAAACTTCAATCATTGATTCAATAAATAAATCTTTATTCATTGATTGATTGAAACAAACTTAACTCATTTGTTTAGTAACACTAACTGCACTCATTCATGCAATCCAACAAAACCCAACTGCATTATTTCATATAATCAAACAAACTGCATGCATCAGTTCAGTGAAACCGAATGGTCGTGGTAGGTCAATGACTTGACCTTCTCTCATTCAGTCAATGTCTCGAGCTTAACGCTTTCATTCACTGAAGGAGTCTGTATTCATTCAAACATAATGTCAAACTTCAATCATTGATTCAATAAGTCGAACGTTATTCATTGATTGAATGAAACAAACTTCACTCATTTGTTTAGTGAATCCAACTGCATTCTTTCATATGATCAAACAAACTGCATGCGTTCATTCAATGAAACTGAGTGCATTTGGTCATTCAATGACTTGAGCTTCTCTCATTCAGTCAATGTCTCGAGATTAACGCTTTCATTCAGTGAGGCAAACTGCATTCATTCAAACATAATGTCAAACGTCAAACATTGATTCAATAAATCAAACTTATTCATTGAATCAATGAAACAAACTTAACACTTTTATTTAGTATATCCAACTGCATTCATTCACAACAAACTGCATGCATTCATTCAATGAAACAATGTGCAAGTGGTAATTCAATGTGCTGAGCTTCCCTCATTCAGTCAATGTCTCGAGATTGACGCTTTCTTTCAATGAAGCAAACTGCATTTTTTCAAACATAATGTCAATCTTCAATCATTGATTCAATACATCAAACGTTATGCATTCAATCAACGACACAAACTTAACTCATTTGTTTAGTGAATCCAACTGCATTCTTTCATATAATCAAACAAACTGCATGCATCCGTTCAGTGAAACCGAATGGTCGAGGTAAGTCAATTACTTGACCTTCTCTCATTCAGTCAATGTCTCGAGCTTAACGCTTTCATTCACTGAAGGAGACTGTATTCATTCAAACATCATGTCAAACTTCAATCATTGATTCAATAAATCAAATCATTGATTCCATGAAATAAACTTAACTCATTTGATTAGTAAATCCAACTGCATTCATTCAAATTATCAAATAAACTGCATGCATTCATTCAATGACTTGAGCTTCTCTCATTCAGTCAATGTCTCGAGCTTAACGCTTTCATTCACTGAAGCAAACGGCATTCATTCAAATATAATGTCAAACGTCAAACATTGATTCAATAAATCAAGCTTATTCATTGAATCAATGATACACACTTAACTCTTTAATTTAGTATATCCAACTGCATTCATTCACAACAAACTGCATGCATTCATTCAATGAAACAATGTGCAAGTGGTAATTCAATGTGTTGAGCTTCCCTCATTCAGTCAATGTATCGAGATTGACGCTTTCTTTCAATGAAGCAAACTGCATTTTTTCAAACATAATGTCAATCTTCAATCATTGATTCAATACATCAAATGTTATGCATTCAATCAACGACACAAACTTACCTCATTTGTTTAGTGAATCCAACTGCATTCTTTCATATAATCAAACAAACTGCATGCATCCGTTCAGTGAAACCGAATGGTCGTGGTAAGTCAATGACTTGACCTTCTCTCATTCAGTCAATGTCTCGAGCTTAACGCTTTCATTCACTGAAGGAGACTGTATTCATTCAAACATAACGTCAAACGTCAATCATTGATTCAATAAATAAATCTGTATTCATTGATTGATTTAAACAAACTTAACTCATTTGTTTAGTAAATCTAACTGCACTCATTCATGCAATCAAACAAAACGCATGCTCAAATTCAATGAAACGGAGTGCACTTGGTAATTCAATGATTTGAGCTTCACTCTTTCAGTCAATGTCTTGAGTATAACGCTTTCATTCACTGAAGCAAACGGCATTCATTCAAAAATAATGTCAAACTTCAATCATTGAATCAATAAAACAAATGTTATTCATTTGATTCAATGGAAGAAACCTAACTCATCTGTTTAGTTATCCAACTCCATTCATTCCTACAGTCAAACGAATTGCATGCATTCATTCAATGAAACAGAGTTCACGTGGTAATTCATTGATTTGAGCTTCTCTCATTCAGTCAATGTCTCGAGATTAACGGTATCCGTTAATGGAACAAGCTACATTCGTTCAATCGTTGAATTCAATGAATCAGTTGTTAATCGTTGATTCTTTGAAACAAACAACACACTGTTTTCGTGAATCCAACTGCATGCTTTCATTTAATGAAGCAAACTGTATTCATTCAAATCTTGTGACAAACTTTAATCATTGATAAACTGAATCAGGTGTTAATAGCTAATTCTTTGAAACAAACATAACTCATTTGTTTAGTGAATCCAACAGCATTCATTCATACAATCAAAAAAACTGCATGCATTCATTAAATGAATCAGAGTGCACGTGGTACTTCAATGACTTGAGCTTCTCTCATTCAGTCAATGTCTCGAGCTGAAAGCTTTCCATCACTGAAGCAAACGGCAGTCATTCAAACATAATGTCAAGCTTCGATCATTGATTCAATAAATCAAACGTTATTCATTGATTCAATGAAACAAACTTAACTCATTTCTTTACTGAATCCAACTGCATTCTTTCATATAATCAAACAAACTGCATGTTAATCAAGCAAACTTCATTCAATGAAACAGAGTGTATTTGGTCTTTAAATGACTTGAGCTTCTCTCATTCAGTCAATGTCTCTAGATTAACGCTTTCATTCAGTGAGGCAAACTGCATTCATTCAAACATAATGTCAAACGTCAAACATTGATTCATTATATCAAACTTATTCATTGAATCAATGAAACAAACTTAACTCTTTTATTTAGTATATCCAACTGCATTCATTCACAACAAACTGCGTGCATTCATTCAATGAAACAATGTGCAAGTGGTAATTCAATGAGTTGAGCTTCCCTCATTCAGTCAATGTCTCGAGATTGACGCTTTCTTTCAATGAAGCGAACTGCATTTTTTCAAACATAATGTCAATCTTCAATCATTGATTCAATACATCAAACGTTATGCATTCAATCAACGACACAAACTTAACTCATTTGTTTAGTGAATCCAACTGCATTCTTTCATATAATCAAACAAACTGCATGAATCCGTTCAGTGAAACCGAATGGTCGTGGTAAGTCAATGACTTGACCTTCTCTCATTCAGTCAATGTCTCGAGCTTAACGCTTTCATTATATTCATTCAAACATAATGTCAAACTTCAATCATTGATTCAATAAATAAATCTTTATTCATTGATTGATTGAAACAAACTTAACTCATTTGTTTAGTAAATCTAACTGCACTCATTCATGCAATCCAACAAAACCCAACTGCATTATTTCATATAATCAAACAAACTGCATGCATCAGTTCAGTGAAACCGAATGGTCGTGGTAGGTCAATGACTTGACCTTCTCTCATTCAGTCAATGTCTCGAGCTTAACGCTTTCATTCACTGAAGGAGTCTGTATTCATTCAAACATAATGTCAAACTTCAATCATTGATTCAATAAGTCGAACGTTATTCATTGATTGAATGAAACAAACTTCACTCATTTGTTTAGTGAATCCAACTGCATTCTTTCATATGATCAAACAAACTGCATGCGTTCATTCAATGAAACTGAGTGCATTTGGTCATTCAATGACTTGAGCTTCTCTCATTCAGTCAATGTCTCGAGATTAACGCTTTCATTCAGTGAGGCAAACTGCATTCATTCAAACATAATGTCAAACGTCAAACATTGATTCAATAAATCAAACTTATTCATTGAATCAATGAAACAAACTTAACACTTTTATTTAGTATATCCAACTGCATTCATTCACAACAAACTGCATGCATTCATTCAATGAAACAATGTGCAAGTGGTAATTCAATGTGCTGAGCTTCCCTCATTCAGTCAATGTCTCGAGATTGACGCTTTCTTTCAATGAAGCAAACTGCATTTTTTCAAACATAATGTCAATCTTCAATCATTGATTCAATACATCAAACGTTATGCATTCAATCAACGACACAAACTTAACTCATTTGTTTAGTGAATCCAACTGCATTCTTTCATATAATCAAACAAACTGCATGCATCCGTTCAGTGAAACCGAATGGTCGAGGTAAGTCAATTACTTGACCTTCTCTCATTCAGTCAATGTCTCGAGCTTAACGCTTTCATTCACTGAAGGAGACTGTATTCATTCAAACATAATGTCAAACTTCAATCATTGATTCAATAAGTAAATCTTTATTCATTGATTGATTGAAACAAACTTAACTCATTTGTTTAGTAAATCTAATTGCACTCATTCATGCAATCAAACAAAACGCATGCGCAAATTCAATGAAACGGAGTGCAGTTGGTAATTCAATGATTTGAGCTTCATTCTTTCGTTGATTCTTTGAAACAAACAACACACTGTTTTAGTGAATCCAACTGCATGCTTTCATTCAATGAAGCAAACTGTAATTCATTCAAATCTTGTGACAAACTTTAATCATTGATAAACTGAATCAGGTGTTAATAGCTGATTCTTTGAAACAAACATAACTCATTTGTTTAGTGAATCCAACAGCATTCATTCATACAATCAAAAAAACTGCATGCATGCATTAAATGTTCAGAGTGCACGTGGTACTTCAAAGACTTGATCTTCTCTCATTCAGTAAATGTCTCAAGCTTAACGCTTTCATTCAGTGAAGCAAATTGCATTCATTCGCACATAATGTCATACTTCAATCATTGATTCAATAAATCAAACGTTATTCATTGATTCAATGAAATAGTCGTAACTAATGTGTTTAGTTAATCCAACTGAATTAATTCAAGCAATCAAACAGAGTGCACGTGGTAATCATGATTTCAATGAATCAGATGTTAATCGTTGATTCTTTGAAACAAACTTAATTCACTGTTTTAGTGAATCCAACAGCATTCATTCATACAATCAAAAAAACTGCATGCATTCATTAAAAGATCAGAGTGCACGTGGTACTTCAAAGACTTGAGCTTCTCTCATTCAGTCAATGTCTCGAGTTAAACCCCTTAATTCAGTGCAGCAAACTGCATTCATTCAAACATCATGTCAAACTTCAATCATTGATTCAATAAATCAAATCATTGATTCCATGAAATAAACTTAACTCATTTGATTAGTAAATCCAACTGCATTCATTCAAATTATCAAATAAACTGCATGCATTCATTCAATGACTTGAGCTTCTCTCATTCAGTCAATGTCTCGAGCTTAACGCTTTCATTCACTGAAGCAAACGGCATTCATTCAAATATAATGTCAAACGTCAAACATTGATTCAATAAATCAAGCTTATTCATTGAATCAATGATACACACTTAACTCTTTAATTTAGTATATCCAACTGCATTCATTCACAACAAACTGCATGCATTCATTCAATGAAACAATGTGCAAGTGGTAATTCAATGTGTTGAGCTTCCCTCATTCAGTCAATGTATCGAGATTGACGCTTTCTTTCAATGAAGCAAACTGCATTTTTTCAAACATAATGTCAATCTTCAATCATTGATTCAATACATCAAATGTTATGCATTCAATCAACGACACAAACTTACCTCATTTGTTTAGTGAATCCAACTGCATTCTTTCATATAATCAAACAAACTGCATGCATCCGTTCAGTGAAACCGAATGGTCGTGGTAAGTCAATGACTTGACCTTCTCTCATTCAGTCAATGTCTCGAGCTTAACGCTTTCATTCACTGAAGGAGACTGTATTCATTCAAACATAACGTCAAACTTCAATCATTGATTCAATAAATAAATCTGTATTCATTGATTGATTTAAACAAACTTAACTCATTTGTTTAGTAAATCTAACTGCACTCATTCATGCAATCAAACAAAACGCATGCTCAAATTCAATGAAACGGAGTGCACTTGGTAATTCAATGATTTGAGCTTCACTCTTTCAGTCAATGTCTTGAGTATAACGCTTTCATTCACTGAAGCAAACGGCATTCATTCAAAAATAATGTCAAACTTCAATCATTGAATCAATAAAACAAATGTTATTCATTTGATTCAATGGAATAAACCTAACTCATTTGTTTAGTTATCCAACTCCATTCATTCCTACAGTCAAACGAATTGCATGCATTCATTCAATGAAACAGAGTTCACGTGGTAATTCATTGATTTGAGCTTCTCTCATTCAGTCAATGTCTCGAGATTAACGGTATCCGTTAATGGAACAAGCTACATTCGTTCAATCGTTGAATTCAATGAATCAGTTGTTAATCGTTGATTCTTTGAAACAAACAACACACTGTTTTCGTGAATCCAACTGCATGCTTTCATTTAATGAAGCAAACTGTATTCATTCAAATCTTGTGACAAACTTTAATCATTGATAAACTGAATCAGGTGTTAATAGCTGATTCTTTGAAACAAACATAACTCATTTGTTTAGTGAATCCAACAGCATTCATTCATACAATCAAAAAAACTGCATGCATTCATTAAATGAATCAGAGTGCACGTGGTACTTCAATGACTTGAGCTTCTCTCATTCAGTCAATGTCTCGAACTGAAAGCTTTCATTCACTGAAGCAAACGGCAGTCATTCAAACATAATGTCAAGCTTCAATCATTGATTCAATAAATCAAACGTTATTCATTGATTCAATGAAACAAACTTAACTCATTTCTTTACTGAATCCAACTGCATTCTTTCATATAATCAAACAAACTGCATGTTAATCAAGCAAACTTCATTCAATGAAACAGAGTGTATTTGGTCTTTAAATGACTTGAGCTTCTCTCATTCAGTCAATGTCTCTAGATTAACGCTTTCATTCAGTGAGGCAAACTGCATTCATTCAAACATAATGTCAAACGTCAAACATTGATTCATTATATCAAACTTATTCATTGAATCAATGAAACAAACTTAACTCTTTTATTTAGTATATCCAACTGCATTCATTCACAACAAACTGCGTGCATTCATTCAATGAAACAATGTGCAAGTGGTAATTCAATGAGTTGAGCTTCCCTCATTCAGTCAATGTCTCGAGATTGACGCTTTCTTTCAATGAAGCGAACTGCATTTTTTCAAACATAATGTCAATCTTCAATCATTGATTCAATACATCAAACGTTATGCATTCAATCAACGACACAAACTTAACTCATTTGTTTAGTGAATCCAACTGCATTCTTTCATATAATCAAACAAACTGCATGAATCCGTTCAGTGAAACCGAATGGTCGTGGTAAGTCAATGACTTGACCTTCTCTCATTCAGTCAATGTCTCGAGCTTAACGCTTTCATTATATTCATTCAAACATAATGTCAAACTTCAATCATTGATTCAATAAATAAATCTTTATTCATTGATTGATTGAAACAAACTTAACTCATTTGTTTAGTAAATCTAACTGCACTCATTCATGCAATCCAACAAAACCCAACTGCATTATTTCATATAATCAAACAAACTGCATGCATCAGTTCAGTGAAACCGAATGGTCGTGGTAGGTCAATGACTTGACCTTCTCTCATTCAGTCAATGTCTCGAGCTTAACGCTTTCATTCACTGAAGGAGTCTGTATTCATTCAAACATAATGTCAAACTTCAATCATTGATTCAATAAGTCGAACGTTATTCATTGATTGAATGAAACAAACTTCACTCATTTGTTTAGTGAATCCAACTGCATTCTTTCATATGATCAAACAAACTGCATGCGTTCATTCAATGAAACTGAGTGCATTTGGTCATTCAATGACTTGAGCTTCTCTCATTCAGTCAATGTCTCGAGATTAACGCTTTCATTCAGTGAGGCAAACTGCATTCATTCAAACATAATGTCAAACGTCAAACATTGATTCAATAAATCAAACTTATTCATTGAATCAATGAAACAAACTTAACACTTTTATTTAGTATATCCAACTGCATTCATTCACAACAAACTGCATGCATTCATTCAATGAAACAATGTGCAAGTGGTAATTCAATGTGCTGAGCTTCCCTCATTCAGTCAATGTCTCGAGATTGACGCTTTCTTTCAATGAAGCAAACTGCATTTTTTCAAACATAATGTCAATCTTCAATCATTGATTCAATACATCAAACGTTATGCATTCAATCAACGACACAAACTTAACTCATTTGTTTAGTGAATCCAACTGCATTCTTTCATATAATCAAACAAACTGCATGCATCCGTTCAGTGAAACCGAATGGTCGAGGTAAGTCAATTACTTGACCTTCTCTCATTCAGTCAATGTCTCGAGCTTAACGCTTTCATTCACTGAAGGAGACTGTATTCATTCAAACATCATGTCAAACTTCAATCATTGATTCAATAAATCAAATCATTGATTCCATGAAATAAACTTAACTCATTTGATTAGTAAATCCAACTGCATTCATTCAAATTATCAAATAAACTGCATGCATTCATTCAATGACTTGAGCTTCTCTCATTCAGTCAATGTCTCGAGCTTAACGCTTTCATTCACTGAAGCAAACGGCATTCATTCAAATATAATGTCAAACGTCAAACATTGATTCAATAAATCAAGCTTATTCATTGAATCAATGATACACACTTAACTCTTTAATTTAGTATATCCAACTGCATTCATTCACAACAAACTGCATGCATTCATTCAATGAAACAATGTGCAAGTGGTAATTCAATGTGTTGAGCTTCCCTCATTCAGTCAATGTATCGAGATTGACGCTTTCTTTCAATGAAGCAAACTGCATTTTTTCAAACATAATGTCAATCTTCAATCATTGATTCAATACATCAAATGTTATGCATTCAATCAACGACACAAACTTACCTCATTTGTTTAGTGAATCCAACTGCATTCTTTCATATAATCAAACAAACTGCATGCATCCGTTCAGTGAAACCGAATGGTCGTGGTAAGTCAATGACTTGACCTTCTCTCATTCAGTCAATGTCTCGAGCTTAACGCTTTCATTCACTGAAGGAGACTGTATTCATTCAAACATAACGTCAAACGTCAATCATTGATTCAATAAATAAATCTGTATTCATTGATTGATTTAAACAAACTTAACTCATTTGTTTAGTAAATCTAACTGCACTCATTCATGCAATCAAACAAAACGCATGCTCAAATTCAATGAAACGGAGTGCACTTGGTAATTCAATGATTTGAGCTTCACTCTTTCAGTCAATGTCTTGAGTATAACGCTTTCATTCACTGAAGCAAACGGCATTCATTCAAAAATAATGTCAAACTTCAATCATTGAATCAATAAAACAAATGTTATTCATTTGATTCAATGGAAGAAACCTAACTCATCTGTTTAGTTATCCAACTCCATTCATTCCTACAGTCAAACGAATTGCATGCATTCATTCAATGAAACAGAGTTCACGTGGTAATTCATTGATTTGAGCTTCTCTCATTCAGTCAATGTCTCGAGATTAACGGTATCCGTTAATGGAACAAGCTACATTCGTTCAATCGTTGAATTCAATGAATCAGTTGTTAATCGTTGATTCTTTGAAACAAACAACACACTGTTTTCGTGAATCCAACTGCATGCTTTCATTTAATGAAGCAAACTGTATTCATTCAAATCTTGTGACAAACTTTAATCATTGATAAACTGAATCAGGTGTTAATAGCTGATTCTTTGAAACAAACATAACTCATTTGTTTAGTGAATCCAACAGCATTCATTCATACAATCAAAAAAACTGCATGCATTCATTAAATGAATCAGAGTGCACGTGGTACTTCAATGACTTGAGCTTCTCTCATTCAGTCAATGTCTCGAACTGAAAGCTTTCATTCACTGAAGCAAACGGCAGTCATTCAAACATAATGTCAAGCTTCAATCATTGATTCAATAAATCAAACGTTATTCATTGATTCAATGAAACAAACTTAACTCATTTCTTTACTGAATCCAACTGCATTCTTTCATATAATCAAACAAACTGCATGTTAATCAAGCAAACTTCATTCAATGAAACAGAGTGTATTTGGTCTTTAAATGACTTGAGCTTCTCTCATTCAGTCAATGTCTCTAGATTAACGCTTTCATTCAGTGAGGCAAACTGCATTCATTCAAACATAATGTCAAACGTCAAACATTGATTCATTATATCAAACTTATTCATTGAATCAATGAAACAAACTTAACTCTTTTATTTAGTATATCCAACTGCATTCATTCACAACAAACTGCGTGCATTCATTCAATGAAACAATGTGCAAGTGGTAATTCAATGAGTTGAGCTTCCCTCATTCAGTCAATGTCTCGAGATTGACGCTTTCTTTCAATGAAGCGAACTGCATTTTTTCAAACATAATGTCAATCTTCAATCATTGATTCAATACATCAAACGTTATGCATTCAATCAACGACACAAACTTAACTCATTTGTTTAGTGAATCCAACTGCATTCTTTCATATAATCAAACAAACTGCATGAATCCGTTCAGTGAAACCGAATGGTCGTGGTAAGTCAATGACTTGACCTTCTCTCATTCAGTCAATGTCTCGAGCTTAACGCTTTCATTATATTCATTCAAACATAATGTCAAACTTCAATCATTGATTCAATAAATAAATCTTTATTCATTGATTGATTGAAACAAACTTAACTCATTTGTTTAGTAAATCTAACTGCACTCATTCATGCAATCCAACAAAACCCAACTGCATTATTTCATATAATCAAACAAACTGCATGCATCAGTTCAGTGAAACCGAATGGTCGTGGTAGGTCAATGACTTGACCTTCTCTCATTCAGTCAATGTCTCGAGCTTAACGCTTTCATTCACTGAAGGAGTCTGTATTCATTCAAACATAATGTCAAACTTCAATCATTGATTCAATAAGTCGAACGTTATTCATTGATTGAATGAAACAAACTTCACTCATTTGTTTAGTGAATCCAACTGCATTCTTTCATATGATCAAACAAACTGCATGCGTTCATTCAATGAAACTGAGTGCATTTGGTCATTCAATGACTTGAGCTTCTCTCATTCAGTCAATGTCTCGAGATTAACGCTTTCATTCAGTGAGGCAAACTGCATTCATTCAAACATAATGTCAAACGTCAAACATTGATTCAATAAATCAAACTTATTCATTGAATCAATGAAACAAACTTAACACTTTTATTTAGTATATCCAACTGCATTCATTCACAACAAACTGCATGCATTCATTCAATGAAACAATGTGCAAGTGGTAATTCAATGTGCTGAGCTTCCCTCATTCAGTCAATGTCTCGAGATTGACGCTTTCTTTCAATGAAGCAAACTGCATTTTTTCAAACATAATGTCAATCTTCAATCATTGATTCAATACATCAAACGTTATGCATTCAATCAACGACACAAACTTAACTCATTTGTTTAGTGAATCCAACTGCATTCTTTCATATAATCAAACAAACTGCATGCATCCGTTCAGTGAAACCGAATGGTCGAGGTAAGTCAATTACTTGACCTTCTCTCATTCAGTCAATGTCTCGAGCTTAACGCTTTCATTCACTGAAGGAGACTGTATTCATTCAAACATAATGTCAAACTTCAATCATTGATTCAATAAGTAAATCTTTATTCATTGATTGATTGAAACAAACTTAACTCATTTGTTTAGTAAATCTAATTGCACTCATTCATGCAATCAAACAAAACGCATGCGCAAATTCAATGAAACGGAGTGCAGTTGGTAATTCAATGATTTGAGCTTCATTCTTTCGTTGATTCTTTGAAACAAACAACACACTGTTTTAGTGAATCCAACTGCATGCTTTCATTCAATGAAGCAAACTGTAATTCATTCAAATCTTGTGACAAACTTTAATCATTGATAAACTGAATCAGGTGTTAATAGCTGATTCTTTGAAACAAACATAACTCATTTGTTTAGTGAATCCAACAGCATTCATTCATACAATCAAAAAAACTGCATGCATGCATTAAATGTTCAGAGTGCACGTGGTACTTCAAAGACTTGATCTTCTCTCATTCAGTAAATGTCTCAAGCTTAACGCTTTCATTCAGTGAAGCAAATTGCATTCATTCGCACATAATGTCATACTTCAATCATTGATTCAATAAATCAAACGTTATTCATTGATTCAATGAAATAGTCGTAACTAATGTGTTTAGTTAATCCAACTGAATTAATTCAAGCAATCAAACAGAGTGCACGTGGTAATCATGATTTCAATGAATCAGATGTTAATCGTTGATTCTTTGAAACAAACTTAATTCACTGTTTTAGTGAATCCAACAGCATTCATTCATACAATCAAAAAAACTGCATGCATTCATTAAAAGATCAGAGTGCACGTGGTACTTCAAAGACTTGAGCTTCTCTCATTCAGTCAATGTCTCGAGTTAAACCCCTTAATTCAGTGCAGCAAACTGCATTCATTCAAACATCATGTCAAACTTCAATCATTGATTCAATAAATCAAATCATTGATTCCATGAAATAAACTTAACTCATTTGATTAGTAAATCCAACTGCATTCATTCAAATTATCAAATAAACTGCATGCATTCATTCAATGACTTGAGCTTCTCTCATTCAGTCAATGTCTCGAGCTTAACGCTTTCATTCACTGAAGCAAACGGCATTCATTCAAATATAATGTCAAACGTCAAACATTGATTCAATAAATCAAGCTTATTCATTGAATCAATGATACACACTTAACTCTTTAATTTAGTATATCCAACTGCATTCATTCACAACAAACTGCATGCATTCATTCAATGAAACAATGTGCAAGTGGTAATTCAATGTGTTGAGCTTCCCTCATTCAGTCAATGTATCGAGATTGACGCTTTCTTTCAATGAAGCAAACTGCATTTTTTCAAACATAATGTCAATCTTCAATCATTGATTCAATACATCAAATGTTATGCATTCAATCAACGACACAAACTTACCTCATTTGTTTAGTGAATCCAACTGCATTCTTTCATATAATCAAACAAACTGCATGCATCCGTTCAGTGAAACCGAATGGTCGTGGTAAGTCAATGACTTGACCTTCTCTCATTCAGTCAATGTCTTGAGTATAACGCTTTCATTCAAACGAATTGCATGCATTCATTCAATGAAACAGAGTTCACGTGGTAATTCATTGATTTGAGCTTCTCTCATTCAGTCAATGTCTCGAGATTAACGGTATCCGTTAATGGAACAAGCTACATTCGTTCAATCGTTGAATTCAATGAATCAGTTGTTAATCGTTGATTCATTGAAACAAACAACACACTGTTTTCGTGAATCCAACTGCATGCTTTCATTTAATGAAGCAAACTGTATTCATTCAAATCTTGTGACAAACTTTAATCATTGATAAACTGAATCAGGTGTTAATAGCTGATTCTTTGAAACAAACATAACTCATTTGTTTAGTGAATCCAACAGCATTCATTCATACAATCAAAAAAACTGCATGCATTCATTAAATGAATCAGAGTGCACGTGTTACTTCAATGACTTGAGCTTCTCTCATTCAGTCAATGTCTCGAGCTGAAAGCTTTCCATCACTGAAGCAAACGGCAGTCATTCAAACATAATGTCAAGCTTCAATCATTGATTCAATAAATCAAACGTTATTCATTGATTCAATGAAACAAACTTAACTCATTTCTTTACTGAATCCAACTGCATTCTTTCATATAATCAAACAAACTGCATGTTAATCAAGCAAACTTCTTTCAATGAAACAGAGTGTATTTGGTCTTTAAATGACTTGAGCTTCTCTCATTCAGTCAATGTCTCGAGATTAACGCTTTCATTCAGTGAGGCAAACTGCATTCATTCATACATAATGTCAAACGTCAAACATTGATTCATTATATCAAACTTATTCATTGAATCAATGAAACAAACTTAACTCTTTTATTTAGTATATCCAACTGCATTCATTCACAACAAACTGCGTGCATTCATTCAATGAAACAATGTGCAAGTGGTAATTCATTGACTTGAGCTTCTCTCATTCAGTCAATGACTCGAGCTTTACTCTTTCTTTCAGTCAGGCAAACTGCATTCATTCAAACATAATGTCAATCGTCATACATTGATTCAATAAATCAAACTTAATGATTCAATGAAACAAACTTAACTCATTTGTTTAGAGTTTCAAACTGCGTTCATTCATACAATCAAACAAACTGCACGCTTTCATTCAATGAAACTGATTGCACGTAGTAATTCGATTGAATTCTCTCATTCAGTCAATGTCTCGAGCTTTACACTTTCATTCAGTGCAGCAAACTGCATTAATTCAAAGTTAATGTCAAACTTCAATCATTGATTCAATAAATCAATTCATTGATTCCATGAAATAAACTTAACTCATTTGTTTAGTAAATCCAACTGCATTCATTCAAATTATCAAACAAACTGCATGCATACATTCAATGAAACAGATGCAAAGTAGTAACTCAATGAATTGAGCCTCTCTCATTCAGTCAATGTGTCGAGCTTAACGCTTTAATTTAGTGAAGCAAACTGCATTCATTCGCACATATTATTATACTTCAATCATTCATTCAATAACTCAAACGTTATTCATTGATTCAATGTAAAAAAACAACTGATTTGATTCGTCAATCCAACTGCATTCATTCATACAATCAAACAACCCGGTTGCATTCATTCAATGAAACAGAGTGCCATGTGGTAAGTCAATGACTTGAGCTTCACTTTTTCAGTCAATGTCTCGAGCTTAACGCACTATACACTGATGGAGACTGTATTCATTCACACATAATGTCAAACTTCAATCATTGATTCAATAAATAAAACTTTATTCATTGATTGAATGAAACAAACTTAACTTTTTTGTTTAGTGAATCCTACTGCACTCATTCATGCATTCAAACAAACTGCAATTAAGCTCAATGTCTCGAGCTTAACGCTTTCATTCAGTGAAGCAAACTGCAATGATTCAAACATAATGTCAAACTTGAATCATTGATTCATTGATTCAATGAAACAAACTTAACTCATTTGTTTAGTGTATAAAACTGCAGTCATTCATAAAATCAAGCAAACTGAACGTATTCATCCAAAGAAACAGAGTGCACGTGGTAATTCAATAACTTGAGCTTCTCTCTTTCAGTCAATGTGTAGAGATGAACGTTATCCTTCAATGCAACAAGCTGCAATCGTTCAATCGTTGAATTAAACTTCATTCATGAATTCAGATGTTTATCGTTGATTCTTTAAAACAAACTTAACTCACTGTTTTACTGAATCCAACTGCATGAACTAAACTATATTCAATCAAACTTTGTGCCAAACTCCAATCATTCATTCAGTGAATCAGATGTTAATTGCAGATTCTTTGAAACAAACTAACTCATTTGTTTAGTAAATCCATTTGCATTCATTTAAACAATCAAACAAACTGCATACATTCATTCAATGAAACCTACTGTTCGTGGGAATTCAATGACTTGAGGTTCTCTCATTCATTCAATGTCTCGAGCTTAACGCTTTCATTCAGTGAAGCAAACTGCATTCATTCAAACATAATGTCAAATTTCAAACATTGATTCAAAAAATCACACGTTATTCATTGATTGAATGAAACAAACTTAACTCATTTGTTTAGTGTATAAAACTGCAGTCATTCATACAATCAAACAAACTGCATGCATTCATTCAATGAAACAGAGTGCACATGGTAATTCAATAATTGAGCCTCTCTCATTCAGTCAATAACTCGAGATTAACGCGTTAATTCAGTGAAGCAAACTGCATTCATTCAAACATAACATCAACTTCAACCATTGATCCAATAAATCAAACGTCATTCATTGATTGAATAAAACAAACTTAACTCATTTGTTTAGTCAATCCAACTGCTTTCATTCACAACAAATTGCATGCAATCGTTCAATGAAACAGTGAGCAATTTGGTAATTCAATGAGTTGAGCTTCCCACATTCAGTCAATGTCTCGAGATTGACGCTTCTTTCAATGAAGCAAACTGCATTTATTCAAACATAATGTCAAATCTGAATCATTGATTCAATGCAACAAACTTAACTCATTTCTTTAGTAAATCCAACTGCATTCATTCATACAATCAAAGAAACTGCATGCATTCATTCAATGAAACAGAGGGCACGTGGTGATTCAATGAGTTGAGCCTCTCTCATTCAGTCAATATCTCGAGATTAACGCGTTCATTCAGTGAAGCAAACTGCATTCATTCAAACATAACATCAAACTTCAATCATTGATCCAATAACTCAAACGTTATTCATTGAATCAATGAAACAGACTTAACTCATTTGTTTCGTGAAACCAAACAAATTTCTTTCATTAAATCAAATAAACTGCATGCGTTTGTTCAATGAAACGGAGTGCACGTGCTATTCCTTTGCGTAAAGAATTTCCCATTTATTCTGTGAAACAAACTGCAAAGATTAATTTAATTAAACAGACTGCACGTGTTAATTCAATCACGAGAACTTCTCTCGTTTATTCAAAATCTCGAGCTTTACGCTTCCATTCATTGAAACAAACTGCACCCATTCGTTCAATGAAACAGAGTTCACGTTTGTAATCAATGAGATTACCTTCTCTCATTCAGTCAATGTCTCCAGCTTTCATTCAGTGAAACAAACTGCATTCATTCAAACATAATATCATACTTCAATCATTCATTCAATAAATCAAACGTTATTCATTGATTCAATGTAACAAACAACTGATTTGTTTAGTCAATCCAACTGCATTCATTCATACAACCAAACAACCCGGTTGCATTCATTCAATGAAACAGAGTGCATGTGGTTAGTCAAAGACTTGAGCTTCACTCTTTCAGTCAATGTCTTAACGCTTTCATTCACTGAAGGAAACGGCATTCATTCAAAAATAATGTCAAACTTCAATCATTGAATCAATAAATCAAATGTTATTCATTTGATTCAATGGAATAAACCTAACTCATTTGTTTAGTTATCCAACAGCATTCATTCCTACAGTCAAACAAACTGCATGCATTCATTCAATGAAACAGAGTTCACGTGGTAATTCATTGATTTGAGCTTCTATCATTCAGTCAATGTCTCGAGATTAACGCTATCCTTTAATGGAACAAACTGCATTCGTTCAATCGTTGAATTCAATGAATCAGTTGTTAATCGTTGATTCTTTGAAACAAACAACACACTGTTTTAGTGAATCCAACTGCATGCTTTCTGCATTCTGCATTCAATGAAGCAAACTGTATTCATTCAAATCTTGTGACAAACTTTAATCATTGATAAACTGAATCAGGTGTTAATAGCTGATTCTTTGAAACAAACATGACTCATTTGTTTAGTGAATCCAACAGCATTCATTCATACAATCAAAAAAACTGCATGCATTCATTAAATGAATCAGAGTGCACGTGGTACTTCAATGACTTGAGCTTCTCTCATTCAGTCAATGTCTCGAACTGAAAGCTTTCATTCACTGAAGCAAACGGCAGTCATTCAAACATAATGTCAAGCTTCAATCATTGATTCAATAAATCAAACGTTATTCATTGATTCAATGAAACAAACTTAACTCATTTCTTTACTGAATCCAACTGCATTCTTTCATATAATCAAACAAACTGCATGTTAATCAAGCAAACTTCTTTCAATGAAACAGAGTGTATTTGGTCTTTAAATGACTTGAGCTTCTCTCATTCAGTCAATGTCTCGAGATTAACGCTTTCATTCAGTGAGGCAAACTGCATTCATTCATACATAATGTCAAACGTCAAACATTGATTCATTATATCAAACTTATTCATTGAATCAATGAAACAAACTTAACTCTTTTATTTAGTATATCCAACTGCATTCATTCACAACAAACTGCGTGCATTCATTCAATGAAACAATGTGCAAGTGGTAATTCATTGACTTGAGCTTCTCTCATTCAGTCAATGACTCGAGCTTTACTCTTTCTTTCAGTCAGGCAAACTGCATTCATTCAAACATAATGTCAATCGTCATACATTGATTCAATAAATCAAACTTAATGATTCAATGAAACAAACTTAACTCATTTGTTTAGAGTTTCAAACTGCGTTCATTCATACAATCAAACAAACTGCACGCTTTCATTCAATGAAACTGATTGCACGTAGTAATTCGATTGAATTCTCTCATTCAGTCAATGTCTCGAGCTTTACACTTTCATTCAGTGCAGCAAACTGCATTAATTCAAAGTTAATGTCAAACTTCAATCATTGATTCAATAAATCAATTCATTGATTCCATGAAATAAACTTAACTCATTTGTTTAGTAAATCCAACTGCATTCATTCAAATTATCAAACAAACTGCATGCATACATTCAATGAAACAGATGCAAAGTAGTAACTCAATGAATTGAGCCTCTCTCATTCAGTCAATGTGTCGAGCTTAACGCTTTAATTTAGTGAAGCAAACTGCATTCATTCGCACATATTATTATACTTCAATCATTCATTCAATAACTCAAACGTTATTCATTGATTCAATGTAAAAAAACAACTGATTTGATTCGTCAATCCAACTGCATTCATTCATACAATCAAACAACCCGGTTGCATTCATTCAATGAAACAGAGTGCCATGTGGTAAGTCAATGACTTGAGCTTCACTTTTTCAGTCAATGTCTCGAGCTTAACGCACTATACACTGATGGAGACTGTATTCATTCACACATAATGTCAAACTTCAATCATTGATTCAATAAATAAAACTTTATTCATTGATTGAATGAAACAAACTTAACTTTTTTGTTTAGTGAATCCTACTGCACTCATTCATGCATTCAAACAAACTGCAATTAAGCTCAATGTCTCGAGCTTAACGCTTTCATTCAGTGAAGCAAACTGCAATGATTCAAACATAATGTCAAACTTGAATCATTGATTCATTGATTCAATGAAACAAACTTAACTCATTTGTTTAGTGTATAAAACTGCAGTCATTCATAAAATCAAGCAAACTGAACGTATTCATCCAAAGAAACAGAGTGCACGTGGTAATTCAATAACTTGAGCTTCTCTCTTTCAGTCAATGTGTAGAGATGAACGTTATCCTTCAATGCAACAAGCTGCAATCGTTCAATCGTTGAATTAAACTTCATTCATGAATTCAGATGTTTATCGTTGATTCTTTAAAACAAACTTAACTCACTGTTTTACTGAATCCAACTGCATGAACTAAACTATATTCAATCAAACTTTGTGCCAAACTCCAATCATTCATTCAGTGAATCAGATGTTAATTGCAGATTCTTTGAAACAAACTAACTCATTTGTTTAGTAAATCCATTTGCATTCATTTAAACAATCAAACAAACTGCATACATTCATTCAATGAAACCTACTGTTCGTGGGAATTCAATGACTTGAGGTTCTCTCATTCATTCAATGTCTCGAGCTTAACGCTTTCATTCAGTGAAGCAAACTGCATTCATTCAAACATAATGTCAAATTTCAAACATTGATTCAAAAAATCACACGTTATTCATTGATTGAATGAAACAAACTTAACTCATTTGTTTAGTGTATAAAACTGCAGTCATTCATACAATCAAACAAACTGCATGCATTCATTCAATGAAACAGAGTGCACATGGTAATTCAATAATTGAGCCTCTCTCATTCAGTCAATAACTCGAGATTAACGCGTTAATTCAGTGAAGCAAACTGCATTCATTCAAACATAACATCAACTTCAACCATTGATCCAATAAATCAAACGTCATTCATTGATTGAATAAAACAAACTTAACTCATTTGTTTAGTCAATCCAACTGCTTTCATTCACAACAAATTGCATGCAATCGTTCAATGAAACAGTGAGCAATTTGGTAATTCAATGAGTTGAGCTTCCCACATTCAGTCAATGTCTCGAGATTGACGCTTCTTTCAATGAAGCAAACTGCATTTATTCAAACATAATGTCAAATCTGAATCATTGATTCAATGCAACAAACTTAACTCATTTCTTTAGTAAATCCAACTGCATTCATTCATACAATCAAAGAAACTGCATGCATTCATTCAATGAAACAGAGGGCACGTGGTGATTCAATGAGTTGAGCCTCTCTCATTCAGTCAATATCTCGAGATTAACGCGTTCATTCAGTGAAGCAAACTGCATTCATTCAAACATAACATCAAACTTCAATCATTGATCCAATAACTCAAACGTTATTCATTGAATCAATGAAACAGACTTAACTCATTTGTTTCGTGAAACCAAACAAATTTCTTTCATTAAATCAAATAAACTGCATGCGTTTGTTCAATGAAACGGAGTGCACGTGCTATTCCTTTGCGTAAAGAATTTCCCATTTATTCTGTGAAACAAACTGCAAAGATTAATTTAATTAAACAGACTGCACGTGTTAATTCAATCACGAGAACTTCTCTCGTTTATTCAAAATCTCGAGCTTTACGCTTCCATTCATTGAAACAAACTGCACCCATTCGTTCAATGAAACAGAGTTCACGTTTGTAATCAATGAGATTACCTTCTCTCATTCAGTCAATGTCTCCAGCTTTCATTCAGTGAAACAAACTGCATTCATTCAAACATAATATCATACTTCAATCATTCATTCAATAAATCAAACGTTATTCATTGATTCAATGTAACAAACAACTGATTTGTTTAGTCAATCCAACTGCATTCATTCATACAACCAAACAACCCGGTTGCATTCATTCAATGAAACAGAGTGCATGTGGTTAGTCAAAGACTTGAGCTTCACTCTTTCAGTCAATGTCTTAACGCTTTCATTCACTGAAGGAAACGGCATTCATTCAAAAATAATGTCAAACTTCAATCATTGAATCAATAAATCAAATGTTATTCATTTGATTCAATGGAATAAACCTAACTCATTTGTTTAGTTATCCAACAGCATTCATTCCTACAGTCAAACAAACTGCATGCATTCATTCAATGAAACAGAGTTCACGTGGTAATTCATTGATTTGAGCTTCTATCATTCAGTCAATGTCTCGAGATTAACGCTATCCTTTAATGGAACAAACTGCATTCGTTCAATCGTTGAATTCAATGAATCAGTTGTTAATCGTTGATTCTTTGAAACAAACAACACACTGTTTTAGTGAATCCAACTGCATGCTTTCTGCATTCTGCATTCAATGAAGCAAACTGTATTCATTCAAATCTTGTGACAAACTTTAATCATTGATAAACTGAATCAGGTGTTAATAGCTGATTCTTTGAAACAAACATGACTCATTTGTTTAGTGAATCCAACAGCATTCATTCATACAATCAAAAAAACTGCATGCATTCATTAAATGAATCAGAGTGCACGTGGTACTTCAAAGACTTGAGCTTCTCTCATTCAGTCAATGTCTCGAGCTTAACGCTTTCATTCACTGAAGCAAACGGCATTCATTCAAACATAATGTCAAGCTTCAATCATTGATTCAATAAATCAAACGTTATTTATTGATTCAATGAAACAGTCGAAACTAATTTGTTTAGTTAATCCAACTGAATTAATTCAAGCAATCAAACAGAGTGCACGTGGTAATCATGAATTCAATTAATCAGATGTTAATCGTTGATTCTTTGAAACAAACGTAATTCACTGTTTTAGTGAATCCAACTGCATTCATTCATACAATCAAACAAACTGCATGCATTCAGTCAATGAAACAGAGTGCACGTGGTAATTCATTGACTTGAGCTTCTCTCATTCAGTCAATGACTCGAGCTTTACTCTTTCTTTCAGTCAGGCAAACTGCATTCATTCAAACATAATGTCAATCGTCATACATTGATTCAATAAATCAAACTTAATGATTCAATGAAACAAACTTAACTCATTTGTTTAGAGTTTCAAACTGCGTTCATTCATACAATCAAACAAACTGCACGCTTTCATTCAATGAAACTGATTGCACGTAGTAATTCGATTGAATTCTCTCATTCAGTCAATGTCTCGAGCTTTACACTTTCATTCAGTGCAGCAAACTGCATTAATTCAAAGTTAATGTCAAACTTCAATCATTGATTCAATAAATCAATTCATTGATTCCATGAAATAAACTTAACTCATTTGTTTAGTAAATCCAACTGCATTCATTCAAATTATCAAACAAACTGCATGCATACATTCAATGAAACAGATGCAAAGTAGTAACTCAATGAATTGAGCCTCTCTCATTCAGTCAATGTGTCGAGCTTAACGCTTTAATTTAGTGAAGCAAACTGCATTCATTCGCACATATTATTATACTTCAATCATTCATTCAATAACTCAAACGTTATTCATTGATTCAATGTAAAAAACAACTGATTTGATTCGTCAATCCAACTGCATTCATTCATACAATCAAACAACCCGGTTGCATTCATTCAATGAAACAGAGTGCCATGTGGTAAGTCAATGACTTGAGCTTCACTTTTTCAGTCAATGTCTCGAGCTTAACGCACTATACACTGATGGAGACTGTATTCATTCACACATAATGTCAAACTTCAATCATTGATTCAATAAATAAAACTTTATTCATTGATTGAATGAAACAAACTTAACTTTTTTGTTTAGTGAATCCTACTGCACTCATTCATGCATTCAAACAAACTGCAATTAAACTCAATGTCTCGAGCTTAACGCTTTCATTCAGTGAAGCAAACTGCAATGATTCAAACATAATGTCAAACTTGAATCATTGATTCATTGATTCAATGAAACAAACTTAACTCATTTGTTTAGTGTATAAAACTGCAGTCATTCATAAAATCAAGCAAACTGAACGTATTCATCCAAAGAAACAGAGTGCACGTGGTAATTCAATAACTTGAGCTTCTCTCTTTCAGTCAATGTGTAGAGATGAACGTTATCCTTCAATGCAACAAGCTGCAATCGTTCAATCGTTGAATTAAACTTCAATCATGAATTCAATGTATCAGATGTTTATCGTTGATTCTTTAAAACAAACTTAACTCACTGTTTTACTGAATCCAACTGCATGAACTAAACTATATTCAATCAAACTTTGTGCCAAACTCCAATCATTCATTCAGTGAATCAGATGTTAATTGCAGATTCTTTGAAACAAACTAACTCATTTGTTTAGTAAATCCATTTGCATTCATTTAAACAATCAAACAAACTGCATACATTCATTCAATGAAACCTACTGTTCGTGGGAATTCAATGACTTGAGGTTCTCTCATTCATTCAATGTCTCGAGCTTAACGCTTTCATTCAGTGAAGCAAACTGCATTCATTCAAACATAATGTCAAATTTCAAACATTGATTCAAAAAATCACGTTATTCATTGATTGAATGAAACAAACTTAACTCATTTGTTTAGTGTATAAAACTGCAGTCATTCATACAATCAAACAAACTGCATGCATTCATTCAATGAAACAGAGTGCACATGGTAATTCAATAATTGAGCCTCTCTCATTCAGTCAATAACTCGAGATTAACGCGTTAATTCAGTGAAGCAAACTGCATTCATTCAAACATAACATCAACTTCAACCATTGATCCAATAAATCAAACGTCATTCATTGATTGAATAAAACAAACTTAACTCATTTGTTTAGTCAATCCAACTGCTTTCATTCACAACAAATTGCATGCAATCGTTCAATGAAACAGTGAGCAATTTGGTAATTCAATGAGTTGAGCTTCCCACATTCAGTCAATGTCTCGAGATTGACGCTTCTTTCAATGAAGCAAACTGCATTTATTCAAACATAATGTCAAATCTGAATCATTGATTCAATGCAACAAACTTAACTCATTTCTTTAGTAAATCCAACTGCATTCATTCATACAATCAAAGAAACTGCATGCATTCATTCAATGAAACAGAGGGCACGTGGTGATTCAATGAGTTGAGCCTCTCTCATTCAGTCAATATCTCGAGATTAACGCGTTCATTCAGTGAAGCAAACTGCATTCATTCAAACATAACATCAAACTTCAATCATTGATCCAATAACTCAAACGTTATTCATTGAATCAATGAAACAGACTTAACTCATTTGTTTCGTGAAACCAAACAAATTTCTTTCATTAAATCAAATAAACTGCATGCGTTCGTTCAATGAAACGGAGTGCACGTGCTATTCCTTTGCGTAAAGAATTTCCCATTTATTCTGTGAAACAAACTGCAAAGATTAATTTAATTAAACAGACTGCACGTGTTAATTCAATCACGAGAACTTCTCTCGTTTATTCAAAATCTCGAGCTTTACGCTTCCATTCATTGAAACAAACTGCACCCATTCGTTCAATGAAACAGAGTTCACGTTTGTAATCAATGAGATTACCTTCTCTCATTCAGTCAATGTCTCCAGCTTTCATTCAGTGAAACAAACTGCATTCATTCAAACATAATATCATACTTCAATCATTCATTCAATAAATCAAACGTTATTCATTGATTCAATGTAACAAACAACTGATTTGTTTAGTCAATCCAACTGCATTCATTCATACAACCAAACAACCCGGTTGCATTCATTCAATGAAACAGAGTGCATGTGGTTAGTCAAAGACTTGAGCTTCACTCTTTCAGTCAATGTCTTAACGCTTTCATTCACTGAAGGAAACGGCATTCATTCAAAAATAATGTCAAACTTCAATCATTGAATCAATAAATCAAATGTTATTCATTTGATTCAATGGAATAAACCTAACTCATTTGTTTAGTTATCCAACAGCATTCATTCCTACAGTCAAACAAACTGCATGCATTCATTCAATGAAACAGAGTTCACGTGGTAATTCATTGATTTGAGCTTCTATCATTCAGTCAATGTCTCGAGATTAACGCTATCCTTTAATGGAACAAACTGCATTCGTTCAATCGTTGAATTCAATGAATCAGTTGTTAATCGTTGATTCTTTGAAACAAACAACACACTGTTTTAGTGAATCCAACTGCATGCTTTCTGCATTCTGCATTCAATGAAGCAAACTGTATTCATTCAAATCTTGTGACAAACTTTAATCATTGATAAACTGAATCAGGTGTTAATAGCTGATTCTTTGAAACAAACATGACTCATTTGTTTAGTGAATCCAACAGCATTCATTCATACAATCAAAAAAACTGCATGCATTCATTAAATGAATCAGAGTGCACGTGGTACTTCAAAGACTTGAGCTTCTCTCATTCAGTCAATGTCTCGAGCTTAACGCTTTCATTCACTGAAGCAAACGGCATTCATTCAAACATAATGTCAAGCTTCAATCATTGATTCAATAAATCAAACGTTATTTATTGATTCAATGAAACAGTCGAAACTAATTTGTTTAGTTAATCCAACTGAATTAATTCAAGCAATCAAACAGAGTGCACGTGGTAATCATGAATTCAATTAATCAGATGTTAATCGTTGATTCTTTGAAACAAACGTAATTCACTGTTTTAGTGAATCCAACTGCATTCATTCATACAATCAAACAAACTGCATGCATTCAGTCAATGAAACAGAGTGCACGTGGTAATTCATTGACTTGAGCTTCTCTCATTCAGTCAATGACTCGAGCTTTACTCTTTCTTTCAGTCAGGCAAACTGCATTCATTCAAACATAATGTCAATCGTCATACATTGATTCAATAAATCAAACTTAATGATTCAATGAAACAAACTTAACTCATTTGTTTAGAGTTTCAAACTGCGTTCATTCATACAATCAAACAAACTGCACGCTTTCATTCAATGAAACTGATTGCACGTAGTAATTCGATTGAATTCTCTCATTCAGTCAATGTCTCGAGCTTTACACTTTCATTCAGTGCAGCAAACTGCATTAATTCAAAGTTAATGTCAAACTTCAATCATTGATTCAATAAATCAATTCATTGATTCCATGAAATAAACTTAACTCATTTGTTTAGTAAATCCAACTGCATTCATTCAAATTATCAAACAAACTGCATGCATACATTCAATGAAACAGAGTGCAAAGTAGTAACTCAATGAATTGAGCCTCTCTCATTCAGTCAATGTGTCGAGCTTAACGCTTTAATTTAGTGAAGCAAACTGCATTCATTCGCACATATTATTATACTTCAATCATTCATTCAATAACTCAAACGTTATTCATTGATTCAATGTAAAAAACAACTGATTTGATTCGTCAATCCAACTGCATTCATTCATACAATCAAACAACCCGGTTGCATTCATTCAATGAAACAGAGTGCCATGTGGTAAGTCAATGACTTGAGCTTCACTTTTTCAGTCAATGTCTCGAGCTTAACGCACTATACACTGATGGAGACTGTATTCATTCACACATAATGTCAAACTTCAATCATTGATTCAATAAATAAAACTTTATTCATTGATTGAATGAAACAAACTTAACTTTTTTGTTTAGTGAATCCTACTGCACTCATTCATGCATTCAAACAAACTGCAATTAAGCTCAATGTCTCGAGCTTAACGCTTTCATTCAGTGAAGCAAACTGCAATGATTCAAACATAATGTCAAACTTGAATCATTGATTCATTGATTCAATGAAACAAACTTAACTCATTTGTTTAGTGTATAAAACTGCAGTCATTCATAAAATCAAGCAAACTGAACGTATTCATCCAAAGAAACAGAGTGCACGTGGTAATTCAATAACTTGAGCTTCTCTCTTTCAGTCAGTGTGTAGAGATGAACGTTATCCTTCAATGCAACAAGCTGCAATCGTTCAATCGTTGAATTAAACTTCAATCATGAATTCAATGTATCAGATGTTTATCGTTGATTCTTTAAAACAAACTTAACTCACTGTTTTACTGAATCCAACTGCATGAACTAAACTATATTCAATCAAACTTTGTGCCAAACCCCAATCATTCATTCAGTGAATCAGATGTTAATTGCAGATTCTTTGAAACAAACTAACTCATTTGTTTAGTAAATCCATTTGCATTCATTTAAACAATCAAACAAACTGCATACATTCATTCAATGAAACCTACTGTTCGTGGGAATTCAATGACTTGAGGTTCTCTCATTCATTCAATGTCTCGAGCTTAACGCTTTCATTCAGTGAAGCAAACTGCATTCATTCAAACATAATGTCAAATTTCAAACATTGATTCAAAAAATCACACGTTATTCATTGATTGAATGAAACAAACTTAACTCATTTGTTTAGTGTATAAAACTGCAGTCATTCATACAATCAAACAAACTGCATGCATTCATTCAATGAAACAGAGTGCACATGGTAATTCAGTAATTGAGCCTCTCTCATTCAGTCAATAACTCGAGATTAACACGTTAATTCAGTGAAGCAAACTGCATTCATTCAAACATAACATCAACTTCAACCATTGATCCAATAAATCAAACGTTATTCATTGATTGAATAAAACAAACTTAACTCATTTGTTTAGTCAATCCAACTGCTTTCATTCACAACAAATTGCATGCAATCGTTCAATGAAATAGTGAGCAATTTGGTAATTCAATGAGTTGAGCTTCCCACATTCAGTCAATGTCTCGAGATTGACGCTTCTTTCAATGAAGCAAACTGCATTTATTCAAACATAATGTCAAATCTGAATCATTGATTCAATGCAACAAACTTAACTCATTTCTTTAGTAAATCCAACTGCATTCATTCATACAATCAAAGAAACTGCATGCATTCATTCAATGAAACAGAGGGCACGTGGTGATTCAATGAGTTGAGCCTCTCTCATTCAGTCAATATCTCGAGATTAACGCGTTCATTCAGTGAAGCAAACTGCATTCATTCAAACATAACATCAAACTTCAATCATTGATCCAATAACTCAAACGTTATTCATTGAATCAATGAAACAGACTTAACTCATTTGTTTCGTGAAACCAAACAAATTTCTTTCATTAAATCAAATAAACTGCATGCGTTCGTTCAATGAAACGGAGTGCACGTGCTATTCCTTTGCGTAAAGAATTTCCCATTTATTCTGTGAAACAAACTGCAAAGATTAATTTAATTAAACAGACTGCACGTGTTAATTCAATCACGAGAACCTCTCTCGTTTATTCAAAATCTCGAGCTTTACGCTTCCATTCATTGAAACAAACTGCACCCATTCGTTCAATGAAACAGAGTTCACGTTTGTAATCAATGAGATTAGCTTCTCTCATTCAGTCAATGTCTCCAGCTTTCATTCAGTGAAACAAACTGCATTCATTCAAACATAATATCATACTTCAATCATTCATTCAATAAATCAAACGTTATTCATTGATTCAATGTAACAAACAACTGATTTGTTTAGTCAATCCAACTGCATTCATTCATACAACCAAACAACCCGGTTGCATTCATTCAATGAAACAGAGTGCATGTGGTTAGTCAAAGACTTGAGCTTCACTCTTTCAGTCAATGTCTTAACGCTTTCATTCACTGAAGGAGACTGTATTCATTCAAAAATAATGTCAAACTTCAATCATTGAATCAATAAATCAAATGTTATTCATTTGATTCAATGGAATAAACCTAACTCATTTGTTTAGTTATCCAACAGCATTCATTCCTACAGTCAAACAAACTGCATGCATTCATTCAATGAAACAGAGTTCACGTGGTAATTCATTCTCTCATTCAGTCAATGTCTCGAGCTTAACGCTTTCATTATATTCATTCAAACATAATGTCAAACTTCAATCATTGATTCAATAAATAAATCTTTATTCATTGATTGATTGAAACAAACTTAACTCATTTGTTTAGTAAATCTAACTGCACTCATTCATGCAATCCAACAAAACCCAACTACATTCTTTCATATAATCAAACAAACTGCATGCATCAGTTCAGTGAAACCGAATGGTCGTGGTAGGTCAATGACTTGACCTTCTCTCATTCAGTCAATGTCTCGAGCTTAACGCTTTCATTCACTGAAGGAGTCTGTATTCATTCAAACATAATGTCAAACTTCAATCATTGATTCAATAAGTCGAACGTTATTCATTGATTGAATGAAACAAACTTAACTCATTTGTTTAGTGAATCCAACTGCATTCTTTCATATGATCAAACAAACTGCATGCGTTCATTCAATGAAACTGAGTTCATTTGGTCATTCAATGACTTGAGCTTCTCTCATTCAGTCAATGTCTCGAGATTAACGCTTTCATTCAGTGAGGCAAACTGCATTCATTCAAACATAATGTCAAACGTCAAACATTGATTCAATAAATCAAACTTATTCATTGAATCAATGAAACAAACTTAACTCTTTTATTTAGTATATCCAACTGCATTCATTCACAACAAACTGCATGCATTCATTCAATGAAACAATGTGCAAGTGGTAATTCAATGTGCTGAGCTTCCCTCATTCAGTCAATGTCTCGAGATAGACGCTTTCTTTCAATGAAGCAAACTGCATTTTTTCAAACATAATGTCAATCTTCAATCATTGATTCAATACATCAAACGTTATGCATTCAATCAACGACACAAACTTAACACATTTGTTCAGGGAATCCAACTGCATTCTTTCATATAATCAAACAAACTGCATGCATCCGTTCAGTGAAACCGAATGGTCGTGGTAAGTCAATGACTTGACCTTCTCTCATTCAGTCAATGTCTCGAGCTTAACGCTTTCATTCACTGAACGTGACTGTATTCATTCAAACATAATGTCAAACTTCAATCATTGATTCAATAAGTAAATCTTTATTCATTGATTGATTGAAAAAACTTAACTCATTTGTTTAGTAAATCTAACTGCACTCATTCATGCAATCAAACAAAATGCATGCGCAAATTCAATGAAACGGAGTGCAGTTGGTAATTCAATGATTTGAGCTTCACTCTTTCGTTGATTCTTTGAAACAAACAACACACTGTTTTAGTGAATCCAACTGCATGCTTTCATTCAATGAAGCAAACTGCAATTCATTCAAATCTTGTGACAAACTTTAATCATTGATAAACTGAATCAGGTGTTAATAGCTGATTCTTTGAAACAAACATAACTCATTTGTTTAGTGAATCCAACAGCATTCATTCATACAATCAAAAAAACTGCATGCATGCATTAAATGTTCAGAGTGCACGTGGTACTTCAAAGACTTGATCTTCTCTCATTCAGTAAATGTCTCAAGCTTAACGCTTTCATTCAGTGAAGCAAATTGCATTCATTCGCACATAATGTCATACTTCAATCATTGATTCAATAAATCAAACGTTATTCATTGATTCAATGAAATAGTCGTAACTAATGTGTTTAGTTAATCCAACTGAATTAATTCAAGCAATCAAACAGAGTGCACGTGGTAATCATGATTTCAATGAATCAGATGTTAATCGTTGATTCTTTGAAACAAACTTAATTCACTGTTTTAGTGAATCCAACAGCATTCATTCATACAATCAAAAAAACTGCATGCATTCATTAAAAGATCAGAGTGCACGTGGTACTTCAAAGACTTGAGCTTCTCTCATTCAGTCAATGTCTAAAGCTTAACGCTTTCATTCAGTGAAGCAAATTGCATTCATTCGCACATAATGTCATACTTCAATCATTGATTCAATAAATCAAACGTTGTTCATTGATTCAATGAAACAGTCGTAACTAATTTGTTTTGTTAATCCAACTGAATTAATTCAAGCAATCAAACAGAGTGCACGTGGTAATCATGAATTCAATGAATCAGATGTTATTCGTTGATTCTTTGAAACAAACTTAATTCACTGTTTTAGTGAATCCAACTGCATTCATTCATACAATCAAACAAACTGCATGCATTCAGTCAATGAAACTGATTGCACGTAGTAATTCAATGACTTGAGCTTCTCTCATTCAGTCAATGTCTCGAGTTAAACCCCTTAATTCAGTGCAGCAAACTGCATTCATTCAAACATCATGTCAAACTTCAATCATTGATTCAATAAATCAAATCATTGATTCCATGAAATAAACTTAACTCATTTGATTAGTAAATCCAACTGCATTCATTCAAATTATCAAATAAACTGCATGCATTCATTCAATGACTTGAGCTTCTCTCATTCAGTCAATGTCTCGAGCTTAACGCTTTCATTCACTGAAGCAAACGGCATTCATTCAAATATAATGTCAAACGTCAAACATTGATTCAATAAATCAAGCTTATTCATTGAATCAATGACACAAACTTAACTCTTTAATTTAGTATATCCAACTGCATTCATTCACAACAAACTGCATGCAGTTCAATGAAACAATGTGCAAGTGGTAATTCAATGTGTTGAGCTTCCCTCATTCAGTCAATGTCTCGAGATTGACGCTTTCTTTCAATGAAGCAAACTGCATTTTTTCAAACATAATGTCAATCTTCAATCATTGATTCAATACATCAAACGTTATGCATTCAATCAACGACACAAACTTAACTCATTTGTTTAGTGAATCCAACTGCATTCTTTCATATAATCAAACAAACTGCATGAATCCGTTCAGTGAAACCGAATGGTCGTGGTAAGTCAATGACTTGACCTTCTCTCATTCAGTCAATGTCTCGAGCTTAACGCTTTCATTCACTGAAGGAGACTGTATTCATTCAAACATAACGTCAAACTTCAATCATTGATTCAATAAATAAATCTGTATTCATTGATTGATTTAAACAAACTTAACTCATTTGTTTAGTAAATCTAACTGCACTCATTCATGCAATCAAACAAAACGCATGCTCAAATTCAATGAAACGGAGTGCACGTGGTAATTCAATGATTTGAGCTTCACTCTTTCAGTCAATGTCTTGAGTATAACGCTTTCATTCAAACGAATTGCATGCATTCATTCAATGAAACAGAGTTCACGTGGTAATTCATTGATTTGAGCTTCTCTCATTCAGTCAATGTCTCGAGATTAACGGTATCCGTTAATGGAACAAGCTACATTCGTTCAATCGTTGAATTCAATGAATCAGTTGTTAATCGTTGATTCTTTGAAACAAACAACACACTGTTTTCGTGAATCCAACTGCATGCTTTCATTTAATGAAGCAAACTGTATTCATTCAAATCTTGTGACAAACTTTAATCATTGATAAACTGAATCAGGTGTTAATAGCTGATTCTTTGAAACAAACATAACTCATTTGTTTAGTGAATCCAACAGCATTCATTCATACAATCAAAAAAACTGCATGCATTCATTAAATGAATCAGAGTGCACGTGGTACTTCAATGACTTGAGCTTCTCTCATTCAGTCAATGTCTCGAGCTGAAAGCTTTCATTCACTGAAGCAAACGGCAGTCATTCAAACATAATGTCAAGCTTCAATCATTGATTCAATAAATCAAACGTTATTCATTGATTCAATGAAACAAACTTAACTCATTTCTTTACTGAATCCAACTGCATTCTTTCATATAATCAAACAAACTGCATGTTAATCAAGCAAACTTCTTTCAATGAAACAGAGTGTATTTGGTCTTTAAATGACTTGAGCTTCTCTCATTCAGTCAATGTCTCGAGATTAACGCTTTCATTCAGTGAGGCAAACTGCATTCATTCAAACATAATGTCAAACGTCAAACATTGATTCATTATATCAAACTTATTCATTGAATCAATGAAACAAACTTAACTCTTTTATTTAGTATATCCAACTGCATTCATTCACAACAAACTGCGTGCATTCATTCAATGAAACAATGTGCAAGTGGTAATTCATTGACTTGAGCTTCTCTCATTCAGTCAATGACTCGAGCTTTACTCTTTCTTTCAGTCAGGCAAACTGCATTCATTCAAACATAATGTCAATCGTCATACATTGATTCAATAAATCAAACAATGATTCAATGAAACAAACTTAACTCATTTGTTTAGAGTTTCAAACTGCGTTCATTCATACAATCAAACCAACTGCACGCTTTCATTCAATGAAACTGATTGCACGTAGTAATTCGATTGAATTCTCTCATTCAGTCAATGTCTCGAGCTTTACACTTTCATTCAGTGCAGCAAACTGCATTAATTCAAAGTTAATGTCAAACTTCAATCATTGATTCAATAAATCAATTCATTGATTCCATGAAATAAACTTAACTCATTTGTTTAGTAAATCCAACTGCATTCATTCAAATTATCAAACAAACTGCATGCATACATTCAATGAAACAGATGCAAAGTAGTAACTCAATGAATTGAGCCTCTCTCATTCAGTCAATGTGTCGAGCTTAACGCTTTAATTTAGTGAAGCAAACTGCATTCATTCGCACATATTATTATACTTCAATCATTCATTCAATAACTCAAACGTTATTCATTGATTCAATGTAAAAAACAACTGATTTGATTCGTCAATCCAACTGCATTCATTCATACAATCAAACAACCCGGTTGCATTCATTCAATGAAACAGAGTGCCATGTGGTAAGTCAATGACTTGAGCTTCACTTTTTCAGTCAATGTCTCGAGCTTAACGCACTATACACTGATGGAGACTGTATTCATTCACACATAATGTCAAACTTCAATCATTGATTCAATAAATAAAACTTTATTCATTGATTGAATGAAACAAACTTAACTTTTTTGTTTAGTGAATCCTACTGCACTCATTCATGCATTCAAACAAACTGCAATTAAGCTCAATGTCTCGAGCTTAACGCTTTCATTCAGTGAAGCAAACTGCAATGATTCAAACATAATGTCAAACTTGAATCATTGATTCATTGATTCAATGAAACAAACTTAACTCATTTGTTTAGTGTATAAAACTGCAGTCATTCATAAAATCAAGCAAACTGAACGTATTCATCCAAAGAAACAGAGTGCACGTGGTAATTCAATAACTTGAGCTTCTCTCTTTCAGTCAGTGTGTAGAGATGAACGTTATCCTTCAATGCAACAAGCTGCAATCGTTCAATCGTTGAATTAAACTTCAATCATGAATTCAATGTATCAGATGTTTATCGTTGATTCTTTAAAACAAACTTAACTCACTGTTTTACTGAATCCAACTGCATGAACTAAACTATATTCAATCAAACTTTGTGCCAAACCCCAATCATTCATTCAGTGAATCAGATGTTAATTGCAGATTCTTTGAAACAAACTAACTCATTTGTTTAGTAAATCCATTTGCATTCATTTAAACAATCAAACAAACTGCATACATTCATTCAATGAAACCTACTGTTCGTGGGAATTCAATGACTTGAGGTTCTCTCATTCATTCAATGTCTCGAGCTTAACGCTTTCATTCAGTGAAGCAAACTGCATTCATTCAAACATAATGTCAAATTTCAAACATTGATTCAAAAAATCACACGTTATTCATTGATTGAATGAAACAAACTTAACTCATTTGTTTAGTGTATAAAACTGCAGTCATTCATACAATCAAACAAACTGCATGCATTCATTCAATGAAACAGAGTGCACATGGTAATTCAGTAATTGAGCCTCTCTCATTCAGTCAATAACTCGAGATTAACACGTTAATTCAGTGAAGCAAACTGCATTCATTCAAACATAACATCAACTTCAACCATTGATCCAATAAATCAAACGTTATTCATTGATTGAATAAAACAAACTTAACTCATTTGTTTAGTCAATCCAACTGCTTTCATTCACAACAAATTGCATGCAATCGTTCAATGAAATAGTGAGCAATTTGGTAATTCAATGAGTTGAGCTTCCCACATTCAGTCAATGTCTCGAGATTGACGCTTCTTTCAATGAAGCAAACTGCATTTATTCAAACATAATGTCAAATCTGAATCATTGATTCAATGCAACAAACTTAACTCATTTCTTTAGTAAATCCAACTGCATTCATTCATACAATCAAAGAAACTGCATGCATTCATTCAATGAAACAGAGGGCACGTGGTGATTCAATGAGTTGAGCCTCTCTCATTCAGTCAATATCTCGAGATTAACGCGTTCATTCAGTGAAGCAAACTGCATTCATTCAAACATAACATCAAACTTCAATCATTGATCCAATAACTCAAACGTTATTCATTGAATCAATGAAACAGACTTAACTCATTTGTTTCGTGAAACCAAACAAATTTCTTTCATTAAATCAAATAAACTGCATGCGTTCGTTCAATGAAACGGAGTGCACGTGCTATTCCTTTGCGTAAAGAATTTCCCATTTATTCTGTGAAACAAACTGCAAAGATTAATTTAATTAAACAGACTGCACGTGTTAATTCAATCACGAGAACCTCTCTCGTTTATTCAAAATCTCGAGCTTTACGCTTCCATTCATTGAAACAAACTGCACCCATTCGTTCAATGAAACAGAGTTCACGTTTGTAATCAATGAGATTAGCTTCTCTCATTCAGTCAATGTCTCCAGCTTTCATTCAGTGAAACAAACTGCATTCATTCAAACATAATATCATACTTCAATCATTCATTCAATAAATCAAACGTTATTCATTGATTCAATGTAACAAACAACTGATTTGTTTAGTCAATCCAACTGCATTCATTCATACAACCAAACAACCCGGTTGCATTCATTCAATGAAACAGAGTGCATGTGGTTAGTCAAAGACTTGAGCTTCACTCTTTCAGTCAATGTCTTAACGCTTTCATTCACTGAAGGAGACTGTATTCATTCAAAAATAATGTCAAACTTCAATCATTGAATCAATAAATCAAATGTTATTCATTTGATTCAATGGAATAAACCTAACTCATTTGTTTAGTTATCCAACAGCATTCATTCCTACAGTCAAACAAACTGCATGCATTCATTCAATGAAACAGAGTTCACGTGGTAATTCATTCTCTCATTCAGTCAATGTCTCGAGCTTAACGCTTTCATTATATTCATTCAAACATAATGTCAAACTTCAATCATTGATTCAATAAATAAATCTTTATTCATTGATTGATTGAAACAAACTTAACTCATTTGTTTAGTAAATCTAACTGCACTCATTCATGCAATCCAACAAAACCCAACTACATTCTTTCATATAATCAAACAAACTGCATGCATCAGTTCAGTGAAACCGAATGGTCGTGGTAGGTCAATGACTTGACCTTCTCTCATTCAGTCAATGTCTCGAGCTTAACGCTTTCATTCACTGAAGGAGTCTGTATTCATTCAAACATAATGTCAAACTTCAATCATTGATTCAATAAGTCGAACGTTATTCATTGATTGAATGAAACAAACTTAACTCATTTGTTTAGTGAATCCAACTGCATTCTTTCATATGATCAAACAAACTGCATGCGTTCATTCAATGAAACTGAGTTCATTTGGTCATTCAATGACTTGAGCTTCTCTCATTCAGTCAATGTCTCGAGATTAACGCTTTCATTCAGTGAGGCAAACTGCATTCATTCAAACATAATGTCAAACGTCAAACATTGATTCAATAAATCAAACTTATTCATTGAATCAATGAAACAAACTTAACTCTTTTATTTAGTATATCCAACTGCATTCATTCACAACAAACTGCATGCATTCATTCAATGAAACAATGTGCAAGTGGTAATTCAATGTGCTGAGCTTCCCTCATTCAGTCAATGTCTCGAGATAGACGCTTTCTTTCAATGAAGCAAACTGCATTTTTTCAAACATAATGTCAATCTTCAATCATTGATTCAATACATCAAACGTTATGCATTCAATCAACGACACAAACTTAACACATTTGTTCAGGGAATCCAACTGCATTCTTTCATATAATCAAACAAACTGCATGCATCCGTTCAGTGAAACCGAATGGTCGTGGTAAGTCAATGACTTGACCTTCTCTCATTCAGTCAATGTCTCGAGCTTAACGCTTTCATTCACTGAACGTGACTGTATTCATTCAAACATAATGTCAAACTTCAATCATTGATTCAATAAGTAAATCTTTATTCATTGATTGATTGAAAAAACTTAACTCATTTGTTTAGTAAATCTAACTGCACTCATTCATGCAATCAAACAAAATGCATGCGCAAATTCAATGAAACGGAGTGCAGTTGGTAATTCAATGATTTGAGCTTCACTCTTTCGTTGATTCTTTGAAACAAACAACACACTGTTTTAGTGAATCCAACTGCATGCTTTCATTCAATGAAGCAAACTGTAATTCATTCAAATCTTGTGACAAACTTTAATCATTGATAAACTGAATCAGGTGTTAATAGCTGATTCTTTGAAACAAACATAACTCATTTGTTTAGTGAATCCAACAGCATTCATTCATACAATCAAAAAAACTGCATGCATGCATTAAATGTTCAGAGTGCACGTGGTACTTCAAAGACTTGATCTTCTCTCATTCAGTAAATGTCTCAAGCTTAACGCTTTCATTCAGTGAAGCAAATTGCATTCATTCGCACATAATGTCATACTTCAATCATTGATTCAATAAATCAAACGTTATTCATTGATTCAATGAAATAGTCGTAACTAATGTGTTTAGTTAATCCAACTGAATTAATTCAAGCAATCAAACAGAGTGCACGTGGTAATCATGATTTCAATGAATCAGATGTTAATCGTTGATTCTTTGAAACAAACTTAATTCACTGTTTTAGTGAATCCAACAGCATTCATTCATACAATCAAAAAAACTGCATGCATTCATTAAAAGATCAGAGTGCACGTGGTACTTCAAAGACTTGAGCTTCTCTCATTCAGTCAATGTCTAAAGCTTAACGCTTTCATTCAGTGAAGCAAATTGCATTCATTCGCACATAATGTCATACTTCAATCATTGATTCAATAAATCAAACGTTGTTCATTGATTCAATGAAACAGTCGTAACTAATTTGTTTTGTTAATCCAACTGAATTAATTCAAGCAATCAAACAGAGTGCACGTGGTAATCATGAATTCAATGAATCAGATGTTATTCGTTGATTCTTTGAAACAAACTTAATTCACTGTTTTAGTGAATCCAACTGCATTCATTCATACAATCAAACAAACTGCATGCATTCAGTCAATGAAACTGATTGCACGTAGTAATTCAATGACTTGAGCTTCTCTCATTCAGTCAATGTCTCGAGTTAAACCCCTTAATTCAGTGCAGCAAACTGCATTCATTCAAACATCATGTCAAACTTCAATCATTGATTCAATAAATCAAATCATTGATTCCATGAAATAAACTTAACTCATTTGATTAGTAAATCCAACTGCATTCATTCAAATTATCAAATAAACTGCATGCATTCATTCAATGACTTGAGCTTCTCTCATTCAGTCAATGTCTCGAGCTTAACGCTTTCATTCACTGAAGCAAACGGCATTCATTCAAATATAATGTCAAACGTCAAACATTGATTCAATAAATCAAGCTTATTCATTGAATCAATGACACAAACTTAACTCTTTAATTTAGTATATCCAACTGCATTCATTCACAACAAACTGCATGCAGTTCAATGAAACAATGTGCAAGTGGTAATTCAATGTGTTGAGCTTCCCTCATTCAGTCAATGTCTCGAGATTGACGCTTTCTTTCAATGAAGCAAACTGCATTTTTTCAAACATAATGTCAATCTTCAATCATTGATTCAATACATCAAACGTTATGCATTCAATCAACGACACAAACTTAACTCATTTGTTTAGTGAATCCAACTGCATTCTTTCATATAATCAAACAAACTGCATGAATCCGTTCAGTGAAACCGAATGGTCGTGGTAAGTCAATGACTTGACCTTCTCTCATTCAGTCAATGTCTCGAGCTTAACGCTTTCATTCACTGAAGGAGACTGTATTCATTCAAACATAACGTCAAACTTCAATCATTGATTCAATAAATAAATCTGTATTCATTGATTGATTTAAACAAACTTAACTCATTTGTTTAGTAAATCTAACTGCACTCATTCATGCAATCAAACAAAACGCATGCTCAAATTCAATGAAACGGAGTGCACGTGGTAATTCAATGATTTGAGCTTCACTCTTTCAGTCAATGTCTTGAGTATAACGCTTTCATTCAAACGAATTGCATGCATTCATTCAATGAAACAGAGTTCACGTGGTAATTCATTGATTTGAGCTTCTCTCATTCAGTCAATGTCTCGAGATTAACGGTATCCGTTAATGGAACAAGCTACATTCGTTCAATCGTTGAATTCAATGAATCAGTTGTTAATCGTTGATTCTTTGAAACAAACAACACACTGTTTTCGTGAATCCAACTGCATGCTTTCATTTAATGAAGCAAACTGTATTCATTCAAATCTTGTGACAAACTTTAATCATTGATAAACTGAATCAGGTGTTAATAGCTGATTCTTTGAAACAAACATAACTCATTTGTTTAGTGAATCCAACAGCATTCATTCATACAATCAAAAAAACTGCATGCATTCATTAAATGAATCAGAGTGCACGTGGTACTTCAATGACTTGAGCTTCTCTCATTCAGTCAATGTCTCGAGCTGAAAGCTTTCATTCACTGAAGCAAACGGCAGTCATTCAAACATAATGTCAAGCTTCAATCATTGATTCAATAAATCAAACGTTATTCATTGATTCAATGAAACAAACTTAACTCATTTCTTTACTGAATCCAACTGCATTCTTTCATATAATCAAACAAACTGCATGTTAATCAAGCAAACTTCTTTCAATGAAACAGAGTGTATTTGGTCTTTAAATGACTTGAGCTTCTCTCATTCAGTCAATGTCTCGAGATTAACGCTTTCATTCAGTGAGGCAAACTGCATTCATTCAAACATAATGTCAAACGTCAAACATTGATTCATTATATCAAACTTATTCATTGAATCAATGAAACAAACTTAACTCTTTTATTTAGTATATCCAACTGCATTCATTCACAACAAACTGCGTGCATTCATTCAATGAAACAATGTGCAAGTGGTAATTCATTGACTTGAGCTTCTCTCATTCAGTCAATGACTCGAGCTTTACTCTTTCTTTCAGTCAGGCAAACTGCATTCATTCAAACATAATGTCAATCGTCATACATTGATTCAATAAATCAAACAATGATTCAATGAAACAAACTTAACTCATTTGTTTAGAGTTTCAAACTGCGTTCATTCATACAATCAAACCAACTGCACGCTTTCATTCAATGAAACTGATTGCACGTAGTAATTCCATTGAATTCTCTCATTCAGTCAATGTCTCGAGCTTTACACTTTCATTCAGTGCAGCAAACTGCATTAATTCAAAGTTAATGTCAAACTTCAATCATTGATTCAATAAATCAATTCATTGATTCCATGAAATAAACTTAACTCATTTGTTTAGTAAATCCAACTGCATTCATTCAAATTATCAAACAAACTGCACGCATACATTCAATGAAACAGATGCAAAGTAGTAACTCAATGAATTGAGCCTCTCTCATTCAGTCAATGTGTCGAGCTTAACGCTTTAATTTAGTGAAGCAAACTGCATTCATTCGCACATATTATTATACTTCAATCATTCATTCAATAACTCAAACGTTATTCATTGATTCAATGTAAAAAACAACTGATTTGATTCGTCAATCCAACTGCATTCATTCATACAATCAAACAACCCGGTTGCATTCATTCAATGAAACAGAGTGCCATGTGGTAAGTCAATGACTTGAGCTTCACTTTTTCAGTCAATGTCTCGAGCTTAACGCACTATACACTGATGGAGACTGTATTCATTCACACATAATGTCAAACTTCAATCATTGATTCAATAAATAAAACTTTATTCATTGATTGAATGAAACAAACTTAACTTTTTTGTTTAGTGAATCCTACTGCACTCATTCATGCATTCAAACAAACTGCAATTAAGCTCAATGTCTCGAGCTTAACGCTTTCATTCAGTGAAGCAAACTGCAATGATTCAAACATAATGTCAAACTTGAATCATTGATTCATTGATTCAATGAAACAAACTTAACTCATTTGTTTAGTGTATAAAACTGCAGTCATTCATAAAATCAAGCAAACTGAACGTATTCATCCAAAGAAACAGAGTGCACGTGGTAATTCAATAACTTGAGCTTCTCTCTTTCAGTCAATGTGTAGAGATGAACGTTATCCTTCAATGCAACAAGCTGCAATCGTTCAATCGTTGAATTAAACTTCAATCATGAATTCAATGTATCAGATGTTTATCGTTGATTCTTTAAAACAAACTTAACTCACTGTTTTACTGAATCCAACTGCATGAACTAAACTATATTCAATCAAACTTTGTGCCAAACTCCAATCATTCATTCAGTGAATCAGATGTTAATTGCAGATTCTTTGAAACAAACTAACTCATTTGTTTAGTAAATCCATTTGCATTCATTTAAACAATCAAACAAACTGCATACATTCATTCAATGAAACCTACTGTTCGTGGGAATTCAATGACTTGAGGTTCTCTCATTCATTCAATGTCTCGAGCTTAACGCTTTCATTCAGTGAAGCAAACTGCATTCATTCAAACATAATGTCAAATTTCAAACATTGATTCAAAAAATCACACGTTATTCATTGATTGAATGAAACAAACTTAACTCATTTGTTTAGTGTATAAAACTGCAGTCATTCATACAATCAAACAAACTGCATGCATTCATTCAATGAAACAGAGTGCACATGGTAATTCAGTAATTGAGCCTCTCTCATTCAGTCAATAACTCGAGATTAACGCGTTAATTCAGTGAAGCAAACTGCATTCATTCAAACATAACATCAACTTCAACCATTGATCCAATAAATCAAACGTCATTCATTGATTGAATAAAACAAACTTAACTCATTTGTTTAGTCAATCCAACTGCTTTCATTCACAACAAATTGCATGCAATCGTTCAATGAAACAGTGAGCAATTTGGTAATTCAATGAGTTGAGCTTCCCACATTCAGTCAATGTCTCGAGATTGACGCTTCTTTCAATGAAGCAAACTGCATTTATTCAAACATAATGTCAAATCTGAATCATTGATTCAATGCAACAAACTTAACTCATTTCTTTAGTAAATCCAACTGCATTCATTCATACAATCAAAGAAACTGCATGCATTCATTCAATGAAACAGAGGGCACGTGGTGATTCAATGAGTTGAGCCTCTCTCATTCAGTCAATATCTCGAGATTAACGCGTTCATTCAGTGAAGCAAACTGCATTCATTCAAACATAACATCAAACTTCAATCATTGATCCAATAAGTCAAACGTTATTCATTGAATCAATGAAACAGACTTAACTCATTTGTTTCGTGAAACCAAACAAATTTCTTTCATTAAATCAAATAAACTGCATGCGTTCGTTCAATGAAACGGAGTGCACGTGCTATTCCTTTGCGTAAAGAATTTCCCATTTTTTCTGTGAAACAAACTGCAAAGATTAATTTAATTAAACAGACTGCACGTGTTAATTCAATCACGAGAACTTCTCTCGTTTATTCAAAATCTCGAGCTTTACGCTTCCATTCATTGAAACAAACTGCACCCATTCGTTCAATGAAACAGAGTTCACGTTTGTAATCAATGAGATTACCTTCTCTCATTCAGTCAATGTCTCCAGCTTTCATTCAGTGAAACAAACTGCATTCATTCAAACATAATATCATACTTCAATCATTCATTCAATAAATCAAACGTTATTCATTGATTCAATGTAACAAACAACTGATTTGTTTAGTCAATCCAACTGCATTCATTCATACAACCAAACAACCCGGTTGCATTCATTCAATGAAACAGAGTGCATGTGGTTAGTCAAAGACTTGAGCTTCACTCTTTCAGTCAATGTCTTAACGCTTTCATTCACTGAAGGAAACGGCATTCATTCAAAAATAATGTCAAACTTCAATCATTGAATCAATAAATCAAATGTTATTCATTTGATTCAATGGAATAAACCTAACTCATTTGTTTAGTTATCCAACAGCATTCATTCCTACAGTCAAACAAACTGCATGCATTCATTCAATGAAACAGAGTTCACGTGGTAATTCATTGATTTGAGCTTCTATCATTCAGTCAATGTCTCGAGATTAACGCTATCCTTTAATGGAACAAACTGCATTCGTTCAATCGTTGAATTCAATGAATCAGTTGTTAATCGTTGATTCTTTGAAACAAACAACACACTGTTTTAGTGAATCCAACTGCATGCTTTCTGCATTCTGCATTCAATGAAGCAAACTGTATTCATTCAAATCTTGTGACAAACTTTAATCATTGATAAACTGAATCAGGTGTTAATAGCTGATTCTTTGAAACAAACATAACTCATTTGTTTAGTGAATCCAACAGCATTCATTCATACAATCAAAAAAACTGCATGCATTCATTAAATGAATCAGAGTGCACGTGGTACTTCAAAGACTTGAGCTTCTCTCATTCAGTCAATGTCTCGAGCTTAACGCTTTCATTCACTGAAGCAAATGGCATTCATTCAAACATAATGTCAAGCTTCAATCATTGATTCAATAAATCAAACGTTATTTATTGATTCAATGAAACAGTCGAAACTAATTTGTTTAGTTAATCCAACTGAATTAATTCAAGCAATCAAACAGAGTGCACGTGGTAATCATGAATTCAATTAATCAGATGTTAATCGTTGATTCTTTGAAACAAACGTAATTCACTGTTTTAGTGAATCCAACTGCATTCATTCATACAATCAAACAAACTGCATGCATTCAGTCAATGAAACAGAGTGCACGTGGTAATTCATTGTCTTGAGCTTCTCTCATTCAGTCAATGACTCGAGCTTTACTCTTTCTTTCAGTCAGGCAAACTGCATTCATTCAAACATAATGTCAATCGTCATACATTGATTCAATAAATCAAACTTAATGATTCAATGAAACAAACTTAACTCATTTGTTTAGAGTTTCAAACTGCGTTCATTCATACAATCAAACAAACTGCACGCTTTCATTCAATGAAACTGATTGCACGTAGTAATTCCATTGAATTCTCTCATTCAGTCAATGTCTCGAGCTTTACACTTTCATTCAGTGCAGCAAACTGCATTAATTCAAAGTTAATGTCAAACTTCAATCATTGATTCAATAAATCAATTCATTGATTCCATGAAATAAACTTAACTCATTTGTTTAGTAAATCCAACTGCATTCATTCAAATTATCAAACAAACTGCATGCATACATTCAATGAAACAGAGTGCAAAGTAGTAACTCAATGAATTGAGCCTCTCTCATTTAGTCAATGTGTCGAGCTTAACGCTTTAATTTAGTGAAGCAAACTGCATTCATTCGCACATATTATTATACTTCAATCATTCATTCAATAACTCAAACGTTATTCATTGATTCAATGTAAAAAACAACTGATTTGATTCGTCAATCCAACTGCATTCATTCATGCAATCAAACAACCCGGTTGCATTCATTCAATGAAACAGAGTGCCATGTGGTAAGTCAATGACTTGAGCTTCACTTTTTCAGTCAATGTCTCGAGCTTAACGCACTATACACTGATGGAGACTGTATTCATTCACACATAATGTCAAACTTCAATCATTGATTCAATAAATAAAACTTTATTCATTGATTGAATGAAACAAACTTAACTTTTTTGTTTAGTAAATCCTACTGCACTCATTCATGCATTCAAACAAACTGCAATTAAGCTCAATGTCTCGAGCTTAACGCTTTCATTCAGTGAAGCAAACTGCAATGATTCAAACATAATGTCAAACTTGAATCATTGATTCATTGATTCAATGAAACAAACTTAACTCATTTGTTTAGTGTATAAAACTGCAGTCATTCATAAAATCAAGCAAACTGAACGTATTCATCCAAAGAAACAGAGTGCACGTGGTAATTCAATAACTTGAGCTTCTCTCTTTCAGTCAGTGTGTAGAGATGAACGTTATCCTTCAATGCAACAAGCTGCAATCGTTCAATCGTTGAATTAAACTTCAATCATGAATTCAATGTATCAGATGTTTATCGTTGATTCTTTAAAACAAACTTAACTCACTGTTTTACTGAATCCAACTGCATGAACTAAACTATATTCAATCAAACTTTGTGCCAAACCCCAATCATTCATTCAGTGAATCAGATGTTAATTGCAGATTCTTTGAAACAAACTAACTCATTTGTTTAGTAAATCCATTTGCATTCATTTAAACAATCAAACAAACTGCATACATTCATTCAATGAAACCTACTGTTCGTGGGAATTCAATGACTTGAGGTTCTCTCATTCATTCAATGTCTCGAGCTTAACGCTTTCATTCAGTGAAGCAAACTGCATTCATTCAAACATAATGTCAAATTTCAAACATTGATTCAAAAAATCACACGTTATTCATTGATTGAATGAAACAAACTTAACTCATTTGTTTAGTGTATAAAACTGCAGTCATTCATACAATCAAACAAACTGCATGCATTCATTCAATGAAACAGAGTGCACATGGTAATTCAGTAATTGAGCCTCTCTCATTCAGTCAATAACTCGAGATTAACACGTTAATTCAGTGAAGCAAACTGCATTCATTCAAACATAACATCAACTTCAACCATTGATCCAATAAATCAAACGTTATTCATTGATTGAATAAAACAAACTTAACTCATTTGTTTAGTCAATCCAACTGCTTTCATTCACAACAAATTGCATGCAATCGTTCAATGAAATAGTGAGCAATTTGGTAATTCAATGAGTTGAGCTTCCCACATTCAGTCAATGTCTCGAGATTGACGCTTCTTTCAATGAAGCAAACTGCATTTATTCAAACATAATGTCAAATCTGAATCATTGATTCAATGCAACAAACTTAACTCATTTCTTTAGTAAATCCAACTGCATTCATTCATACAATCAAAGAAACTGCATGCATTCATTCAATGAAACAGAGGGCACGTGGTGATTCAATGAGTTGAGCCTCTCTCATTCAGTCAATATCTCGAGATTAACGCGTTCATTCAGTGAAGCAAACTGCATTCATTCAAACATAACATCAAACTTCAATCATTGATCCAATAACTCAAACGTTATTCATTGAATCAATGAAACAGACTTAACTCATTTGTTTCGTGAAACCAAACAAATTTCTTTCATTAAATCAAATAAACTGCATGCGTTCGTTCAATGAAACGGAGTGCACGTGCTATTCCTTTGCGTAAAGAATTTCCCATTTATTTTGTGAAACAAACTGCAAAGATTAATTTAATTAAACAGACTGCACGTGTTAATTCAATCACGAGAACTTCTCTCGTTTATTCAAAATCTCGAGCTTTACGCTTCCATTCATTGAAACAAACTGCACCCATTCGTTCAATGAAACAGAGTTCACGTTTGTAATCAATGAGATTAGCTTCTCTCATTCAGTCAATGTCTCCAGCTTTCATTCAGTGAAACAAACTGCATTCATTCAAACATAATATCATACTTCAATCATTCATTCAATAAATCAAACGTTATTCATTGATTCAATGTAACAAACAACTGATTTGTTTAGTCAATCCAACTGCATTCATTCATACAACCAAACAACCCGGTTGCATTCATTCAATGAAACAGAGTGCATGTGGTTAGTCAAAGACTTGAGCTTCACTCTTTCAGTCAATGTCTTAACGCTTTCATTCACTGAAGGAGACTGTATTCATTCAAAAATAATGTCAAACTTCAATCATTGAATCAATAAATCAAATGTTATTCATTTGATTCAATGGAATAAACCTAACTCATTTGTTTAGTTATCCAACAGCATTCATTCCTACAGTCAAACAAACTGCATGCATTCATTCAATGAGTTCACGTGGTAATTCATTCTCTCATTCAGTCAATGTCTCGAGCTTAACGCTTTCATTATATTCATTCAAACATAATGTCAAACTTCAATCATTGATTCAATAAATAAATCTTTATTCATTGATTGATTGAAACAAACTTAACTCATTTGTTTAGTAAATCTAACTGCACTCATTCATGCAATCCAACAAAACCCAACTACATTCTTTCATATAATCAAACAAACTGCATGCATCAGTTCAGTGAAACCGAATGGTCGTGGTAGGTCAATGACTTGACCTTCTCTCATTCAGTCAATGTCTCGAGCTTAACGCTTTCATTCACTGAAGGAGTCTGTATTCATTCAAACATAATGTCAAACTTCAATCATTGATTCAATAAGTCGAACGTTATTCATTGATTGAATGAAACAAACTTAACTCATTTGTTTAGTGAATCCAACTGCATTCTTTCATATGATCAAACAAACTGCATGCGTTCATTCAATGAAACTGAGTTCATTTGGTCATTCAATGACTTGAGCTTCTCTCATTCAGTCAATGTCTCGAGATTAACGCTTTCATTCAGTGAGGCAAACTGCATTCATTCAAACATAATGTCAAACGTCAAACATTGATTCAATAAATCAAACTTATTCATTGAATCAATGAAACAAACTTAACTCTTTTATTTAGTATATCCAACTGCATTCATTCACAACAAACTGCATGCATTCATTCAATGAAACAATGTGCAAGTGGTAATTCAATGTGCTGAGCTTCCCTCATTCAGTCAATGTCTCGAGATAGACGCTTTCTTTCAATGAAGCAAACTGCATTTTTTCAAACATAATGTCAATCTTCAATCATTGATTCAATACATCAAACGTTATGCATTCAATCAACGACACAAACTTAACACATTTGTTCAGGGAATCCAACTGCATTCTTTCATATAATCAAACAAACTGCATGCATCCGTTCAGTGAAACCGAATGGTCGTGGTAAGTCAATGACTTGACCTTCTCTCATTCAGTCAATGTCTCGAGCTTAACGCTTTCATTCACTGAACGTGACTGTATTCATTCAAACATAATGTCAAACTTCAATCATTGATTCAATAAGTAAATCTTTATTCATTGATTGATTGAAAAAACTTAACTCATTTGTTTAGTAAATCTAACTGCACTCATTCATGCAATCAAACAAAATGCATGCGCAAATTCAATGAAACGGAGTGCAGTTGGTAATTCAATGATTTGAGCTTCACTCTTTCGTTGATTCTTTGAAACAAACAACACACTGTTTTAGTGAATCCAACTGCATGCTTTCATTCAATGAAGCAAACTGTAATTCATTCAAATCTTGTGACAAACTTTAATCATTGATAAACTGAATCAGGTGTTAATAGCTGATTCTTTGAAACAAACATAACTCATTTGTTTAGTGAATCCAACAGCATTCATTCATACAATCAAAAAAACTGCATGCATGCATTAAATGTTCAGAGTGCACGTGGTACTTCAAAGACTTGATCTTCTCTCATTCAGTAAATGTCTCAAGCTTAACGCTTTCATTCAGTGAAGCAAATTGCATTCATTCGCACATAATGTCATACTTCAATCATTGATTCAATAAATCAAACGTTATTCATTGATTCAATGAAATAGTCGTAACTAATGTGTTTAGTTAATCCAACTGAATTAATTCAAGCAATCAAACAGAGTGCACGTGGTAATCATGATTTCAATGAATCAGATGTTAATCGTTGATTCTTTGAAACAAACTTAATTCACTGTTTTAGTGAATCCAACAGCATTCATTCATACAATCAAAAAAACTGCATGCATTCATTAAAAGATCAGAGTGCACGTGGTACTTCAAAGACTTGAGCTTCTCTCATTCAGTCAATGTCTAAAGCTTAACGCTTTCATTCAGTGAAGCAAATTGCATTCATTCGCACATAATGTCATACTTCAATCATTGATTCAATAAATCAAACGTTGTTCATTGATTCAATGAAACAGTCGTAACTAATTTGTTTTGTTAATCCAACTGAATTAATTCAAGCAATCAAACAGAGTGCACGTGGTAATCATGAATTCAATGAATCAGATGTTATTCGTTGATTCTTTGAAACAAACTTAATTCACTGTTTTAGTGAATCCAACTGCATTCATTCATACAATCAAACAAACTGCATGCATTCAGTCAATGAAACTGATTGCACGTAGTAATTCAATGACTTGAGCTTCTCTCATTCAGTCAATGTCTCGAGTTAAACCCCTTAATTCAGTGCAGCAAACTGCATTCATTCAAACATCATGTCAAACTTCAATCATTGATTCAATAAATCAAATCATTGATTCCATGAAATAAACTTAACTCATTTGATTAGTAAATCCAACTGCATTCATTCAAATTATCAAATAAACTGCATGCATTCATTCAATGACTTGAGCTTCTCTCATTCAGTCAATGTCTCGAGCTTAACGCTTTCATTCACTGAAGCAAACGGCATTCATTCAAATATAATGTCAAACGTCAAACATTGATTCAATAAATCAAGCTTATTCATTGAATCAATGACACAAACTTAACTCTTTAATTTAGTATATCCAACTGCATTCATTCACAACAAACTGCATGCAGTTCAATGAAACAATGTGCAAGTGGTAATTCAATGTGTTGAGCTTCCCTCATTCAGTCAATGTCTCGAGATTGACGCTTTCTTTCAATGAAGCAAACTGCATTTTTTCAAACATAATGTCAATCTTCAATCATTGATTCAATACATCAAACGTTATGCATTCAATCAACGACACAAACTTAACTCATTTGTTTAGTGAATCCAACTGCATTCTTTCATATAATCAAACAAACTGCATGAATCCGTTCAGTGAAACCGAATGGTCGTGGTAAGTCAATGACTTGACCTTCTCTCATTCAGTCAATGTCTCGAGCTTAACGCTTTCATTCACTGAAGGAGACTGTATTCATTCAAACATAACGTCAAACTTCAATCATTGATTCAATAAATAAATCTGTATTCATTGATTGATTTAAACAAACTTAACTCATTTGTTTAGTAAATCTAACTGCACTCATTCATGCAATCAAACAAAACGCATGCTCAAATTCAATGAAACGGAGTGCACGTGGTAATTCAATGATTTGAGCTTCACTCTTTCAGTCAATGTCTTGAGTATAACGCTTTCATTCAAACGAATTGCATGCATTCATTCAATGAAACAGAGTTCACGTGGTAATTCATTGATTTGAGCTTCTCTCATTCAGTCAATGTCTCGAGATTAACGGTATCCGTTAATGGAACAAGCTACATTCGTTCAATCGTTGAATTCAATGAATCAGTTGTTAATCGTTGATTCTTTGAAACAAACAACACACTGTTTTCGTGAATCCAACTGCATGCTTTCATTTAATGAAGCAAACTGTATTCATTCAAATCTTGTGACAAACTTTAATCATTGATAAACTGAATCAGGTGTTAATAGCTGATTCTTTGAAACAAACATAACTCATTTGTTTAGTGAATCCAACAGCATTCATTCATACAATCAAAAAAACTGCATGCATTCATTAAATGAATCAGAGTGCACGTGGTACTTCAATGACTTGAGCTTCTCTCATTCAGTCAATGTCTCGAGCTGAAAGCTTTCATTCACTGAAGCAAACGGCAGTCATTCAAACATAATGTCAAGCTTCAATCATTGATTCAATAAATCAAACGTTATTCATTGATTCAATGAAACAAACTTAACTCATTTCTTTACTGAATCCAACTGCATTCTTTCATATAATCAAACAAACTGCATGTTAATCAAGCAAACTTCTTTCAATGAAACAGAGTGTATTTGGTCTTTAAATGACTTGAGCTTCTCTCATTCAGTCAATGTCTCGAGATTAACGCTTTCATTCAGTGAGGCAAACTGCATTCATTCAAACATAATGTCAAACGTCAAACATTGATTCATTATATCAAACTTATTCATTGAATCAATGAAACAAACTTAACTCTTTTATTTAGTATATCCAACTGCATTCATTCACAACAAACTGCGTGCATTCATTCAATGAAACAATGTGCAAGTGGTAATTCATTGACTTGAGCTTCTCTCATTCAGTCAATGACTCGAGCTTTACTCTTTCTTTCAGTCAGGCAAACTGCATTCATTCAAACATAATGTCAATCGTCATACATTGATTCAATAAATCAAACAATGATTCAATGAAACAAACTTAACTCATTTGTTTAGAGTTTCAAACTGCGTTCATTCATACAATCAAACCAACTGCACGCTTTCATTCAATGAAACTGATTGCACGTAGTAATTCCATTGAATTCTCTCATTCAGTCAATGTCTCGAGCTTTACACTTTCATTCAGTGCAGCAAACTGCATTAATTCAAAGTTAATGTCAAACTTCAATCATTGATTCAATAAATCAATTCATTGATTCCATGAAATAAACTTAACTCATTTGTTTAGTAAATCCAACTGCATTCATTCAAATTATCAAACAAACTGCATGCATACATTCAATGAAACAGATGCAAAGTAGTAACTCAATGAATTGAGCCTCTCTCATTCAGTCAATGTGTCGAGCTTAACGCTTTAATTTAGTGAAGCAAACTGCATTCATTCGCACATATTATTATACTTCAATCATTCATTCAATAACTCAAACGTTATTCATTGATTCAATGTAAAAAACAACTGATTTGATTCGTCAATCCAACTGCATTCATTCATACAATCAAACAACCCGGTTGCATTCATTCAATGAAACAGAGTGCCATGTGGTAAGTCAATGACTTGAGCTTCACTTTTTCAGTCAATGTCTCGAGCTTAACGCACTATACACTGATGGAGACTGTATTCATTCACACATAATGTCAAACTTCAATCATTGATTCAATAAATAAAACTTTATTCATTGATTGAATGAAACAAACTTAACTTTTTTGTTTAGTGAATCCTACTGCACTCATTCATGCATTCAAACAAACTGCAATTAAGCTCAATGTCTCGAGCTTAACGCTTTCATTCAGTGAAGCAAACTGCAATGATTCAAACATAATGTCAAACTTGAATCATTGATTCATTGATTCAATGAAACAAACTTAACTCATTTGTTTAGTGTATAAAACTGCAGTCATTCATAAAATCAAGCAAACTGAACGTATTCATCCAAAGAAACAGAGTGCACGTGGTAATTCAATAACTTGAGCTTCTCTCTTTCAGTCAATGTGTAGAGATGAACGTTATCCTTCAATGCAACAAGCTGCAATCGTTCAATCGTTGAATTAAACTTCAATCATGAATTCAATGTATCAGATGTTTATCGTTGATTCTTTAAAACAAACTTAACTCACTGTTTTACTGAATCCAACTGCATGAACTAAACTATATTCAATCAAACTTTGTGCCAAACTCCAATCATTCATTCAGTGAATCAGATGTTAATTGCAGATTCTTTGAAACAAACTAACTCATTTGTTTAGTAAATCCATTTGCATTCATTTAAACAATCAAACAAACTGCATACATTCATTCAATGAAACCTACTGTTCGTGGGAATTCAATGACTTGAGGTTCTCTCATTCATTCAATGTCTCGAGCTTAACGCTTTCATTCAGTGAAGCAAACTGCATTCATTCAAACATAATGTCAAATTTCAAACATTGATTCAAAAAATCACACGTTATTCATTGATTGAATGAAACAAACTTAACTCATTTGTTTAGTGTATAAAACTGCAGTCATTCATACAATCAAACAAACTGCATGCATTCATTCAATGAAACAGAGTGCACATGGTAATTCAGTAATTGAGCCTCTCTCATTCAGTCAATAACTCGAGATTAACGCGTTAATTCAGTGAAGCAAACTGCATTCATTCAAACATAACATCAACTTCAACCATTGATCCAATAAATCAAACGTCATTCATTGATTGAATAAAACAAACTTAACTCATTTGTTTAGTCAATCCAACTGCTTTCATTCACAACAAATTGCATGCAATCGTTCAATGAAACAGTGAGCAATTTGGTAATTCAATGAGTTGAGCTTCCCACATTCAGTCAATGTCTCGAGATTGACGCTTCTTTCAATGAAGCAAACTGCATTTATTCAAACATAATGTCAAATCTGAATCATTGATTCAATGCAACAAACTTAACTCATTTCTTTAGTAAATCCAACTGCATTCATTCATACAATCAAAGAAACTGCATGCATTCATTCAATGAAACAGAGGGCACGTGGTGATTCAATGAGTTGAGCCTCTCTCATTCAGTCAATATCTCGAGATTAACGCGTTCATTCAGTGAAGCAAACTGCATTCATTCAAACATAACATCAAACTTCAATCATTGATCCAATAAGTCAAACGTTATTCATTGAATCAATGAAACAGACTTAACTCATTTGTTTCGTGAAACCAAACAAATTTCTTTCATTAAATCAAATAAACTGCATGCGTTCGTTCAATGAAACGGAGTGCACGTGCTATTCCTTTGCGTAAAGAATTTCCCATTTTTTCTGTGAAACAAACTGCAAAGATTAATTTAATTAAACAGACTGCACGTGTTAATTCAATCACGAGAACTTCTCTCGTTTATTCAAAATCTCGAGCTTTACGCTTCCATTCATTGAAACAAACTGCACCCATTCGTTCAATGAAACAGAGTTCACGTTTGTAATCAATGAGATTACCTTCTCTCATTCAGTCAATGTCTCCAGCTTTCATTCAGTGAAACAAACTGCATTCATTCAAACATAATATCATACTTCAATCATTCATTCAATAAATCGAACGTTATTCATTGATTCAATGTAACAAACAACTGATTTGTTTAGTCAATCCAACTGCATTCATTCATACAACCAAACAACCCGGTTGCATTCATTCAATGAAACAGAGTGCATGTGGTTAGTCAAAGACTTGAGCTTCACTCTTTCAGTCAATGTCTTAACGCTTTCATTCACTGAAGGAAACGGCATTCATTCAAAAATAATGTCAAACTTCAATCATTGAATCAATAAATCAAATGTTATTCATTTGATTCAATGGAATAAACCTAACTCATTTGTTTAGTTATCCAACAGCATTCATTCCTACAGTCAAACAAACTGCATGCATTCATTCAATGAAACAGAGTTCACGTGGTAATTCATTGATTTGAGCTTCTATCATTCAGTCAATGTCTCGAGATTAACGCTATCCTTTAATGGAACAAACTGCATTCGTTCAATCGTTGAATTCAATGAATCAGTTGTTAATCGTTGATTCTTTGAAACAAACAACACACTGTTTTAGTGAATCCAACTGCATGCTTTCTGCATTCTGCATTCAATGAAGCAAACTGTATTCATTCAAATCTTGTGACAAACTTTAATCATTGATAAACTGAATCAGGTGTTAATAGCTGATTCTTTGAAACAAACATAACTCATTTGTTTAGTGAATCCAACAGCATTCATTCATACAATCAAAAAAACTGCATGCATTCATTAAATGAATCAGAGTACACGTGGTACTTCAAAGACTTGAGCTTCTCTCATTCAGTCAATGTCTCGAGCTTAACGCTTTCATTCACTGAAGCAAACGGCATTCATTCAAACATAATGTCAAGCTTCAATCATTGATTCAATAAATCAAACGTTATTTATTGATTCAATGAAACAGTCGAAACTAATTTGTTTAGTTAATCCAACTGAATTAATTCAAGCAATCAAACAGAGTGCACGTGGTAATCATGAATTCAATTAATCAGATGTTAATCGTTGATTCTTTGAAACAAACGTAATTCACTGTTTTAGTGAATCCAACTGCATTCATTCATACAATCAAACAAACTGCATGCATTCAGTCAATGAAACAGAGTGCACGTGGTAATTCATTGTCTTGAGCTTCTCTCATTCAGTCAATGACTCGAGCTTTACTCTTTCTTTCAGTCAGGCAAACTGCATTCATTCAAACATAATGTCAATCGTCATACATTGATTCAATAAATCAAACTTAATGATTCAATGAAACAAACTTAACTCATTTGTTTAGAGTTTCAAACTGCGTTCATTCATACAATCAAACAAACTGCACGCTTTCATTCAATGAAACTGATTGCACGTAGTAATTCCATTGAATTCTCTCATTCAGTCAATGTCTCGAGCTTTACACTTTCATTCAGTGCAGCAAACTGCATTAATTCAAAGTTAATGTCAAACTTCAATCATTGATTCAATAAATCAATTCATTGATTCCATGAAATAAACTTAACTCATTTGTTTAGTAAATCCAACTGCATTCATTCAAATTATCAAACAAACTGCATGCATACATTCAATGAAACAGAGTGCAAAGTAGTAACTCAATGAATTGAGCCTCTCTCATTTAGTCAATGTGTCGAGCTTAACGCTTTAATTTAGTGAAGCAAACTGCATTCATTCGCACATATTATTATACTTCAATCATTCATTCAATAACTCAAACGTTATTCATTGATTCAATGTAAAAAACAACTGATTTGATTCGTCAATCCAACTGCATTCATTCATACAATCAAACAACCCGGTTGCATTCATTCAATGAAACAGAGTGCCATGTGGTAAGTCAATGACTTGAGCTTCACTTTTTCAGTCAATGTCTCGAGCTTAACGCACTATACACTGATGGAGACTGTATTCATTCACACATAATGTCAAACTTCAATCATTGATTCAATAAATAAAACTTTATTCATTGATTGAATGAAACAAACTTAACTTTTTTGTTTAGTAAATCCTACTGCACTCATTCATGCATTCAAACAAACTGCAATTAAGCTCAATGTCTCGAGCTTAACGCTTTCATTCAGTGAAGCAAACTGCAATGATTCAAACATAATGTCAAACTTGAATCATTGATTCATTGATTCAATGAAACAAACTTAACTCATTTGTTTAGTGTATAAAACTGCAGTCATTCATAAAATCAAGCAAACTGAACGTATTCATCCAAAGAAACAGAGTGCACGTGGTAATTCAATAACTTGAGCTTCTCTCTTTCAGTCAATGTGTAGAGATGAACGTTATCCTTCAATGCAACAAGCTGCAATCGTTCAATCGTTGAATTAAACTTCAATCATGAATTCAATGTATCAGATGTTTATCGTTGATTCTTTAAAACAAACTTAACTCACTGTTTTACTGAATCCAACTGCATGAGCTAAACTATATTCAATCAAACTTTGTGCCAAATCCAATCATTCATTCAGTGAATCAGATGTTAATTGCAGATTCTTTGAAACAAACTAACTCATTTGTTTAGTAAATCCATTTGCATTCATTTAAACAATCAAACAAACTGCATACATTCATTCAATGAAACCTACTGTTCGTGGGAATTCAATGTCTTGAGGTTCTCTCATTCATTCAATGTCTCGAGCTTAACGCTTTCATTCAGTGAAGCAAACTGCATTCATTCAAACATAATGTCAAATTTCAAACATTGATTCAAAAAATCACACGTTATTCATTGATTGAATGAAACAAACTTAACTCATTTGTTTAGTGTATAAAACTGCAGTCATTCATACAATCAAACAAACTGCATGCATTCATTCAATGAAACAGAGTGCACATGGTAATTCAGTAATTGAGCCTCTCTCATTCAGTCAATAACTCGAGATTAACGCGTTAATTCAGTGAAGCAAACTGCATTCATTCAAACATAACATCAACTTCAACCATTGATCCAATAAATCAAACGTTATTCATTGATTGAATAAAACAAACTTAACTCATTTGTTTAGTCAATCCAACTGCTTTCATTCACAACAAATTGCATGCAATCGTTCAATGGAACAGTGAGCAATTTGGTAATTCAATGAGTTGAGCTTCCCACATTCAGTCAATGTCTCGAGATTGACGCTTCTTTCAATGAAGCAAACTACATTTATTCAAACATAATGTCAAATCTGAATCATTGATTCAATGCAACAAACTTAACTCATTTCTTTAGTAAATCCAACTGCATTCATTCATACAATCAAAGAAACTGCATGCATTCATTCAATGAAACAGAGGGCACGTGGTGATTCAATGAGTTGAGCCTCTCTCATTCAGTCAATATCTCGAGATTAACGCGTTCATTCAGTGAAGCAAACTGCATTCATTCAAACATAACATTAAACTTCAATCATTGATCCAATAACTCAAACGTTATTCATTGAATCAATGAAACAGACTTAACTCATTTGTTTCGTGAAACCAAACAAATTTCTTTCATTAAATCAAATAAACTGCATGCGTTCGTTCAATGAAACGGAGTGCACGTGCTATTCCTTTGCGTAAAGAATTTCCCATTTATTCTGTGAAACAAACTGCAAAGATTAATTTAATTAAACAGACTGCACGTGTTAATTCAATCACGAGAACTTCTCTCGTTTATTCAAAATCTCGAGCTTTACGCTTCCATTCATTGAAACAAACCCATTCGTTCAATGAAACAGAGTTCACGTTTGTAATCAATGAGATTAGCTTCTCTCATTCAGTCAATGTCTCCAGCTTTCATTCAGTGAAACAAACTGCATTCATTCAAACATAATATCATACTTCAATCATTCATTCAATAAATCAAACGTTATTCATTGATTCAATGTAACAAACAACTGATTTGTTTAGTCAATCCAACTGCATTCATTCATACAACCAAACAACCCGGTTGTATTCATTCAATGAAACAGAGTGCATGTGGTTAGTCAAAGACTTGAGCTTCACTCTTTCAGTCAATGTCTCGAGCTTAACGCTTTCATTCACTGAAGGAGACTGTATTCATTCAAAAATAATGTCAAACTTCAATCATTGATTCAATAAATAAATCTTTATTCATTGATTGATTGAAACAAACTTAACTCATTTGTTTAGTAAATCTAACTGCACTCATTCATGCAATCAAACAAAACGCATGCACAAATTCAATGAAACGGAGTGCACGTGGTAATTCAATGATTGGAGCTTCACTCTTTCAGTCAATGTCATAACGCTTTCATTCACTGAAGCAAACGGCATTCATTCAAAAATAATGTCAAACTTCAATCATTGAATCAATAAATCAAATGTTATTCATTTGATTCAATGGAATAAACATAACTCATTTGTTTAGTTATCCAACTCCATTCATTCCTACAGTCAAACAAACTGCATGCATTCATTCAATGAAACAGAGTTCACGTGGTAACTCATTGATTTGAGCTTCTATCATTCAGTCAATGTCTCGAGATTAACGCTATCCTTTAATGGAACAAGCTATATTCGTTCAATCGTTGAATTCAATGAATCAGTTGTTAATCGTTGATTCTTTGAAACAAACAACACACTGTTTTAGTGAATCCAACTGCATGCTTTCATTCAATGAAGCAAACTGTATTCATTCAAATCTTGTGACAAACTTTAATCATTGATAAACTGAATCAGGTGTTAATAGCTGATTCTTTGAAACAAACATAACTCATTTGTTATGTTCAATGAAATAGTCGTAACTAATTTGTTTAGTTAATCCAACTGAATTAATTCAAGCAATCAAACAGAGTGCACGTGGTAATCATGAATTCAATGAATCAGATGTTAATCGTTGATTCTTTGAAACAAACTTAATTCACTGTTTTAGTGAATCCAACAGCATTCATTCATACAATCAAAAAAACTGCATGCATTCATAAAATGTTCAGAGTGCACGTGGTACTTCAAAGACTTGAGCTTCTCTCATTCAGTCAATGTCTCAAGCTTAACGCTTTCATTCAGTGAAGCAAATTGCATTCCTTCGCACATAATGTCATACTTCAATCATTGATTCAATAAATCAAACGTTATTCATTGATTCAATGAAACAGTCGTAACTAATTTGTTTAGTTAATCCAACTGAATTAATTCAAGCAATCAAACAGAGTGCACGTGGGAATCAGGAATTCAATGAATCAGATGTTAATCGTTGATTCTTTGAAACAAACTTAATTCACTGTTTTAGTGAATCCAACAGCATTCATTCATACAATCAAAAAAACTGCATGCATTCATTAAATGTTCAGAGTGCACGTGGTACTTCAAAGACTTGAGCTTCTCTCATTCAATCAATGTCTCAAGCTTAACGCTTCTATTCAGTGAAGCAAATTGCATTCATTTGCACATAATGTCAAACTTCAATCATTGATTCAATAAATCAAACGTTATTCATTGATTCAATGAAACAGTCGAAACTAATTTGTTTTGTTAATCCAACTGAATTAATTCAAGCAATCAAACAGAGTGCACGTGGTAATCATGAATTCAATTAATCAGATGTTAATCGTTGATTCTTTGAAACAAACTTAATTCACTGTTTTAGTGAATCCAACTGCATTCATTCATACAATCAAACAAACTGCATGCATTCAGTCAATGAAACAGAGTGCACGTGGTAATTCAATGACTTGAGCTTCTCTCATTCAGTCAATGACTCGAACTTTACTCTTTCTTTCAGTCAGGCAAACTGCATTCGTTCATACAATCAAACAAACTGCACGCTTTCATTCAATGAAACTGATTGCACGTAGTAATTCAATGTCTTGAGCTTGTCTCATTCAGTCAATGTCTCGAGTTAAACCCCTTAAATCAGTGCAGCAAACTGCATTCATTCAAACTTCATGTCAAACTTCAATCATTGATTCAATAAATCAAATCATTGATTCCATGAAATAAACTTAACTCATTTGTTTAGTAAATCCAACTGCATTCATTCAAATTATCAAACAAATTGCATGCATTCATTCAATGACTTGAGCTTCTCTCATTCAGTCAATGTCTCGAGCGTAACGCTTTCATTCACTGAAGCAAACGGCATTCATTCAAACATAATGTCAAGCGTCAAACATTGATTCAATAAATCAAACTTATTCATTGAATCAATGAAACAAACTTAACACTTTTATTTAGTATATCCAATTGCATTCATTCACAACAAACTGCATGCATTCATTCAATGAAACAATGTGCAAGTGGTAATTCAATGTGTTGAGCTTCCCTCACTCAGTCAATGTATCGAGATTGTCGCTTTCTTTCAATGAAGCAAACTGCATTTTTTCAAACATAATGTCAATCTTCAATCATTGATTCAATACATCAAACGTTATGCATTCAATCAACGACACAAACTTAACTCATTTGTTTAGTGAATCCAAATGCATTCTTTCATATAATCAAACAAACTGCATGCATCCGTTCAGTGAAACCGAGTGGTCCTGGTAAGTCAATGACTTGACCTTCTCTCATTCAGTCAATGTCTCGAGCTTAACGCTTTCATTCACTGAAGGAGACTGTATTCATTCAAACATAATGTCAAACTTCAATCATTGATTCAATAAATAAATCTTTATTCATTGATTGATTGAAACAAACTTAACTCATTTGTTTAGTAAATCTAACTGCACTCATTCATTCAATCAAACAAAACGCATGCACAAATTCAATGAAACGGAGTGCAGGTGGTAATTCAATGATTGGAGCTTCACTCTTTCAGTCAATGTCTTAACGCTTTCATTCACTGAAGGAAACGGCATTCATTCAAAAATAATGTCAAACTTCAATCATTGAATCAATAAATCAAATGTTATTCATTTGATTCAATGGAATAAACCTAACTCATTTGTTTAGTTATCCAACAGCATTCATTCCTACAGTCAAACAAACTGCATGCATTCATTCAATGAAACAGAGTTCACGTGGTAATTCATTGATTTGAGCTTCTATCATTCAGTCAATGTCTCGAGATTAACGCTATCCTTTAATGGAACAAACTGCATTCGTTCAATCGTTGAATTCAATGAATCAGTTGTTAATCGTTGATTCTTTGAAACAAACAACACACTGTTTTAGTGAATCCAACTGCATGCTTTCTGCATTCTGCATTCAATGAAGCAAACTGTATTCATTCAAATCTTGTGACAAACTTTAATCATTGATAAACTGAATCAGGTGTTAATAGCTGATTCTTTGAAACAAACATAACTCATTTGTTTAGTGAATCCAACAGCATTCATTCATACAATCAAAAAAACTGCATGCATTCATTAAATGAATCAGAGTGCACGTGGTACTTCAATGACTTGAGCTTCTCTCATTCAGTCAATGTCTCGAGCTTAACGCTTTCATTCACTGAAGCAAACGGCATTCATTCAAACATAATGTCAAGCTTCAATCATTGATTCAATAAATCAAACGTTATTCATTGACTCAATGAAACAAACTTAACTCATTTGTTTAGTGAATCCAACTGCATTCTTTCATATAATCAAACAAACTGCATGCGTTCATTCAATGAAACAGAGTGCATTTGGTCATTCAATGACTTGAGCTTCTCTCATTCAGTCAATGTCTCCAGATTAACGCTTTCATTCAGTGAGGCAAACTGCATTCATTCAAACATAATGTCGAACGTCAAACATTGATTCAATAAAACAAACTTATTCATTGAATCAATGAAACAAACTTAGCTCTTTTATTTAGTATATCCAACTGCATTCAATCACAACAAACTGCATGCATTCATTCAATGAAACAATGTGCAAGTGGTAATTCAAAGAGTTGAGCTTCCCTCATTCAGTCAATGTCTCGAGATTGACGCTTTCTTTCAATGAAGCAAACTGCATTTTTTCAAACATAATGTCAATCTTCAATCATTTATTCAATACATCAAACGTTATGCATTCAATCAACGACACAAACTTAACTCATTTGTTTAGTGAATCCAACTGCATTCTTTCATATAATCAAAAAAAAACTGCATGCATTCATTCAATGAAACAGAGTTCACGTGGTAAATCATTGATTTTAGCTTCTATCATTCAGTCAATGTCTCGAGATTAACGCTATCCTTTAATGGAACAAGCTACATTCGTTCAATCGTTGTATTCAATGAATCATTTGTTAATCGTTGATTCTTTGAAACAAACAACACACTGTTTTAGTGAATCCAACTGCATGCTTTCATTCAATGAAGCAAACTGTATTCATTCAAATCTTGTGACAAACTTTAATCATTGATAAACTGAATCAGGTGTTAATAGCTGATTCTTTGAAACAAACATAACTCATTTGTTTAGTGAATCCAACAGCATTCTTTCATACAATCAAAAAAGCTGCATTTATTCATTAAATGAATCAGAGTGCACGTGGTACTTCAAAGACTTGAGCTTCTCTCATTCAGTCAATGTCTCAAGCTTAACGCTTTCATTCAGTGAAGCAAACTGCATTCATTCGCACATAATGTCATACTTCGATCATTGATTCAATAAATCAAACGTTATTCATTGATTCAATGAAACAGTCGTAACTAATTTGTTTAGTTAATCCAACTGAATTAATTCAAGCAATCAAACAGAGTGCACGTGGTAATCATGAATTCAATTAATCAGATGTTAATCGTTGATTCTTTGAAACAAACTTAATTCACTGTTTTAGTGAATCCAACTGCATTCATTCATACAATCAAACAAACTGCATGCATTCAGTCAATGAAACAGAGTGCACGTGGTAATTCATTGACTTGAGCTTCTCTGATTCAGTCAATGACTCGAGCTTTACTCTTTCTTTCAGTCAGGCAAACTGCATTCATTCAAACATAATGTCAATCGTCATACATTGATTCAATAAATCAAACTTAATGATTCAATGAAACAAACTTAACTCATTTGTTTAGAGTTTCAAACTGCGTTCATTCATACAATCAAACAAACTGCACGCTTTCATTCAATGAAACTGATTGCACGTAGTAATTCCATTGAATTCTCTCATTCAGTCAATGTCTCGAGCTTTACACTTTCATTCAGTGCAGCAAACTGCATTAATTCAAAGTTAATGTCAAACTTCAATAATTGATTCAATAAATCAAATCATTGATTCCATGAAATAAACTTAACTCATTTGTTTAGTAAATCCAAAATTCAAATTATCAAACAAACTGCATGCATACATTCAATGAAACAGAGTGCAAAGTAGTAACTCAATGAATTGAGCCTCTCTCATTCAGTCAATGTCTCGAGCTTAACGCTTTAATTTAGTGAAGCAAACTGCATTCATTCGCACATATTATTATACTTCAATCATTCATTCAATAACTCAAACGTTATTCATTGATTCAATGTAAAAAACAACTGATTTGTTTCGTCAATCCAACTGCATTCATTCATACAATCAAACAACCCGGTTGCATTCATTCAATGAAACAGAGTGCCATGTGGTAAGTCAATGACTTGAGCTTCACTTTTTCAGTCAATGTCTCGAGCTTAACGCTTTCATTCACTGACGGAGACTGTATTCATTCACACATAATGTCAAACTTCAATCATTGATTCAATAAATAAAACTTTATTCATTGATTGAATGAAACAAACTTAACTTTTTTGTTTAGTAAATCCTACTGCACTCATTCATGCATTCAAACAAACTGCAATTAAGCTCAATGTCTCGAGCTTAACGCTTTCATTCAGTGAAGCAAACTGCAATGATTCAAACATAATGTCAAACTTGAATCATTGATTCATTGATTCAATGAAAAAAACTTAACTCATTTGTTTAGTGTATAAAACTGCAGTCATTCATAAAATCAAGCAAACTGAACGTATTCATCCAAAGAAACAGAGTGCACGTGGTAATTCAATAACTTGAGCTTCTCTCTTTCAGTCAATGTGTAGAGATGAACGTTATCCTTCAATGCAACAAGCTGCAATCGTTCAATCGTTGAATTAAACTTCAATCATGAATTCAATGTATCAGATGTTTATCGTTGATTCTTTAAAACAAACTTAACTCACTGTTTTACTGAACCCAACTGCATGAACTAAACTATATTCAATCAAACTTTGTGCCAAACTCCAATCATTCATTCAGTGAATCAGATGTTAATTGCAGATTCTTTGAAACAAACTAACTCATTTGTTTAGTAAATCCATTTGCATTCATTTAAACAATCAAACAAACTGCATACATTCATTCAATGAAGCCTACTGTTCGTGGGAATTCAATGACTTGAGGTTCTCTCATTCATTCAATGTCTCGAGCTTAACGCTTTCATTCAGTGAAGCAAACTGCATTCATTCAAACATAATGTCAAATTTCAAACATTGATTCAAAAAATCACACGTTATTCATTGATTGAATGAAACAAACTTAACTCATTTGTTTAGTGTATAAAACTGCAGTCATTCATACAATCAAACAAACTGCATGCATTCATTCAATGAAACAGAGTGCACATGGTAATTCAGTGAGTTGAGCCTCTCTCATTCAGTCAATAACTCGAGATTAACGCGTTAATTCAGTGAAGCAAACTGCATTCATTCAAACATAACATCAACTTCAACCATTGATCCAATAAATCAAACGTTATTCATTGATTGAATAAAACAAACTTAACTCATTTGTTTAGTCAATCCAACTGCTTTCATTCACAACAAATTGCATGCAATCGTTCAATGAAATAGTGAGCAATTTGGTAATTCAATGAGTTGAGCTTCCCACATTCAGTCAATGTCTCGAGATTGACGCTTCTTTCAATGAAGCAAACTGCATTTATTCAAACATAATGTCAAATCTGAATCATTGATTCAATGCAACAAACTTAACTCATTTCTTTAGTAAATCCAACTGCATTCATTCATACAATCAAAGAAACTGCATGCATTCATTCAATGAAACAGAGGGCACGTGGTGATTCAATGAGTTGAGCCTCTATCATTCAGTCAATATCTCGAGATTAACGCGTTCATTCAGTGAAGCAAACTGCATTCATTCAAACATAACATCAAACTTCAATCATTGATCCAATAACTCAAACGTTATTCATTGAATCAATGAAACAGACTTAACTCATTTGTTTCGTGAAACCAAACAAATTTCTTTCATTAAATCAAATAAACTGCATGCGTTCGTTCAATGAAACGGAGTGCACGTGCTATTCCTTTGCGTAAAGAATTTCCCATTTATTCTGTGAAACAAACTGCAAAGATTAATTTAATTAAACAGACTGCACATGTTAATTCAATCACGAGAACTTCTCTCGTTTATTCAAAATCTCGAGCTTTACGCTTCCATTCATTGAAACAAACTGCACCCATTCGTTCAATGAAACAGAGTTCACGTTTGTAATCAATGAGATTAGCTTCTCTCATTCAGTCAATGTCTCCAGCTTTCATTCAGTGAAACAAACTGCATTCATTCAAACATAATATCATACTTCAATCATTCATTCAATAAATCGAACGTTATTCATTGATTCAATGTAACAAACAACTGATTTGTTTAGTCAATCCAACTGCATTCATTCATACAACCAAACAACCCGGTTGCATTCATTCAATGAAACAGAGTGCATGTGGTTAGTCAAAGACTTGAGCTTCACTCTTTCAGTCAATGTCTCGAGCTTAACGCTTTCATTCACTGAAGGAGACTGTATTCATTCAAACATAATGTCAAACTTCAATCATTGATTCAATAAATAAAACTTTATTCATTGATTATATGAAACAAACTTAACTCATTTGTTTAGTAAATTCAACTGCGCTCATTCATGCATTCAAACAAACTGCACGTATTCATCCAAAGAAACAGAGAGCACGTGTTCATTCAATGACTTGAGCTTCTCTCATTCAGTCAGTGTCTTGAGCTAACGCTTTCAATTCAGTGAAACAAACTACATTCATTCAAATTTAATGTAAAACTTCAATCATAGATTCAATTAAATAAACTTATCTCATTTGTTTAGTTAATCCAACTGCATTCATTCATACAGTCAAACAAACTGAATGCATTCAGTCATGAAACAGAGTGCACGTGGCAATTCAATGACTTGAGATTCTCTCATTCAGTCAATGACTCGAGCTTTATGCTTTCATTCAGTGAAACAAACTGCATTCATTCAAACATAATATCATACTTCAATCATTCATTCAATAAATCAAACGTTATTCATTGATTCCATGAAACAAACTTACCTCATTTGTTTACTAAATCCAACAAAATTCATTCAAACAATCAAACAGACTGCATGCATTCATTCAATGAAACAGAGCGCAAGTGGTATTTCAATGAGTTGAGCTTCACTCATTCAGTCAATGTCTCGAGCTTAACGCTTTCATTCAGTGAAGCAATTTGCATTTATTCAAACATAATGTCAAACTTGAATCATTGATTTAATAAACCAAACGTTATTTGTTGATTCAATGAAAAAAACTTTACTGATTTGTTTAGTAAATCCAACTGCATTCATTCATACAATCAAACAACCCGGTTGCATTCATTCAACGAAAGAGAGTGTACGTGGTACTTCAATAATTTGATCCTCTCTCATTCAGTCAATATCTCGAGATTAACGCGTTCATTCAGTGAAGCAAACTGCATTCAATCAAACATAACATCAAACTTCAATCATTGATCCAATAAATCAAACGTTATTCATTGATTGAATAAAACAAACTTAACTCATTTGTTTAGTAAATCCAACTGCTTTCATTCACAACAAATTGCATGCAATCGTTCAATGAAACAGTGTGTAATTTGGTAATTCAATGAGTTGAGCTTCCCTCATTCAGTCAATGTCTCGAGATTGACGCTTTCTTTCAATGAAGCAAACTGCATTTATTCAAACATAATGTCAATCTTCAATCATTGATTCAATACATCAAACGTTATTCAACGAAACAAAATTAACTCATTTGTTTAGTGAATCCAACTGCATTCTTTCATATAATTAAACAAACTGCATGCATCCGTTCAATGAAACCGAATGCTCGTAGTAAGTCAATGACTTGACCTTCTCTCATTCATTCAATGTCTCGAGCTTAACGCTTTCATTCTCTGAAGCAGACTGCATTCATTCTAACATAAAGTCAAACTTCAATCATAGATTCAATTAAATAAACTTATCTCATTTGTTTAGTTAATCCAACTGCATTCATTCATACAATCAAACAAACTGCATGCATTCAGTCATGAAACAGAGTGCACGTGGTAATTCAATGACTTGAGATTCTCTCATTCAGTCAATGACTCGAGCTTTATGCTTTCATTCAGTGAAACAAACTGCATTCATTCAAACATAATATCATACTTCAATCATTCATTCAATAAATCAAACGTTATTCATTGATTCCATGAAACAAACTTAACTCATTTGTTTACTAAATCCAACTCCGGATCGCTGGGATCTCCTTACAAATTTGTTTCTCAATTTCCCTCTGACAATTGGGGTGTCTATAATACAATCTCAATAAGCTGATCATCCCTTTCTTATTTCGCAGTTCCACCCTCGATATAGTTCCAGGAATATCCACCCTTAGCACAGCTGTAATGCTATCCCTTATCAAAAATGCACTTCCCCCTCCTCTTTTGCCACCCTTTCTATCCTTCCTGTCGCATTTGTATCCTGGAACATTCAGCTGCCAGTCCTGCCCATCCCTGAGCCATGTTTCCGTAATTGCTATGATATCCCAGTTCCATGTTCCTAACCATGCCCTGAGTTCATCTGCCTTCCCTGTTAGGCCCCTTGCACTGAAATAAATGCAGTTTAATTTATTAGTCCTACCTTGCCCATGTCTGCCTTGACTGTTTGACTCACGTCTGTTGTCAGCTGTACCCGTCTCAGATCGATCACTTTCTTCACTGTCTCCCCCCACCTTACAAGTTTAAATCCTCCCATTCTGTTCTAGCAAACTTCCCTGCCAGTATATTAGCCCCCTTCCAATTTAGGTGCAATCCGTCCTTCTTGTACAGGTCACTTCTACCCCAAAAAAGATTCCAAGGGAACATTATTTTAAATTGAGGATGATTGATGCCGGGTTAGGTTATTTTCTCAGTGAGTAGTAAAGGTGCAGAACGTCGTGGACTCACCAACGTTCAGGGCCTTCAGATTATCAGGGGATAATCTTTTGAGTTAGAATGATTAAATGTCTGTAAGCTGGATTTCAGATTGGATGCAACATGAAGGAACAAAGAGCCTTTATTGCACAGTAATCTTCGGTCCTCGAACTGTTCTTCAGCCTGATGTTGCAATCATCACTGTTCACTATCATTGGAATGAGCGCCGAGTGAGGATCAACCTCGCAACTTCGGCAGCTCACACACTTCTCATTTGTTTTCGTAGCACGGCAAGCTGATCAATTGCCCCACTGGAGCAGGCATCAGAGGACGTTTAACGGCTCCTGATTTTGCCACTGAGGCCCTGAATCCAATTACTCAACATTTGGCTGTGGATCTGAAATGAAACCCAGCTCAGAGGTTTCATAATTGTACTCATAATGTATCAGCGATTATGTCGCATCAGGTTCAGGAAAAGGACAGAGGAAAATGTGGCGAAAAGTAGACGTTACTGAATATAAGTTTACCGTGGCTTCCTGCATTGATCACGGGCAATTTTACTTCGCCACTGTACAGGGATGTTCCTTCGATCAGTTTTAATTCGTCAAAGAATTCGATTCACTGACACTTCACCAAGTTCCTTTGGAAAATTCATAAGACACAATGACCCACATTGCACACAACGTCAACAGGAACACCGGGCATGGTGTATATAAATAGAGTAATGGTATGCAAGGAAAATGGAATTTCAGTTTAGATTAGATTCCCTTCCATGTGGAAACAGGCCCTTTGTGGCAAGCAGTCCACACCTCCGCAGAAAAACCCACACAGACCCATTTCCCTTTGACTGATGCACAGAACACTACAGGCAATTTCGTATGACCAATTCATCTGAACTGCACATCTTTGGACTGAGGGAGGAAACTGGAGTCCCCGGAATAAACACACGCAGAGAACATACAAACTCCACACAGACAGTTGCCCAAGGTTGGAATCGAATCGGGAGTCCTGGTGCTGTGAAACAGCACTGCTAATCACTGAGCCACCTTGCCACCGTGAGCCAGTGCAAGAATTCAGAGTAATATTCAAAATGCGAGAAGTTCACGTTCATTACCTTGGCCAGTACTCCAGTCTTGCAAAGGGCAAGTCTGCTCCTGACTCCCCAGAATCCACGCAGACACCTGTTCCATTGGTCCACTTGGAAGCCTATGTAAAGAGGCGTTCAATCTGTCAGAGCACTTGTGAGAAATCTCCACTTTCCGTTCGAAACCTGCGACAGGAGCTGTCTAATCCAGCTGGGAGGGCAGCGAGGTAGACGTGAGACCTTAATATTCCTTGATGTAGATTCACATTGTCCTCATTATGTTAGTGTTTAAAAACAGCACAGACAGCAAGGAACATGAGGAAGCCATTCTTCCCACCCAGCACCACCATCCGATATCATCATTGTAGAGCCAGCATGTTAATGCCTTTTTTCAGCCTATCAACATCATCGCGTTGCCTACTGGCTTACAGATATTTATCGAGCTCTATGTTCAATAGACATCGAAAGTACAGCGCGACTCTAGTGGGATTGGAACCCACAACTTCTGAATAGGAGCTTAAACCATCAACGAAGAAATACCACGCACTTTCCATGGCGCCACAGAGGCACGCAAGCTCAAAGTTTCAACTCGGGATTCCCATCTCACGTATGTCTGCCTTCGTCAAGCTTTCCAGTATCTGGTTCTTCTCCTAGTGTGCTCTCACTATTCAAATGTTTGGTGACATACCGCTGAACTATTCTGCCGACACGTAGCTTTTTCACACTTTCAGCTAGTGAATTCCAGATAAACAACAATATCTCGGAAAAAACAGTTATTCTAAATCTCCTCTTAATCCCTTGTCTCTTGCTTTTCATCTGTGTCATTATTATTTTTTCCCAAAACATGATTATTTCTGTAACACATATCTGTCCTCTTCATAATATGTGCACGTTAATCAGTTTCTCACACAGCCTTCTCTGCGCATAGATAAACAGTCCCAGCCTGGCTTGTCTACTTTCACAACGGGAATGGTCCAGCTTTTGTCATTCTTATCATCTCCTCTGAACATCCTGCAGCCTACAAAGGAAAAACGTTGTCTAAAGAAAAGCCAAAATGTCTGAACAAAATCATGAGTTCTTGTACATCTTCAGAGAGAAAGAAGAGTTAATGTTTCGAGTCCAATGATCCGTCTTTGGAACTAATGGAACGTACGGGTGGGTAAAGAATGTGGAAGAAGGCGGACGGGTTCTGAAATTATTGAACTCGATGCTGGGTCCTGAAGACTGCATAGTCTGTCAGTAGAAAATGAGGAGCCGTTCGTCCAGCTTGTGCTGTGCCTTGAAGGAGCACTGCAGCAGACCGGAGTCTGAAATGGTGCCTTGGGAACACAGTGTAATATTGAAGTGAGAGGAGACAGGAAGATCAGGATAACTTTTGTTGGTTCCACACAGAACGTAGGTGATCTCAGCTTTGTCACTGACTCTGTTTTTCTATCCTGATTGTGGAGAGATAACATTCTGAGGAGGAAATACAGTTACCTGGATTGAATGAAGTGCAGACAAATCACTGAAAGATATGTCTGGAAAGTTGCACAGTGAGGAGAGATATCGTAACCCAGCAGGTCTTCTGGCTTAAGACATAGAAAGTTACAGCGCAGTGCAGGCCCTTCGGCCCTCCATTTTGCACTGACCTGTGAAAGAATTGTGATGCCCATCCAACCTTCACCATCACATTATTATCCATATATATGTCTAATACACTTTGAAATGCCCTTATACTCAGCGAGTCTACGACTGTTGCAGACAGTCTGATCCACGCCCGTACGATTTTCTGAGTGAAGAGATTAATACAGTTATCTGTCCTAAATCAATCACCATTCAATTTAATGCTAAGCCTCCTTTTGTTGGCATCACCATCTGAAGAAAAAGGCTCTCACTCTCCACTCTATCTAAACTTCTGATAATCATATAAGTCATGATTAAGTCATCTGTCAACCTTCTTCTCTCCGACGAAAACAACCTCAGTCTCCTCAGACTTTGCTCGTAATACCTTCGATCCACACCTGTCAACATCTTAGTGTACCTCCTTTGAACCCTTTCCAGAGCTTACACATCTTTCTAAAATTCAGTTACCAGAAATGCATGGAATACTTCAGGTGGAGCCCTACCAGGTGATAAAGCTGCACCTTCTGGGATTTTATGGAATGGTGCTGCATGGGCTGTTGCTGGGATGCAAGAAACACTGGACCGGGGGTCCTGCATTGTGCTGGCAAGGTGTGGAGTTCAGTGGGGTTGAATATTGGTGAAAGTGGAAAAGAATGTATGCCTTCAACCGCTTCCTTCTTCCAGTAATCATTTCATTTCGGAGCATATCTATCAAATGGCTTGCATTCCAACACGGGCACAGCCTACACCTTGCAGAACAAACGCGTTTGCACTTTCACTGACACCGTGTCTCTCCGGGAGCTGCGGTTCTCCCCCATGCTCACTCGTACAGCACCGTCCTTCCTGAAACATGTCCCATCGATAATGGAAGCAGATGTTTAAATAACCCACGCTTGGGAATGAAATTGACAACTTACAATTCCAAAACTTTTTTCATTTGTTTATTTGGCTAAAGCTAGAATATTGTGTGAGGATCTGCAAGTCACTCTTTCGGAGGGGTGATAAAGATGTAAAAAGTATGCAAACGACAAAACGTCAGAGGGACAGATTTGATAGAAAACCCTACAGTGCAATCTGCAAATAGATTGAACAAATCAGATCCGTAACAATATTATGAAGGAGACATATCTGATGTATAAATGAGATGGGTTTTTGTGTTGATACATTGAGGACACAAATGGGGGACAAAGCATCCTCTATTACGTACTGTTTAATGGCCAGTAGTGGGCTAGCTTATTTGGCTGGGCGACTAGATTGCGATGACGAGTGATACCAACAGCATGTGGCAGTTCTTGTGCTGGCTCCATGAAGTTCCCACGTTCTCAACTTTACACTCTGTCTGACGCACAGTGTCTCTCACGTTAAAGCACCATCAGTCACCTCACGTGATCTATCTCTCTCTAATGAAAGAGCAGGTCTGGGAATATGGTTACTTTGATTTCAAAGCTTTATTTGAATAAATGACAAGGAATAATTGGCAATCTTTCAAGATGTGGTCCCTCATGGAAGAGTGAAGCACTCAGTGAGTGAACCCTTCATGAAGACGGAGAGTGATAGAGCTGACTGAGATTATGAGCCGAAATCTAAACAGACGAAATTAAACTCAAATGATGCATGAGCAGGGTACAAAAAAACGGGGAACAGATATTAAAGGGATGGCAAGCATTTAAAAAGCATTTTCAGTTATTGCAACTGCTTCTCACTTCTGTCTGACACAAAGCAAACGGGAAACGTGGCCATGTCGTGGCTAACAAGGGATATTAGGGCATAGTACTGCACTCAAGGAAGCGGCTTACAAATTGGCTGAAAATAGCAGCAGACATTAAGATTGAGAGCAGGTCAGATTTCAGCACGATGAAAGAATTAATGCAGAGCGAATGATTCCGTTTAAAAGTAAGCTTGAGAGAAACATATGATGAAATGTTAAAAGCTCCTGAAGGTATATGAAGGCAGAAAGAAAATATTATTGAAAACAAATCCCTTACAATGAGAAACAGAGGATGTTATAATGTGGGATACGTATATGGCATACCAAATAAATATGTATATTCTTTCTGTCATGACAAATGATGACACAAGTGATATTCCTAAAGTGGTGGGAAGAAAAAGAGAGGGAGGAACTGATGTAAATCAATATTATCAAGGAGATAGTGTTGTGGAAATCGGTGAGATTAAAAGAGAATAAATTCAAACAACTGCGAATTAAACACCAGTGTACTTAAAGTCACCCTAAATGTAGTGAATGCGTTCTGTAACTAGAGTGTGGAGTCTAAAATGAGTAAATTAGTTGTCATATTTCAATATTGTATGGACACTGAAACAATATCTATGGGTTGGACGTCAGTTAATGTGACTCCACTATTTATAAAAGGAAGTAATGAGAAAACATGGAATGACAGAGAAGTTAGCCTAACACTGGAAAACAGTAACTGGATTGGACAGAGTAGGCATACATTTACAAATTTTAAATAGCAAAAGAGATTTGTTCACAAATCGCTGAACGTAAGAAAGCAGGCGCAGCAGCAGGTGAGGAAGGCAAACGGTGTGTTAGCCTTTGTACTGAGAGAATTTGAACACAAGAGCAAAGATGATTTGCTGAAATTGAGCAGGGTCTTGTTGAGACCACAACCGAGAGTGTTCTGTGCAGTTTTGTAAACCTTATCTGATAAAGGATATTCTCCACACCGAGACTGCACAACAAAGGTTTACCAGACTGATTCATGGGATGGCAGGCCTGACGTAGGAAAGAATGGATTCGTTAGGATGAAAATCACTCAAGTTTAGAATGATGAAGTTCGATGTCAAGAAACGAATAACATTCTAAAAGGTACGAACAAGGTAAATGCAGGAAGGATGCTTTCAATGACCAGAGCGTCCAGAACATAGGGGTGGGGAGTTGGCGTTAATTCTAAGAATATGGGATAGTCCTTTTAAGACTTAGATGAGCATTTATTTGAATCAAAGACTGGTTACTCAGTGGAATTTGATGCCACAGAAAGTAATTAAAGTCAGAACGTGGAATGTCTACAAGATGAAGGTATCTATAGTTTTGAGGGCAAGAGGGATCAAAAGGTATAGCCTAAAGAGGTATCAGGTCACTGTGCGGAATGATCAGCTAAGATCTTACTGAATTATGGAGAAGGATCAAACATCACATCAAGCCAGTCCTGTTCTAATTTTTCATATTTCCATTCTGTTAAAGGTGGGATAAAAAAAACAATTGTTTTTAACTGACACAGATATCAGTAACACATTATCTAGATTTTTTAAAAAATCCTGCAAATCCTTACCAAACACCAATTGGGAAAGAATTTTAGAATACGAATTTCAGCAGGTCGAGGAGGTGCAAAGTAATGTTTGAGGTTCGTACACTGGCTGCTCTGTATCTCAATTTCTATCCAGTTCTCAAATGACCGAATGTTCTGACAAAAGCGACATAGTCCGTATGAAATATGTAAATGTCTTTAAAATGTTGCTGACACTGGGTGGAGGGAGTGGTAGGATAGGGTTAGGGAAAGGGGTGAAGTGAGAAAAACAATGGGTCGGGTTTTTGTTGAGGGATTGGCAAAGAATTACCCCAAATTCCAAAGGCCCGCGACTAGCTATCCTGTTCAGGAGTCCTGTCCCTCCACTTCCTGCTCCATTATTTCCGTCTCTGTCACATTTACAGCAAGGTAAGGGACAGAGATGTTCACTTTCCCATCAATCCCAGTCACTAATACACATCCAAAGCTCTCCAAACAACACCAAATCCTCATGGACCACAGCAATGATTTAAAACAGCATAATTTATTTTCAGCTCTATTCACATTAAAGATAGATAAACTGACATTGACCTGAAAAATTAAAAAAAACGACACAAAATAAAACTGAACCAGGAATAGCGGCAGCTGACTGGGGCTTGTTTCTGGGAAGAAGCCTCAGGCTCTCTGTGGCTTAATTTGTGGCCCCAGTTACATTATGTTTGGGTCCAGAATCATATAATAACCAAACATGAAACCTCTAACCGGGCTATAGCACCTGGCGCTTCCTTCCCCTTTAGCCGTCACTCACCGACTGTCGATTGGAGACAACAACATTTCGTTCCAATCATCACTCGCCGCAAGCATGTTCACAGTCCTTATTAACCCTATGCATGCTGCAGGACCCATCCCAACAGATGACGTATAACAGCCAACAGCGGTCCACAGGACCAAGCTGGAGGCAATGGTCCTCCAACCAATCAGAGAAACCCATGGGCGCACTGGGGGCTCTGATAAATCAGAGAATGTTGTTAGGCTAAATTAACCTAACCAGAACTTCCACACCTCAATGCTCAATCAAACTTTGCTTGAAACATTCTTCCAGTTCAAAGGACAATGGCTAATTATGATTCTCTTCCCTTTCCCCACAGGCGAAAGTGAGGACTGCAGATGCTGGAGATCAGAGTCAGGATTGGAGTGGTGCTCAAAAAGCAAAGCAGGTCACGCAACATCCGAGGAGCATGGAAATCGAAGTTTAAGGCAGGCTCCCATCATCAGTAACCTTTCACACAGCCAGTTTATGTTCAATATTGCTACTTTCCCTTATATTCCTTCATCCCCAGGTTTTATGCAAAGCGTCTCACGGAACTTTTGCCATTTTTCTTTTGCTAATATACATTTATCTGATTGTCTTCGATTATCGTCATCAAGACTTCTTCTCACCTCATCAAAAAACATCGGCAGACAGTTCACCACAATTTTCTGTGACCAATTTTATTTTAGCTTTCCTGACTGAAACACATTATGTGTCACCTCATTTTGTCTGGTATGACCGTTTGTAACATGTTTCATACAGATTTAAACGGTTGTCCTGTCATTGTCGAATTAATTGATGAAACTTTTCTCATAGCAAACTAAAAGCGTGCATACCTTTTAAAGATGAGAAAATGTGTCTGAAAGAGTTTTGCCTTGGAAATTAATTATCGTGAGTACAAAGTAAAGACAATCAGGTTGTGATAGCGTTGAGCTCTAGCACACTTTTAGAAGCTGGCAGACAAGTTGAATATTTCTAGCGTTTTCTGTTTTGTTTAATATGTATCAGATTGCCAGTATATTGCTTCTGCACTTGTTCTTGGGACGAAAGGGATGAGAAGTTGTGGGTCGAACGCAGGAGCAGTCGCCTCCTTCAGATGCAAATCCCAGATCTTCTTCTGCTTTTGTAGTTTTGTGAAAATACTAACTGGCTTTAATTTTGGACTTTAATGATAACCTAAGAGTTTACATGTTACTCATTCTGCCCAAATATGGAATTTGAAAATCAAATCATTTTTTATCAATTTCACAATTTATGTGTGTATGTTCAGGTCATAATTCTACTTTTAAGGAGAAGGCAGCATTTCATATTAATAACTATAAATGCTAACGATTTGCAGGCCATGGCTACGAGAGCACTGAATCCAAACGACTAGACTTCCAGGGCCGGTCTTTGTTCCTTTCACCCTGGACACTGTCTGATTCGGCATTATATTCTCCCATCATTCCGCACATGCCGCCTTCAGTTCTGTCTTGGTTTTGATACGACTGGTTTCTAATACACAGGCTATCCAATTATCTATTATGTTGCAGTTTCTAATGAGTGAGAATCCTTCTCTCAGAGCACACTGCCTCCTTAGCTCAATGCTTAGATAGGGCAGGCACACGGACTCGGGAGTGGCTGAATGCTTCCTTTCTTTGCTGTAACCAGACTCTGGTGTTGAAACTGAAATGAGACAAAATAAGCCAATTGGATGGAAATCCTACTTTCTGGTTGATCTATCCTGAAGCCACAGTCACTTCGCTAGAACATGTCTGTGTTTTTGCCTCTGTGGGTGAAATGGGGTTCAGATCACCGAGAGGGTGTGAATACAGGTTATCCATCTTAAACTTAAATCGCATTCATTGTAAAACATGACTGGATAATCGCATTGAGATGAGTGTTTTAAACATTTGAGAACACAAGGGGACAGGCCAAGTGCTGAAAACTTGGATGATGGGCCTCTTTCCATTCTGTAAATAGTCGAATACTTGCTCAAACTTATGTCCTGATAAATAAAACGCCATATGTTTTGGCATTAAGAAGCAGTCCAACAACTCGGGAGGCAGCAGTTGGTGTGTAATGCTTAAGAATCAGTGTTTTCTTCTCGGCGGCCAGAGTTGGCTGCCTGGTCAGCGAATCAGATTTTATTGTTCCTGACAGTGACAACAGCGGGCGTGGAGCAGTTCTGATGGTAATCCTTTCAATGTCTCAGATCAATTCATGCCTCGAGATCATCAGAGTTCATGTCCCTGCTCTTTCAAGATGGGGAAGGTACCTTAACAGACTCTGCTCAGTCAGGCAGTTCACCCTTCATTCCCCTCCCACAGAGTTTCTAAAGATTCACAGGGTTAAAACGGGTTGTGTTTAATTGTCTCCTTTCCACTCCCAGGACTTGCAGGGATTGGTTTGGTTTGAAATTGATCATGTTCACAGGGGCAGCGTGCAAGACTATTCTATCTTCCCCTCCTCTGGTATCACTGTGAGATTGACTTTGATGTTCTCGGTTACATTTATCGATCGGAGACATTAATTCCACAAATAATTCCAAACAGAATGAAATTCTTTCAAATGTTCTGGCTACAAAGTGCTCAGAAACTGATAATTATTTGAGAGATATTTAGGAAAACAAAGTTTAAGAAGACAAACAACTTGCTTTGCAAGATGCTTCTAATGAATATGTCATTTCTTTTGAACGATTCGCTGGAATTACTTTCTATTACCACAGTGACCCCCTGTTTAAAAATGAATCTGTTAAACAAAGAATTACGGTATAATCGATTGAAACATTGCCAACAGCAAGTCTTGGCAGCCGACAATATGTATAAATGTGCAATAGATTGAAGGTGGGCATGGCTTCATATCAATAGTTCAGACATTCCAGCATGTCAAACATTCTTGTACATATGGATGTGGTGCATTGTTATTGAGGAAAGATTCTTCTTCCTGCAGATAAGAAAGTCAAAGCACAACTCGGCATCGGTACAATGAGTTTGTAAGTGTAATAAAAATCGGCAGTGTTCTTGAGACAGTGAAGAGTCGAATGAACAACCCACAGATTTGCAAACAAGCAAATCATTAAGCCACTGATTCAAGTGCACTTGCTGCAAGCCTGTGAGGATATCAGGGACAGGAGAATCAATTGTAACCATCACAGGGTGAACAACTAGTAAATATAATCAACTTCACCACTTCACTCCAATAGACCCCACATTGTGAAGCGGACAATTTCGCAAAGAAAACACACTTGTTCTCATGAAGCTTTCATTCACCCAATGTCTGTGCAGCCATTCAATGGGATTACCGCTGATCTGACCATTTTTAACTCTATTTTCGTGTTTTCCTCGATAGCTCGAGGTAAACTTGAACTGAATAATAACGTCGTGTATTCTCATTAATTTTGGATTTTGCCGCTGTACAACACAGTTTCTCTGAATGGTAACTGAGAATATGTGATCGTTGTCAGCAGTGGTTACTTCCACATGTGATGTTACTAGCGAAGTAAATGATGTTAAACTACAGGACTATTGACACATGTATTTCAACAATATCCCAGGCTATCGTCTCAGCCTTTCATATTCTGTAGAAAACAGTTCATCTCAGTTGTCAACATACCCAATGTTGAAAACTCCAAAGCCTCTGGAAATATCGAAGTTAAACGTTTAGCCCATTCTGAGTTCCTACATCTCAGTCCAGACTTCGCCAAGTGGACTTCTTGTGTTTGTGTTGCTGTTTCTGACATATCCCCTGCCACTGGAAGTATTTTTATGTGCATTTGTTTTCGTGATGCCGCGTTCGTATTCAGTGTTCAATGCTTTGCTTTACGGCTGCATCAGTACGTTTAGAGTACGTAATATTTTCCCCATTTTACGCTGTGTGACATGTACTAAATCAACACAACATGGAATCAATTGTTTTCACATGAAGATATTCTCCAAGGTGATGACTTTCTTCCTTAAGAACCTGCCCTCTCACATCTCAGCCTGTTTAAATATAAGGATTTGAAACAACCCATTGTCGGATATTTTTCTTAATCTCCCGCACTAACTGACCCGCCTCTCGACCACCACTCCAAGTTCCCCAGGCTCTGCGCAATCTAAAACTTACTTTCACATTTACCCCATTCAATCTGTGCTGCTGCAGTCATTGTTGCTCCAATCTCAGCATTGGCAACTTCAATCCAATCGATCATGTTCGATGACATGGTTGTGAGAGCAAAGCTCATGGAGCAACGTTAACTGACACGAACCAGAGATTCTTGGAGCACTAGTATCAGGAGACGAGATGAGTTAGGTGAATTGGCCATGCAAACTTTCACATCGTGTTCAGGGATGTGTAAGTTAGGTGCATTAGTGAGGGGTAAATATAAAATAAAAGGTTAGGAGAGTAGGTCTAGTTGAGTTACTTTTCGGAGTGTCTGTGTGGACTTGTTGGACTGAACGGCCTGTTTCCACACTGTAGGAGTTCCATAATTCTATGAAAAGGTCACAGGATAGTACTGTGCAAAAGTTTGTTGGAAAAGTGTACGTGACTTTCTGATCATTTATTTAATTTGTTCATCCGACTCCAGCTGGACTATTGTGTGCAGTCTGCAATTCACTTTACAAAGGAAATGTGATACCACTGAAAACGGATTAGAAGAGATCTATTAGGATATTGTCCGGGGTGAGGAGTTTCAGGTATAAAGAAAGTTTGGAATGACATTTTTCTTACAGCAGAGGGAACTGAAAGGAGACACTATTGAGATGTATAAAGTAACGAGGGATATGGAAAGGGTAAACTAAAAGAAACGTTTGTCCTTGTTGAAGAGATCAATCACCAGCGAGGCAGAGATTTAAGAGGCAGAACGTTTTGAGCATGTGTTTGGGCAAAAAACCTTTTCAGCCATCGGGTGTTCGGAATCTTAAATTCACAGTAAGGTTCAGAAACCCTCATCACTTGAAGAACTATTCAGATGTGAATTTCTGACGCCATCACATAGCTATGGGGTCAGTGGTTTTGAAGGAATTAGGATATAGAAATGGTTGTTATTGCCCAGTCCCGACAGGGAGGATGAGGGGCTTCCTTTTTTCACAGTAGTCCTGGGGAGTACGTCTGCCTGTGACCGCGTCAATCCGAGGTTCAGTTACCCATCGAGAAAACTGCTTGCCTTTTCAGGCAACACTTTGGTTAACGCTGTTGTCTGTCGGCGCCAGGAAACGAGTTATTATTTCAATCTGGAGCGATTGTCAATGTGGTGTTTGCACGTTCTCCCGTATGGATTTCCTTTGGCTTCCAACATTACCTCAAAGTGTTCAGTGATGACCATGTAAGGTAGATGATAAATAAAAGGCGAAAGAGATGAAAGTACTGTATATCAGAGACAAAAAATATGAATTAAAGCATCAGGTAATTCGGAGTTAACATTTCGACTCGAGTGAACCTTCCTCAGGACAGTTCTTGACTGAAGTGTTGACTCTGATTTGTCTCCACTGATGCTGTCCGATCGGCTGAGCATTTCTAGCAAATTATATTTTTGTAGTTGGTTGGTAAGTTCGGGATTTGAAAGAAAGCGTCGGGGAGTGTGAAGCTCTTCGGATTCAATGTGCAGATTCAATGGGCCGAACGGTCTTTGTCTGCACTGTAGGGTTTTCTATCAGTTCTGTCCCTCGGACGTTTTGTCGTTTGCATACTTTTTACATCTTTATCACCCCTCCGAAAAAGTGACTTGCACATCCTCGGCACGGTGGCATAGTGGTTAGCACTGCTGCCTCACAGTGCCTGAGACCCGGGTTCAATTCCCGCCTTAGGCGATTGACTGTGTGGAGTTTGCACGTTCTCCCCGTGTCTGTGTGGGTTTCCTCCGGGTGCTCCGGATTCGTCCCACAGTCCGAAGATGTGCAGGTCAGGTGAATTGCCCATGCTAAATTGCCCGTAGAGTTAGGTAAATGTAGGGGTGGGTTGCGCTTCGGCGGGTCGGTGTGGTCTTGTTGGGCCAAAGGGCCTGTTTCCACACTGTAAGTAATCTAATCTAATATTCTAGCTTTAGCCAAATAAACAAATGAAACAAGTTTTGGAATTGTAAATTGTCAATTTCATTCCCAAGCGTGGGTTATTTAAACATCTGCTTCCATTGTCGATGGGACATGTTTCAGGAAGGACGGTGCTGTACGAGTGAGCATGGGGGAGAACCGCAGCTCCCGGAGAGACACGGTGTCAGTGAAAGTGCAAACGCGTTTGTTCTGCAAGGTGTAGGCTGTGCCCGTGTTGGAATGCAAGCCATTTGATAGATATGCTCCGAAATGAAATGATTACTGGAAGAAGGAAGCGGTTGAGGCATACATTCTTTTCCACTTTCACTAATATTCAACCCCACTGAACTCCACACCTTGCCAGCACAATGCAGGACCCCCGGTCCAGTGTTTCTTGCATCCCAGCAACTGCCCATGCAGCACCATTCCATAAAATCCCAGAAGGTGCGGCTTTATCACCTGGCAGGGCTCCACCTGAAGTATTGCATGCATTTCTGGTAACTGAATTTTAGAAAGATGTGTAAGCTCTGGAAAGGGTTCAAAGGAGGTATACTAAGATGTTGACAGGTGTGGATCGAAGGTCTTACGAGCAAAGTCTGAGGAGACTGAGGTTGTTTTCGTCGGAGAGAAGAAGGTTGACAGATGAATTAATCATGACTTATATGATTATCAGAAGTTTAGATAGAGTGGAGAGTGAGAGCCTTTTTCTTCAGATGGTGATGCCAACAAAAGGAGGCTTAGCATTAAATTGAATGGTGATTGATTTAGGACAGATAACTGTATTAATCTCTTCACTTAGAAAATCGTACGGGCGTGGAGAGGGCATGAAAAATCTTTGGCGGATAGGATAAAGGATAACCCAAAGGCATTTTGTGCGTATGTGAGAAACATGAGAATGACGAGAACGAGGTTAGGTCCGAACAAGGACAGTAGTGGGAGACTGTGTATTGAGTCGGAAGAGATAGGAGAGGTCTTGAATGAGTACTTTTCTTCAGTATTTACGAACGAGAGGGACCGTATTGTTGAAGAGGAGAGTGTGAAATGGACTCGTAAGCTAGAGGAGATACTTGTTAGGAAGCAAGATGTGTTGGGCATTTTGAACAACTTGAGGATAGACAAGTCCCCCGGGCCTGACGGGATATATCCTAGGATTATGTGGGAAGCAAGAGAGGGAATTGCAGTACCGTTGGCAATGATCTTTTCGTCTTCACTGTCAACGGGGGCGGTACCAGGGGACTGGAGAGTGGAGAATGTTTTGCCCCTGTTCAAAAAAGGGAATAGGGATAACCCCGGGAATTACAGGCCAGTTAGTCTTACTTCGGTGGTAGGCAAAGTAATGGAAAGGGTACTGAGGGATAGGATTTATGAGTATCTGGAAAGACACTGCTTGATGAGGGACAGCCAGCACGGATTTGTGAAGGGTAGGTCTTGCCTTACAAGTCTTATTGAATTCTTTGAGGAGGTGACCAAGCATGTGGATGAGGGTAGAGCAGTGGATGTAGTATACATGGATTTTAGTAAGGCATTTGATAAGGTTCCCCATGGTAGGCTTATGCAGAAAGTCAGGAGGCATGGGATAGAGGGGAAGTTGTCCAATTGGATAGAAAACTGGCTAACCGGTCGAAGTCAGAGAGTGGTGGTAGATGGCAAATATTCAGCCTGGAGCCCAGTTACAAGTGGAGTTCCGCAGGGATCAGTTCTGGGTCCTTTGCTGTTTGTAATTTTTATTAATGACTTGGATGAGGGAGTCGAAGGGTGGGTCAGTAAATTTGCAGATGATACGAAGATTGGTGGAGCTGTGGATAGTGAGGAGGGCTGGTGTCGGCTGCAAAGAGACTTAGAGAAAGAGAAATTTAGTAAATCCAACTGCATTCATTCAAGCAAGCAAATAGAATGCACGTGCTAATTCAATGACTTGAGCTCTCATTCAGTCAATGTCTCGAGAATAACGCTATCTTTCAAGGAAACAAGCTGCATTCGTTCAATCATTGAATTAAACTTCAATCATGAATTCAATGTATCAGATGTTTATCGTTAATTCTTTGAAACAAACTTAACTCACTGTTTTACTGAATCCAATAGCATGCTTTCATTTAATGAACCAAATTGTATTTATTCATTCAAACTTTTTGCCAAACTTCAATCATTGATTCAGTGAATCAGATGTTAATTGCTGATTCTTTGAAACATACTTAACTCATTTGATTAGTGAACCCAACTGCATTGCATGAAACAAACTGCATGCATCCGTTCAATGAAACCGAATGTTCGTGGTAATGCAATGACTTGAGCTTCTCTCATTCAGTCAATGTCTCGAGATTGACGCTTTCTTTCAATGTAGCAAAGCTGCATTCATTCAAACATAATGTCAATCTCCAATCATTGACTCAATACATCAAACGTTATTCATTGAATCAATGACACAAACCTAACTCATTTGTTTAGTGAATCCAACTGCATTCTTTCATACAATCAAACAAACAGCATGTATTCATTCATTGAAATAGAGTGCGTGGTAATTCAATGAGTTGTGCTGCCCTCATTCAGTCAATGTCTCGAGCCTAACGCTTTCATTCAGTGAACCAATCTGCATTCATTCAAACATAATGTCAAAGTTCAATCATTGATTCAATAAATCAAACGTTATTTATTGAGTCAATGAAACAAACTTAACTCATTTGTTTAGTAAATCCAACTGCATTCATTCAAGCAAGCAAATAGAATGCACGTGCTAATTCAATGACTTGAGCTCTCATTCAGTCAATGTCTCGAGCTTAACGCTTTCATTCACTGAAGCAAGCTGCATTCATTCAAACATAATGTCAAACTTCAATCATTGATTCAATAAATCAAACGTTATTCATTGATTCAATGAAACAAACTTAACTCATTTGTTTAGTAAATCCAACTGCAATCATGCAATCAAACAAACGGCATGTATTCATTCATTGAAATAGAGTGCAAGTGGTAATTCAATGAGTTGAGCTTCCCTGATTCAGTCAATGTCTCGAGCTTAACGCTTTCATTCAGTGATTCAATCTGCATTCATTCAAATAAAATGTCAAACTTCAATCTTTGATTCAATAAATCAAACGTTATTTATTGATTCAATGAAACAAACCTAACAGATTTGTTTAGTAAATCCATTCATTCAAGCAAGCAAATAGAACGCACATGCTAATTCAATGACTTGAGCTCTCATTCAGTCAATGTCCCGAGAATAACGCTATCTTTCAATGAAACAAGCTGCATTCGTTCAATCATTGAATTAAACTTCAATCATGAATTCAATGTATCAGATGTTTATCGTTAATTCTTTGAAACAAACTTAACTCACTGTTTTACTGAATCCAATAGCATGCTTTCATTTAATGAACCAAATTGTATTTATTCATTCAAACTTTTTGCCAAACTTCAATCATTGATTCAGTGAATCAGATGTTAATTGCTGATTCTTTGAAACATACTTAACTGATTTGATTAGTGAATCCAACTGCATTCATTCATACAATCAAACAAACTGCATGCATCCGTTCAATGAAACCGAATGTTCGTGGTAATGCAATGACTTGAGCTTCTCTCATTCAGTCAATGTCTCGAGATTGACGCTTTCTTTCAATGTAGCAAAGCTGCATTAAATAAAACATAATGTCAATCTCCAATCATTGACTCAATACATCAAACGTTATTCATTGAATCAATGACACAAACCTAACTCATTTGTTTAGTGAATCCAACTGCATTCTTTCATACAATCAAACAAACAGCATGTATTCATTCATTGATATAGAGTGCGTGGTAATTCAATGAGTTGTGCTGCCCTCATTCAGTCAATGTCTCGAGCCTAACGCTTTCATTCAGTGAACCAATCTGCATTCATTCAAACATAATGTCAAAGTTCAATCATTGATTCAATAAATCAAACGTTATTTATTGAGTCAATGAAACAAACTTAACTCATTTGTTTAGTAAATCCAACTGCATTCATTCAAGCAAGCAAATAGAATGCACGTGCTAATTCAATGACTTGAGCTCTCATTCAGTCAATGTCTCGAGCTTAACGCTTTCATTCACTGAAGCAAGCTGCATTCATTCAAACATAATGTCAAACTTCAATCATTGATTCAATAAATCAAACGTTATTCATTGATTCAATGAAACAAACTTAACTCATTTGTTTAGTAAATCCAACTGCAATCATGCAATCAAACAAACGGCATGTATTCATTCATTGAAATAGAGTGCAAGTGGTAATTCAATGAGTTGAGCTTCCCTGATTCAGTCAATGTCTCGAGCTTAACGCTTTCATTCAGTGATTCAATCTGCATTCATTCAAATAAAATGTCAAACTTCAATCTTTGATTCAATAAATCAAACGTTATTTATTGATTCAATGAAACAAACCTAACAGATTTGTTTAGTAAATCCATTCATTCAAGCAAGCAAATAGAACGCACATGCTAATTCAATGACTTGAGCTCTCATTCAGTCAATGTCTCGAGAATAACGCTATCTTTCAATGAAACAAGCTGCATTCGTTCAATCATTGAATTAAACTTCAATCATGAATTCAATGTATCAGATGTTTATCGTTAATTCTTTGAAACAAACTTAACTCACTGTTTTACTGAATCCAATAGCATGCTTTCATTTAATGAACCAAATTGTATTTATTCATTCAAACTTTTTGCCAAACTTCAATCATTGATTCAGTGAATCAGATGTTAATTGCTGATTCTTTGAAACATACTTAACTGATTTGATTAGTGAATCCAACTGCATTCATTCATACAATCAAACAAACTGCATGCATCCGTTCAATGAAACCGAATGTTCGTGGTAATGCAATGACTTGAGCTTCTCTCATTCAGTCAATGTCTCGAGATTGACGCTTTCTTTCAATGTAGCAAAGCTGCATTAAATAAAACATAATGTCAATCTCCAATCATTGACTCAATACATCAAACGTTATTCATTGAATCAATGACACAAACCTAACTCATTTGTTTAGTGAATCCAACTGCATTCTTTCATACAATCAAACAAACAGCATGTATTCATTCATTGATATAGAGTGCGTGGTAATTCAATGAGTTGTGCTGCCCTCATTCAGTCAATGTCTCGAGCCTAACGCTTTCATTCAGTGAACCAATCTGCATTCATTCAAACATAATGTCAAAGTTCAATCATTGATTCAATAAATCAAACGTTATTTATTGAGTCAATGAAACAAACTTAACTCATTTGTTTAGTAAATCCAACTGCATTCATTCAAGCAAGCAAATAGAATGCACGTGCTAATTCAATGACTTGAGCTCTCATTCAGTCAATGTCTCGAGCTTAACGCTTTCATTCACTGAAGCAAGCTGCATTCATTCAAACATAATGTCAAACTTCAATCATTGATTCAATAAATCAAACGTTATTCATTGATTCAATGAAACAAACTTAACTCATTTGTTTAGTAAATCCAACTGCAATCATGCAATCAAACAAACGGCATGTATTCATTCATTGAAATAGAGTGCAAGTGGTAATTCAATGAGTTGAGCTTCCCTGATTCAGTCAATGTCTCGAGCTTAACGCTTTCATTCAGTGATTCAATCTGCATTCATTCAAATAAAATGTCAAACTTCAATCTTTGATTCAATAAATCAAACGTTATTTATTGATTCAATGAAACAAACCTAACAGATTTGTTTAGTAAATCCATTCATTCAAGCAAGCAAATAGAACGCACATGCTAATTCAATGACTTGAGCTCTCATTCAGTCAATGTCTCGAGAATAACGCTATCTTTCAATGAAACAAGCTGCATTCGTTCAATCATTGAATTAAACTTCAATCATGAATTCAATGTATCAGATGTTTATCGTTAATTCTTTGAAACAAACTTAACTCACTGTTTTACTGAATCCAATAGCATGCTTTCATTTAATGAACCAAATTGTATTTATTCATTCAAACTTTTTGCCAAACTTCAATCATTGATTCAGTGAATCAGATGTTAATTGCTGATTCTTTGAAACATACTTAACTCATTTGATTAGTGAACCCAACTGCATTGCATGAAACAAACTGCATGCATCCGTTCAATGAAACCGAATGTTCGTGGTAATGCAATGACTTGAGCTTCTCTCATTCAGTCAATGTCTCGAGATTGACGCTTTCTTTCAATGTAGCAAAGCTGCATTCATTCAAACATAATGTCAATCTCCAATCATTGACTCAATACATCAAACGTTATTCATTGAATCAATGACACAAACCTAACTCATTTGTTTAGTGAATCCAACTGCATTCTTTCATACAATCAAACAAACAGCATGTATTCATTCATTGAAATAGAGTGCGTGGTAATTCAATGAGTTGTGCTGCCCTCATTCAGTCAATGTCTCGAGCCTAACGCTTTCATTCAGTGAACCAATCTGCATTCATTCAAACATAATGTCAAAGTTCAATCATTGATTCAATAAATCAAACGTTATTTATTGAGTCAATGAAACAAACTTAACTCATTTGTTTAGTAAATCCAACTGCATTCATTCAAGCAAGCAAATAGAATGCACGTGCTAATTCAATGACTTGAGCTCTCATTCAGTCAATGTCTCGAGATTAACGCTTTCATTCACTGAAGCAAGCTGCATTCATTCAAACATAATGTCAAACTTCAATCATGGATTCAATAAATCAAACGTTATTCATTGATTCAATGAAACAAACTTAACTCATTTGTTTAGTAAATCCAACTGCAATCATGCAATCAAACAAACTGCATGTATTCATTCATTGAAATAGAGTGCAAGTGGTAATTCAATGAGTTGAGCTTCCCTCATTCAGTCAATATCTGGAGATTTATTCAGTGAAGAAATCAGCATTCATTCAAACATAATCTCAAACTTCAATCATTGATTCAATAAATCAAACGTTATTCATTTATTCAATGAAACAAACTTAAATCATTTGTTTAGTTATTCCAACTGCATTCATTCATGGAATCAAACAGAGTGCATGTGATAATTCAATGACTTCAGCCTCTCTCATTCAGTCAATGTCTCGAGATTAACGCTATCTCTCAAGGAAACAAGGTGCATTCGTTCAATCATTGAACTAAACTTCAATCATTAATTCAATGTATCAGATGTTTATCGTTAATTCTTTGAAACAAACTTAACTCACTGTTTTACTGAATCCAATAGCATGCTTTCAATTAATGAACCAAATTGTATTTATTCATTCAATCTTTGTGCCAAACTTCAATCATTGATTCAGTGAATCAGATGTTAATTGCTGATTCTTTGAAACATACTTAACTCATTTGATTACTAAATCCAACTGCATTCATTCATACAATCAATCAAACTGCATGCATCCGTTCAATGAAACCGAATGTTCGTGGTAATGCAATGACTTGAGCTTCTCTCATTCAGTCAATGTCTCGAGGTTGACGCTTTCTTTCAATGTAGCAAAGCTGCATTCATTCAAACATAATGTCAATCTCCAATCATTGACTCAATACATCAAACGTTATTCATTGAATCAATGACACAAACCTAACTCATTTGTTTAGTGAATCCAACTGCATTCTTTCATACAATCAAACAAACAGCATGTATTCATTCATTGAAATAGAGTGCGTGGTAATTCAATGAGTTGTGCTGCCCTCATTCAGTCAATGTCTCGAGCCTAACGCTTTCATTCAGTGAAGCAAGCTGCATTCATTCAAACATAATATCAAAGTTCAATCATTGATTCAATAAATCAAACGTTATTTATTGAGTCAATGAAACAAACTTAACTCATTTGTTTAGTAAATTCAACTGCATTCATTCAAGCAAGCAAATAGAATGCACGTGCTAATTCAATGACTTGAGCTCTCATTCAGTCAATGTCTCGAGCTTAACGCTTTCATTCAGTGAAGTAAGCTGCATTCATTCAAACATAATGTCAAACTTCAATCATTGATTCAATAAATCAAACGTTATTCATTGATTCAATGAAACAAACTTAACTCATTTGTTTAGTACATCCAACTGCATTCATACAATCAAACAAACTGCATGTATTCATTCAACGAAACAGAGTGCACATTGTAATTCAATGAGTTGAGCCTCTCTCATTCAGTTAATGTCTCGATCTTAACGCTTTAATTCAGTGAAGCAATCAGCATTCATTCAAACAAAATCTCAAACTTCAATCATTGATTCAATAAATCAAACGTTATTTATTGATTCAATGAAACAAACTTAACTCATTTGTTTAGTTATTCCAACTGCATTCATTCATGGTATCAAACACAGTGCTCGTGGTAATTCAATGACTTCAGCCTCTCTCATTCAGTCAATGTCTCGAGATTAACGCTATCTTTCAAGGAAACAAGGTGCATTCGTTCAATCATTGAACTAAACTTCAATCATTAATTCAATGAATCAGATGTTAATCGTTGATTCTTTGAAACAAACTTAACTCACTGTTTTAGTGAATCAAACTGCAGGCGTTCATTCAATTAACCAGAACTGTATTCATTCAATCTTTGTGCCAAACTTCAATCATTGATTCAGTGAATCAGATGTTAATTGCTGATTCTTTGAAACATACTTAACTCATTTGATTACTAAATCCAACTGCATTCATTCATACAATCAATCAAACTGCATGCATCCGTTCAATGAAACTGAATGTTCGTGGTAATGCAATGACTTGAGCTTCTCTCATTCAGTCAATGTCTCGAGATTAACGCTATCTTTCAATGAAACAATCTGCATTCGTTCAAACATTGAATTAAACTTCAATCATGAATTCAATGTTTCGGATTTTTACCGTTTAATCTTTGAAACAAACTTAACACACTATTTTACTGAATCCAACTGCATGCTTTCATTCAATGGACCAAACTGTATTCATTCAATCTTTGTGCCAAACTTCAATCATTGATTCAGTGAATCAGATGTTAATTGTTGATTCTTTGAAACAAACTTAACTCATTTATTTCGTAAATCCAACTGCATTCTTTCAAACAATCAAACATTCTGCATGCATTCATCCAATGAAAAAGTGTGCACGTGGTAATTCAATGACTTGAGCTTCTCTCATTCAGTCAATATCTGGAGATTAACGCTTTCATTCAGTGAAGCAAGCTGCATTCATTCAAACATAATGTCAAACTTCAATCATTGATTCAATAAATCAAACGTTATTCATTGATTCAATGAAACAAACTTAACTCATTTGTTTAGTAAATCCAACTGCATTCATACAATCAAACAAACTGCATGTATTCATTCAACGAAACAGAGTGCAGATTGTAATTCAATGAGTTGAGCCTCTCTCATTCAGTTAATGTCTCGATCTTAACGCTTTAATTCAGTGAAGCAATCAGCATTCATTCAAACATAATCTCAAACTTCAATCATTGATTCAATAAATCAAACGTTATTTATTGAGTCAATGAAACAAACTTAACTCATTTGTTTAGTTATTCCAACTGCATTCTTTCATGGAATCAAACAGAGTGCTCATGGTAATTCAATGACTTCAGTCTCTCTCATTCAGTCAATGTCTCGAGATTAACGCTATCTTTCAAGGAAACAAGGTGCATTCGTTCAATCATTGAATTAAACTGCAATCATTAATTCAATATTTCAGATGTTAATCGTTGATTCTTTGAAACAAACGTCACTCACTGTTTTAGTGAATCAAACTGCAGGCTTTCATTCAATGAACCAAAACTGTATTCATTCAATCTTTGGACAAACTTCAATCATTGATTCAGTGAATCAGATACTATTCGCTGATTCTTTGAAACAAACTTAACTCAATTGTTTAGTAAATCCAACTGCATTCATTCATACAATCAAACAAACTGCATGCATTCATCCAATGAAAAAGTGTGCACGTGGTAATTCAATGACTTGAGCTTCTCTCATTCAGTGAATGTCTCGAGATTAACGCTTTCATTCACTGAAGCAAGCTGCATTCATTCAAACATAATGTCAAACTTCAATCATTGATTCAATGAAACAAACTTAACTCATTTGTTTAGTAAATCCAACTGCATTCATACAATCAAACAAACTGCATGTATTCATTCATTGAAATAGAGTGCAAGTGTTAATTCAATGAGTTGAGCTTCCCTCATTCAGTCAATGTCTCGAGCTTAACGCTTTCATTCAGTGAAGCAATCTGCATTCATTCAAACATAATGTCAAACTTCAATCATTGATTCAATAAATCAAACGTTATTTATTGAGTCAATGAAACAAACTTAACTCATTTGTTCAGTAAATCCAACTGCATTCATTCAAAACAAACCGCATGTATTCTTTCAATGAAACCGAATGTTCCTGGTAAGTCAATGACTTGACCTTCTCTCATTAAGTCAATGTCTGGAGCTTAACGCTTTCAATTCAGTGAAGGAAACTGCATTCATTCAAATTTAATGTCAAACTTCAATCAATGATTCAATAAATCAAACGTTATTCATTTATACAATGAAAGAAACTTAACTCATGTGTTTATTTAATCCAACTGCATTCATTCAAGCAAGCAAATAGAATGCACGTGCTAATTCAATTACTTGAACTCTGATTCAGTCAATGTCTCGAGATTAACGCTATCTTTCAATGAAACAAGCTGCATCCGTTCAATCATTGAATTAAACTTCAATCATGAATTCAATGTATCAGATGTTTATCGTTAATTCTTGAAACAAACTTAACTCACTGTTTTACTGAATCCAATAGCATGCTTTCATTTAATGAACCAAACTGTATTTATTCATTCAAACTTTGTGCCAAACTTCAATCATTGATTCAGTGAATCAGATGTTAATTGCTGATTCTTACCTCATTTGATTAGTGAATCCAACTGCATTCATTCATACAATCAAACAAACTGCATGCATCCGTTCAATGAAACCGAATGTTCGTGGTAATGCAATGACTTGAACTTCTCTCATTCAGTCAATGTCTCGAGAATGTCTTTCAATGTAGCAAAGCTGCATTTATTCAAACATAATGTCAATCTTCAATCATTGATTCAATACATCAAACGTTATTCATTGATTCAATGAAACAAACTTAACTCATTTGTTTAGTTATTCCAACTGCATTCTTTCATGGAATCAAACAGAGTGCACGTGGTAATTCAATGACTTCAGCCTCTCTCATTCAGTCAATGTCTCGAGATTAACGCTATCTTTCAAGGAAACAAGGTGCATTCGTTCAATCATTGAATTAAACTGCAATCATTAATTCAATGTATCAGATGTTAATCGTTGATTCTTTGAAACAAACGTCACTCACTGTTTTAGTGAATCAAACTGCAGGCTTTCATTCAATGAACCAAAACTGTATTCATTCAATCTTTGGACAAACTTCAATCATTGATTCAGTGAATCAGATACTATTCGCTGATTCTTTGAAACAAACTTAACTCAATTGTTTAGTAAATCCAACTGCATTCATTCATACAATCAAACAAACTGCATGCATTCATCCAATGAAAAAGTGTGCACGTGGTAATTCAATGACTTGAGCTTCTCTCATTCAGTGAATGTCTCGAGATTAACGCTTTCATTCACTGAAGCAAGCTGCATTCATTCAAACATAATGTCAAACTTCAATCATTGATTCAATAAATCAAACGTTATTCATTGATTCAATGAAACAAACTTAACTCATTTGTTTAGTAAATCCAACTGCATTCATACAATCAAACAAACTGCATGTATTCATTCATTGAAATAGAGTGCAAGTGTTAATTCAATGAGTTGAGCTTCCCTCATTCAGTCAATGTCTCGAACTTAACGCTTTCATTCAGTGAAGCAATCTGCATTCATTCAAACATAATGTCAAACTTCAATCATTGATTCAATAAATCAAACGTTATTTATTGAGTCAATGAAACAAACTTAACTCATTTGTTCAGTAAATCCAACTGCATTCATTCAAAACAAACCGCATGTATTCTTTCAATGAAACCGAATGTTCCTGGTAAGTCAATGACTTGACCTTCTCTCATTAAGTCAATGTCTGGAGCTTAACGCTTTCAATTCAGTGAAGGAAACTGCATTCATTCAAATTTAATGTCAAACTTCAATCAATGATTCAATAAATCAAACGTTATTCATTTATACAATGAAAGAAACTTAACTCATGTGTTTATTTAATCCAACTGCATTCATTCAAGCAAGCAAATAGAATGCACGTGCTAATTCAATTACTTGAACTCTGATTCAGTCAATGTCTCGAGATTAACGCTATCTTTCAATGAAACAAGCTGCATCCGTTCAATCATTGAATTAAACTTCAATCATGAATTCAATGTATCAGATGTTTATCGTTAATTCTTGAAACAAACTTAACTCACTGTTTTACTGAATCCAATAGCATGCTTTCATTTAATGAACCAAACTGTATTTATTCATTCAAACTTTGTGCCAAACTTCAATCATTGATTCAGTGAATCAGATGTTAATTGCTGATTCTTACCTCATTTGATTAGTGAATCCAACTGCATTCATTCATACAATCAAACAAACTGCATGCATCCGTTCAATGAAACCGAATGTTCGTGGTAATGCAATGACTTGAACTTCTCTCATTCAGTCAATGTCTCGAGAATGACGCTTTCTTTCAATGTAGCAAAGCTGCATTTATTCAAACATAATGTCAATCTTCAATCATTGATTCAATACATCAAACGTTATTCATTGATTCAATGAAACAAACTTAACTCATTTGTTTAGTTATTCCAACTGCATTCTTTCATGGAATCAAACAGAGTGCACGTGGTAATTCAATGACTTCAGCCTCTCTCATTCAGTCAATGTCTCGAGATTAACGCTATCTTTCAAGGAAACAAGGTGCATTCGTTCAACCATTGAACAAAGCTTCAATCATTAATTCAATTAATCAGATGTTAATCGTTGATTATTTGAAACAAACCTAACTCACTGTTTTAGTGAATCAAACTGCAGGCTTTCATTCAATGAACCAAAACTGTATTCATTCAAACTTTGTGTCAAACTTCAATCATTGATTCAGTGAATCAGATACTATTCGCTGATTCTTTGACACAAACTTAACTCATTTGTTTAGTGAATCCAACTGCTTTCTTTCATATAATCAAACAAACTGCATGCATCCGTTCAATGAAACCGAATGTTCGTGGTAATGCAATGACTTGAGCTTCTCTCATTCAGTCAATGTCTCGAGATTAACGCTATCTTTCAATGAAGCATTCTGCATTCGTTCAAACATTGAATTAAACTTCAATCATGAATTCAATGTTTCGGATTTTTATCGTTTACTCATTGAAACAAACTTAACACACTGTTTTACTGAATCCAACTGCATGCTTTCATTCAATGAACCAAACTGTATTCATTCAATCTTTGTGCCAAACTTCAATCATTGATTCAGTGAATCAGATGTTAATTGTTGATTCTTTGAAACAAAATTAACTCATTTGTTTCGTAAATCCAACTGCATTGTTTCAAACAATCAATCAAACTGCATGCATTCATCCAATGAAAAGGTGTGCACGTGGTAATTCAATAACTTGAGCTTCTCTCATTCAGTCAATGTCTGGAGATTAACGCTTTCATTCAGTGAAGCCAGCTGCATTCATTCAAATATAATGTCAAACTTCAATCATTGATTCAATAAATCAAACGTTGATTCAATGAAACAAACTTAACTCATTTGTTTAGTGCATCCAACTGCATTCATACAATCAAACAAACTGCATGTATTCATTCAATGAAACAGAGTGCACGTTGTAATTCAATGAGTTGAGCCTCTCTCATTCAGTTAATGTCTCGATCTTAACGCTTTCATTCAGTGAAGCAATCAGCATTCATTCAAACATAATCTCAAACTTCAATCATTGATTCAATAAATCAAACGTTTTTTATTGATTCAATGAAACAAACCTAACTCATTTGTTTAGTAAATCCAACTGCATTCATTCAAAACAAACTGCATGTTTTCTTTCAATGAAACCGAATGTTCGTGGTAAGTCAATGACTTGACCTACTCTCATTAAGTCAAAGTCTGGAGCTTAACTCTTTCAATTCAGTGAAGCAAACTGCATTCATTCAAATTTAATGTCAAACTTCAAACAATGATTCAATACATCAAACGTTATTCATTGAATCAATGACACAAACTTAACTCATTTGTTTAGTGATTCCAACTGCGTTCTTTCATATAATCAAACAAACTGCATGCATCCGTTCAATGAAACCGAATGTTCTCTTGAGCTTCTCTCATTCAGTCAATGTCTCGAGATTAACGCTATCTTTCAATGAAACAAGCTGCATTCGTTCAAACATTGAATTAAACTTCAATCATGAATTCAATGTATTAAATGTTTATCGTTTACTCTTTGAAACAAACTTAACTCACTGTTTTACTGAATCCAAATGCATGCTTTCATTTAATGAACGAAACTGTATTCATTACAACTTTGTGCCAAACTTCAATCATTGATTCATTGAATCAGATGTTAATTGCTGATTCTTTGAAACAAACTTAACTCATTTGTTTCGTAAATCCAACTGCATTTTTTCAAACAATCAAACAAACTGCATACATTCATTCAATGAAACCTACTTTTCGTGGGAATTCAATGACTTAAGGTTCTCTCATTCATTCAATGTCTCGAGCTTAACGCTTTCATTCAGTGAAGCAAACTGCATTCATTCAAACATAATGTCAAAGTTCAATCATTAATTCATAAATCAAACGTTATTCATTGATTGAAAGAAACAAACTTAACTCATTTGTTAAGTAAATCCAACTGCATTCATTCATAAACTCAAACAAACTGCATGCTTTCATTCAATGAAACAGACTGCAAGTGGTAATTCAATGAGTTGAGCTTCCCTCATTCAGTCAATGTCTCGAGCTTAACGCCTTCATTCAGTGAAGCTATCTGCATTCGGTCAAACGTAATCTCAAACTTCAATCATTGATTCAATAAATCAAACGTTATTCATTGATTCAATGAAACCTATTTGTTTAGTGAATCCAACTGCATTCAAACAAACAATCAAACAAACTGCATTCATTCATGCAATGAAACAAACTGAATGCATTCAGTCAACGAAACAGAGTGCACGTGGTAATTCAATGACTTGAGCTTCCCTCATTCAGTCAATATCTCGAGCTTAACGCTTTCATTCAGTGAAGCAATCTGCATTCATTGAAACATAATCTCAAACTTAAATCATTAATTCAATAAATCAAACGTTATTGATTGATTCAATGAAACAAACTTAACTTATTTGTTTAGTGAATCCAACTACATTCATACAAACAATCAAACAATCTACATTCATTCATTCAATGAAACAGAGTGCACGTGGTAATTCAATGACTTGAGCTTCTCTCATTCAGTCAATGTCTCGAGCTTAACGCTTTCATTCAGTGAAGCAAACTGCATTCATTCAAACATGATGTCAAACTTCAATCATTGATTCAAAAAAATCAAACGTTATTCATTGATTCAATGAAATAAACTTAACTCATTTGTTTAATGAATCCAACTGCATTCGTTCATATAATCAAACGAACTGCATGCATCCATTCAATGAAACCGAATGTTCGTGGTAGGTCAATGACTTGAGCTTCTCTCATTCATTCAATGTCTCGAGCTTAACGCTTTCAATTCAGTGAAGCAAACTGCATTCAATCAAACATAATGACAAACTTCATTCATTGATTCAATAAATCAAACGTTATTCATTGATTCAATGAAACAAACGTAACTAATTTGTTTAGTTAATCCAACTGAATTAATTCAAGCAATCAAACAGAGTGCACGTGGTAATGCAATGACTTGCGCTTCTCTCATTTAGTCAAAGTCTCGTGATGAACGCTATCATTCAATGAAACAAGCTGCATTCGTTCAATCATAGAATTAAACTTCAATCATGAATTCAATGAATCAAATGTCAAACGTTGATTCTTTGAAACAAACTTTACTCACTGTTTTACTGAATCCAACTGCATGCTTTCATTCAATTAACCAAACCGTATTCATTGAAACATTGTGTCAAACTTCAATCATTGATTCAGCAAATCAGATGATTATCGCTGACTGTTTGAAACAAATTTAACTCATTTTTTTAGTGAATCCAACTGCATTCATACAAACAATCAAACAAACTGCATTCATTCATACAATGATACAATGAAACAAACTGAATGCATTCAGTCAACGAAACAGAGTGCACGTGGTAATTCAATGACTTGAGCTTCTCTCATTCAGTCAATGTCTCGAGCTTAACGCTTTCATTCAGTGAAGCAATCTGCATTCATTGAAACATAATCTCAAACTTAAATCATTAATTCAATAAATCAAACGTTATTGATTGATTCAATGAAACAAACAACTTATTTGTTTAGTGAATCCAACTACATTCATACAAACAATCAAACAATCTACATTCATTCATTCAATGAAACAGAGTGCACGTGGTAATTCAATGACTTGAGCTTCTCTCATTCAGTCAATGTCTCGAGCTTAACGCTTTCATTCAGTGAAGCAAACTGCATTCATTCAAACATGATGTCAAACTTCAATCATTGATTCAAAAAAATCAAACGTTATTCATTGATTCAATGAAATAAACTTAACTCATTTGTTCAATGAATCCAACTGCATTCGTTCATATAATCAAACGAACTGCATGCATCCATTCAATGAAACCGAATGTTCGTGGTAGGTCAATGACTTGAGCTTCTCTCATTCAGTCAATGTCTCGAGCTTAACGCTTTCAATTCAGTGAAGCAAACTGCATTCAATCAAACATAATGACAAACTTCATTCATTGATTCAATAAATCAAACGTTATTCATTGATTCAATGAAACAAACGTAACTAATTTGTTTAGTTAATCCAACTGAATTAATTCAAGCAATCAAACAGAGTGCACGTGGTAATGCAATGACTTGCGCTTCTCTCATTTAGTCAAAGTCTCGTGATGAACGCTATCATTCAATGAAACAAGCTGCATCCGTTCAATCATAGAATTAAACTTCAATCATGAATTCAATGAATCAAATGTCAAACGTTGATTCTTTGAAACAAACTTTACTCACTGTTTTACTGAATCCAACTGCATGCTTTCATTCAATTAACCAAACCGTATTCATTGAAACATTGTGTCAAACTTCAATCATTGATTCAGCAAATCAGATGATTATCGCTGACTGTTTGAAACAAATTTAACTCATTTTTTTAGTGAATCCAACTGCATTCATACAAACAATCAAACAAACTGCATTCATTCATACAATGAAACAAACTGAATGCATTCAGTCAACGAAACAGAGTGCACGTGGTAATTCAATGACTTGAGCTTCTCTCATTCAGTCAATGTCTCTGAGCTTAACGCTTTCATTCAGTGAAGCAATCTGCATTCATTGAAACATAATCTCAAACTTAAATCATTGATTCAATAAATCAAACGTTATTCATTGATTCAATGAAACAAACAACTTATTTGTTTAGTGAATCCAACTACATTCATACAAACAATCAAACAAACTGCATGCTTTCATTCAATGAAACAGAGTACAAGTGGTAATTCAATGAGTTGAGCTTCCCTCATTCAGTCAATGTCTCGAGCTTAACGCTTTCATTCAGTGAAGCTATCTGCATTCAGTCAAACGTAATCTCAAACTTCAATCATTGATTCAATAAATCAAACGTTATTGATTGATTCAATGAAACAAACAACTTATTTGTTTAGTGAATCCAACTACATTCATACAAACAATCAAACAATCTACATTCATTCATTCAATGAAACAGAGTGCACGTGGTAATTCAATGACTTGAGCTTCTCTCATTCAGTCAATGCCTCGAGCCTAACGCTTTCATTCAGTGCAGCAATCTGTATTCATTCAAACATACTGTCAAACTTCAATCATTGATTCAATAAAACAAACGTTATTCATTGATTCAATGAAACAAACGTAACTCATTTATTTAGTAAATACAACTGCATTCCTTCAAACCATCAAATAAACTGCATGCATTCATTCACTAAAACAGAGTGCACGTTGTAATTCAATGAGATGAGCCTCTCACATTCAGTCAATGTATCGAGCTTAACGCGTTCATTCAGTGAAGCAAACTGCATTCATTCAAACATTTCAAACTTCAATCATTGATTCAATAAATCAAACGTTATTCATTGAATCAATGAAACAAACTTGACTTATTTGATTCGTGAATCCAACTGTTTCATATATTCAAACAAACTGCATGCAACCATTTAATGAAACCGACTGTTCGTGGGAATTCAATGACTTGAGCTTCTTTCATTCAGTCAATGTCTCGAGCTTAACGCTTTCATTCAGTGAAACAAACTGCATTCATTCAAACATGATGTCAAACTTCAATCATTGATTCAAAAAAATCAAACGTTACTCATTGATTCAATGAAATAAACTTAACTCATTTGTTTAGTGAATCCAACTGCATTCGTTCATATAATCAAACGAACTGCATGCATCCATTCAATGAAACCGAATGTTCGTGGTAAGTCAAATACTTGAGCTTCTCTCATTCAGTCAATGTCTCGATCTTAACGCTTTCAATTCAGTGAAGCAATCTGCATTCAATCAAACATAATGACAAACTTCATTCATTGATTCAATGTATCATACGTTATTCATTGATTCAATGAAACAAACGTAACTAATTTGTTTAGTTAATCCAACTGAATTAAATCTTTTTCCACGTATGGAGTCAGCTTTAAAGGGGGCATAGCTTTAAATTAAGGGGGGGGGGGGGGGTAGGTATAGGACAGATGTGAGGGGTAGGTTCTTTACTCAGCGAGTCGTGAGTTCATGGAATGCCCTGCCAGTAGCAGTGGTGGACTCTCCCTCATTATGGGCATTTAAGCGGGCATTGGATAGGCATATGGAGGATAGTGGACTAGTGTAGGTTAGGTGGGCTTGGATCGGCGCAACATCGAGGGCCGAAGGGCCTGTACTGCGCTGCATTCTTCTATGTTCTATGTTCTATAATCTCAAACTTCAATCATTGATTCAATAAATCAAACGTTATTCATTGATTCAATGAAACTTATTTGTTTAGTGAATCCAACTGCATTCATACAAACAATCAAACAAACTGCATTCATTCATTCAATGAAACAGAGTGGACGTGGTAATGCAATGACTTGCGCTTCTCTCATTTAGTCAAAGTCTCGTGATGAACGCTATCATTCAATGAAACAAGCTGCATTCGTTCAATCATAGAATTAAACTTCAATCATGAATTCAATGAATCAGATGTCAAACGTTGATTCTTTGAAACAAACTTTACTCACTGTTTTAGTGAATCCAACTGCATGCTTTCATTCAATTAACCAAACCGTATTCATTCAAACATTGTGTCAAACTTCAATCATTGATTCAGCAAATCAGATGTTAATCGCTGATTGTTTGAAACAATCTTAACTCATTTTTTTAGTGACTCCTACTGCATTCATTCATACAATGAAACAAACTGAATGCATTCAGTCAACGAAACAGAGTGCACGTGGTAATTCAATGACTTGAGCTTCTCTCATTCAGTCAATGTCTCGAGCTTTACACTTTCATTCAGTGAGGCAAACTGCATTCATTCAAACATAATGTCAAACTTCAATCATTAATTCAATAAATCAAACTTATTCATTGAATCAATGAAACAAACTTAACTCGTTTGTTAAGTAAATCCAACTGCATTCTTTCAAACAATCAAAGAAACTGCATGCATTCATTCAATGAAACAGAGTGCACGTGGTAATTCATGAATTGAGCTTCTCTCATTCAGTCAATATCTCGATCTTAACGCGTCCATTTAGTGAAGCAAACTGCATTCATTCAATCATAATGTCATACTTCAATCATTGATTCAATAAATCAAACGTTATTCATTGATTGAAAGAAACAAACTTAACTCATTTGTTTAGTAAATCCAACTGCATTCCTTCAAACAATCAAACAAACTGCATGCATTCATTCAATGAAACAGAGTGCACGTTGTAATTCAATGAGTTGAGCTTCTCTCATTCAGTCAATGTCTCGAGCTTAACGCGTTCATTCAGTGAAGCAAACTGCATTCATTCAAACATGTCAAACTTCAATCATTGATTCAATAAATCAAACGTCACTCATTGATTGAAAGAAACAAACTTAACTCATTTGTTTAGTAAATCCAACTGCATTCAATCATACAATCAAACAAACTGCATGCATTCATTCAATGAAACAGAGTGCAAGTGGTAATTCAATGAATTGAGAACAGCAAACCATATGAATAATGTAGAAAACAGTAGTCCTTGTTTGTCATGTCGTCCATGTGTATATTGTGGAGAACAGTGGATCTTGCGTCTCATGTAGAGAACAGCTGGACCTGAGTGTATGGTCTAGAAAAGTAGTACCTGTGTAAAATATGGAGGACAGCGGTCCTGCGTACATTGTAGGGACCAGCAGTCCCTGTGTACGGTGCAGAAAGCGGCCGTCTCTGTGTTTAATAAAGAGACCAGCAATCCATATGTATAATACAGAGAACAGCAGTCCCTGCGTGTAATATCGAGAACGCTTGTCACTGTGCATATTATAGAGAGTAGGTGTCCCTCCGTTAAATATACAGAACAGTCTTACCTGTATATAATGCAGAGAACAGCAGTCCTTGTGTGAATTATACAGACCATCAGAGCCCGTGTATAAGAGCGAACAACACTCTGTGTAAAGTATCAAGAATAGCAGAGCCTTTGTACAGCTCTATGGAGAACAGCTATCCCTGTGCATAATATTGAGAACAACACTCACTGTCTATTTTAGAACAGTGTGAATAATATCGAAACAGCATTCCCTGTGTTTAATAAAGAGGCCAGCAGACCCTGTGTCTCAGATAGGGAAAGCAGTTCCAGTGTCTCATATAGGGAAGAGCAGTCCCTCCGTGTAATACAGAGAACAGTAGTCCATGTTTCTAATGTGGAGAACAGTCGTCCCTGCGTATATTGTAGAGAACAGCAGATCCTGTGTCTCATGCAGAGAACAGCAGTCACAGTGTATAATATAGAGAGTAGCTGTCCCTGAGTGTCTGATAGAGAAAAGTAGTCCCTGTGTGAATTATAGAAAACAGTCGTCCTTGGGTATAATTTGGTGAACAGCATTCCCTGTGTATAATGTATAAAACAGCAGTCCCTGTGTATGATTTGGTGAACACTGGTCCTTGAGCACATTGTAGAGAACAGGAGTCCCTGTGTCTCTTGAAGAGAACAGCAGTCACTGCGTATAATGTAGAGAACAGAACTGCCTGCGTGTGTGGTAGAGAACAACAGTCCTTATGTACAATATGGAGAACTGCTATCCTTGCGTATAGCAGCGCCTGTGTCTATTTTAGAGAACAGCAGTGCCTGTGCATAATATAGAGATCAGTAGTCCCTGTTTTTAATCAAGAGAGCAACAGACCCCATGTCCGGTATAGCGAAAAAAAGTTTATGTGTATCATAAAGAGAACAACAAACCCTGAGAATAATGTAGAAAACAGCAGCCCCTGTTTCTAATGTGGAGAACAGTCGTCCCTGTGTATATTGTAGAGAAGAGTCGAACCTGTGTCTCATGTAGAGAACAGCAGTCACTGTGTATAATACAGAGAACAGCAGTCAATGCGTATAATTTAGAGAACAGCAGTGCCTGTGAATAATATGAAGTACAGAAGTCCCTGTGCATAATATAGAGAACAACAAACCCTGTGAATAATATAGGAAACAACACTCTCTGCTTATACTGTCGAGAACAGTCGTCAGTGTGTATATTGTGGAGAACAGCAGACAACAGCAGTCGATGCGTACAATGTAGAGAAAAGCTTTCCCTGAGTGTATGGTAGAGAACAGTAGTCCCTGTGTAAAATGTAGAGGACAGCATTCCTGCAAACATTGTTGGCAAGAGCAGTCCTTGTGGACAGTGCAGAGAACAGCAATCCCTGTGTATAATATAGGGAACAGCAGTCACTGTGTATAATGTAGAGAACAGCAAACCCTGAGAATAATGCAGAAAACAGCAGTCCCTGTTTCTAAAGTGGAGAACACTTGTCCCTGTGTATCTTGTAGAGAACAGCAGACCCCGTGTGTTGTGCAGAGAACAGTAGTTCCTGAGTGTCTGGCAGAGGACAGCAGTCCCTGTGTTTAATAAACAGCAGTTCAGAATGCCGGGAACACGGGTCCTGCGTACATTGAAGAGGTCAGCAGTCCCTACCTATTATATAGAGAACAGTACACACAGTGTATAATATGGAAAACAGCAGTCGCAGTGTATAATATAGAGAATACGTGTCCCCGTATTAGCCGAGTGGTTTCATAAAAGGCCTGTACTGTGCAGTAATTTTCTACATTCTATGAATCTATATTCCTTTATTAGCCGAGCGGTTCCGTAAAGGACCTGTACTGCGTTGTAATGCTGTATGTCTTATGACTCTTTCTTCCTTTATTAGCTGAGCAGTTCCATAATCGACCTGTGCTGCGCTGTAACGTTATATGTTGTATGTGTCTAATGCCCCGTATTAGCCGAGCGGTTCCATAAAGGACCTGTACTGCGTTGTAAAGTTCTATGTTGTATTGGTCTAATGTCCGGTATGAGCCGAGTGGTACCATAAAGGGTCTGTACTGCGCTGTGATGCTGATTGTTCTACAAGTCTAACTTCCTTTATTCACCGAGCTCTTCCATGAAGTACCTGTACTGCGCTGTAATGCTGTATGTTCTATGACTCGGACTTCCTTTATTAGCCGAGCGGTTCCATCAAGGGCTGTACTGTGCTTTAATGGACTATGTTGTGTTGGTCGAATGTCCCGTATTAGCGAAGTGGTTCCATAAAGGACCTACATTGTGCTTTAATGTTCTCTGTTGCATTGGTCTAATGTCCGATATTAGCCGAGTGGTTCCATAAAGGGCCTGTACTGTGCCGTAATTCTCGACGTTCTATGAATCTATATTACTTTATTAGCCAAGTGGTTCTGTGAAGGACCACTACTGTGCTGTAATGTTCTATGTTGTATTGGTCTAATGTCCCGTATTAGCCGAGTAGTTCCATAAAGGGCCTGTAATGTGCTGTAATAATGTATGTCCTATGACTCTAACTTACTTTATTAGCTGAGCGGTTATATTAATGGCCTGTACTATGCTGTAACATTCTATGTTGCATTGGTCTAATGTCCAGTATTAGCCGAGTGGGACCATAAATGACCTGTAATGCTGAATGTTCTACGACTCTAAACTCCTTTATTCACTGAACTCTTCCATAAAGGACCTGTACTGCGCTGTAATGCTGTATGGTCTATGACTCAGACGTCCTTTATTTGCTGAGCGGTTCCATCAAGGGGCTGCACTATGCTTTAATGTTCTATGTTACGTTGGTTGAATGTCCAGTGTAAGCGAAGTGGTTCCATAAAGGACCTACATTGTGCTTTAATGTTCTCTGTTGCATTGGTCTAATGTCCGATATTAGCCGAGTGGATCCATAAAGGGCCTGTACTGCGCTGTAATGCTGTATATTCTATGACTCTAACTTACTTTATTAGCGACCGGTTCCGTAAAGGACCACTACTGCGCTGTAACGTTCTATATTGTATTGGTCTAATGACCCGTATTAGCCGAGCAGTTCCCTAAAGGACCTGTACTGCGCTGTACTGTTGTATGTTCTATGAATCTAACTTCCTCTATTAGCCGAGCAGTTCCATCAAGGGCCTGTACTGTGCTGTTATGTTCTTTAGTTTATTGGTCTAATATCCAGGATTAGCCGAGTGTTACCATAAACTGTGCTGTAATGCTGTATGTTCTATGAATCTATTTTCCTTTATTGGCTGAGTGGTTCCATAAAGGGCCTCTACTGTGCTGTAATTCTCTACATTCTATGAATCTATATTACTTTATTAGCTGAGCGGTTCCGTAAAGGTCTAGTACTGCGCTGTAACATTCTATGTTGTATATGTCTAATGACTTGTATTAGCCGAGCGGTTCCATCCAGGGCCTGTACTGCGCTGTCATGCTGTATGTGCTGTGACTCTAACTTCCTTTATTAGCCGAGCGATTCCATCAAGGGTCTGTACTGTGCCATTAAGTTCTTTGTTTTATTGGTCTAATGTCCGGCATTAGCCGAGCGGTATCATAAATTGCCTGCACTGTGCTGTAATGCTGTATGTTCTATGAATCTATATTTCTTTATTTGCTGTGCGGTTCCATAACGGCCTGTACTGCGCTGTCATGCTGTATGTTCTATGACTCTAACTTCCTGTATTAGCCGAGCAGTTCCATCCAGGGCCTATACTGTGCTGTAATGTTCTATGTTGTATTGGTCTAATGTCAGGTCTTAGCCGAGTAGTTCCATAAAGGGCCTGTATTGTGCTGTAATTCTCAACGTTCTATGAATCTATATTCTGTTATTAGCCAAGTGGTTCCATAAAGGGCCTGTACTGCGCTGTCATGCTGTATGTTCTATGACTCTAACTTCCTTTATTAGCCGAGTGGTTCCATCAAGGGCCTGCACTTTTATTGGCCTAATGTCTGTGATTAGCCGAGTGTTACCATAAAGTGCCTGTGCTGTAATGCTGTATGTTCTATGAATCTATATTTCTTTATTTGCTGAGCAGTTCCATAAAGGGACTCTACTGTGCTGTAATTCTCTACGTTCTATGAATCGATATCACTTTATTAGCCAGTTCCATAAAGGGCCAGTACTGCGCTGTAACATTCTATGTTGTATATGTCTCATGTCTTGTATTAGCCGAGCGGTTCCTTAAAGGGCCTGTACTGCGCTGTAATGCTGTATGTTCTATGACTCTAACTTCCTTTATTAGCCGAACGATTCCATCAAGGATCTGTACTGTGCTGTTATGTTCTTTGTTTTATTGGTCTAATGTCAGGGATTAGGCGAGTGGTACCATAAAGTGCCTGCACTGTGGTGTAATGTTGTGTGTTCTATAAATCTATATTTCTTTATTTGGTGAGCGGTTTCATTAAGGACCTGTACTGAGCTGTAATGTTCTTTGTTGTATTTGTCTAATGTCTGGTATTAGCCAAGGGGTTCCATAAAGGGCCTGTACTGCACTATAATTCTCTACGTTCTATGAATCTATATTACTTTATTAGCCAGTTCCATAAAGGGCCAGTACTGCCCTGTAATGTTCCATTTTCAATGAGTATATATTCCTTTATTAGCCAAGCGGTTCCGAGCAGGCCTGTACTGTGCCGTCATGTTCTATGTTGTATTGATCTAATGCCCTGTATTAGCCGAGTGGAAGCATAAAGGGCCAGTACTGCGCTGTAATTCTCTACGTTCTATGTACCTATGATTAGATTAGATTACATTACAGCGTGGAAACAGGCACTTCGGCCCAACAAGTCCACACCGACCCGCCGAAGCGCAACCCACCCATGCCCCTACATTTACCCCTTACCTAACACTACGGGCAATTTAGCATGGCCAATTCACCTGACCTGCACATCTTTGGAATGTGGGAGGAAACCGGAGCACCCGGAGGAAACCCACGCCGACATGGGGAGAACATGCAAACTCCACACAGTCAGTCGCCTGAGGCGGGAATTAAACCCAGGTCTCAGGCGCTGTGAGGCAGCAGTGCTAACCACTGTGCCACCGTGCCGCCCACTATATTCCATTAATAGCCGAGTGGTTGCATAAAGGACCTGTACTGTGCTGTAATGTTATATCTTGTATTGGGAGAAAGTGAGGACTGCAGATGCTGGAGATCAGGGCTCAAAATGTGTTGCTGGAAAAGCGCAGCAGGTCAGGCAGCATCCAAGGAGCAGGAGAATCGATGTTTCGGGCATGATGGCTCATGCCCGAAACGTCGATTCTCCTGCATTCCTGAAGAAGGGCTCATGCCCGAAAAGACGATTCTCCTGCTCCTTGGATGCTGCCTGACCTGCTGCGCTTTTCCAGCAGCGTATATGTTGCATTGGTCTAATGTTCGGTATTAGCCAAGTGGTTCCATAAAGGGCCTGTACTGTGCTGTCAGGCTGTATGTTCTATGACTCTAACGTCCTTTGTTAGCCGAGCGATTCCATCAAGGGCCTGTACTGTGCTGTAATGTTGTATGTTGTATTGGTCTAACGCCTGGTATTAGCCGAGCGGTTCACTAAAGGATCTGTACTGCACCTTAATGTTCTATGTTGTATTGGTCTAATGCCCGGTATTAGCCAAGTGGTTCCATGAAGGGCCGTTACTGCGCTGTAATTCTCTACGTTCTATGTACCTATATTCGTTTAATAGCCAAGCGGTTCCATAAAGGGCCTGTACTGCACTGTAATATTATATGTTGTATTGGTCTAATGTCCGGTATTAGCCGAGCGGTTCCCTAGTGGACCTGCACTGTGCTGTAATTCTCTACGTTCTCTGAACCTATATTACTTTATTAGCCATGCGGTTCCGTAAAGGACCAGTACAGCGCTGTAATATTTTATGTTGTATTTGTCTAATGCCTGGTTTTAGCCGAGCGGTTCACTAAAGGACCTGTACTGCGCTGTAATGTTCTATGCTGTGTTGGACTAATGTCCGGGATTAGTCGAGTGGTTCCATAAAGGGCCTGTACTTTGCTGTAATTCTCTACGTTCTCTGAACCTATATTCCTTTATTAGCCTTGCGGTTCCATCAAGGACCAATACAGCGTTGTAATATTTTATGTTGTATTGGTCTAATGTCCGGTTTTAGCCGAGCAGTTCCCTAGAGGACCTGCACTGCGCTGTAATACCAAATGTGCTATGACTCTAACTTCCTTTATTAGCTGAGCAGTTCCATAATTGGCCTGTGTTGCACTGTAATGTTCCATTTTCAATGAGTATATATTCCCCTATTAGCCGAGCGGTTAAGTAAAGGACCTGTACTGCGCTGCAAAGTTATATGTTGTATTGGTCTAATGCCCGGTATTAGCCGAGTGGTTCCATAAAGGGCCGGTACTGCGCTGTAATTGTCTACGTTCTATGTACCTATATTTGTTTAATAGCCAAGCGGTTCCATAAAGGGCCTGTACTGCACTGTAATATTATATGTTGTATGGTCTAATGTCCGGTATTAGCAAAGTGATTCCATAAAGGGCCTGTACTGCACTGTCAGGTTGTATGTTCTATGACTCTAATGTCCTTTATTAGCCGAGTGTTTCCATCAAGGGCCTGTACTGTAATGTTGTATTGGTGTAATGTCCGGTATTAGCCGAGCGCTTCCCTAGCGGAGCTGCACTGTGCTGTACGTTCTCTGAACCTATATTACTTTATTAGGCGTGCGGTTCCATAAAGGACCAGTACTGCGCTGTAATGTTTGATGTTGTGTTGGACTAATGTCCAGTATTAGCCGAGCGGTTCCATATAGGGCCTGTACTGCGCTGTTCTCTGAGTCTAACTGCCTTTGTTGTGGTTCAGTTCGCCGAGCTGGGAATTTGTGTTGCAGACGTTTCGTCCCCTATCTAGGTGACGTCCTCAGTGCTTGGGTGCCTCCTGTGAAACACTTCTGTGTTGTTTCCTCCGGCATTTATAGTGGTTTGTCTCTGCCGCTTCCGGTTGTTAGTTCCAGCTGTCCGCTGCAGTGGCCAGTATATTGAGTCAATGTGTTTGTTGATAGAATCTGTGAATGAGTGCCATGCCTCTACGAATTCCCTGGCTGTTCTCTATTTGGCTTGTCCTATAATAGTAGTGTTGTCCCAGAGAAACTCATGTTGCTTGTCATCTGCGTGTGTGGCTACTAAGGACAGCTGGTTGTGTCGTTTTGTGGCTAGTTGGTGTTCATAGATACGGATTGTTGGCTGTCTTCCTATTTGTCCTATGTAGTGTTTTGTGCAGTCCTTTCATGGGATTTTGTACACTATGTTGGTTTTGCTCATGCTGGGTATCGGGTACAGTACAGCACAGTACAGGGCTTATATGGAACTGCTCAGCGAATAAAATCAGTTAGACTCATAGGACATTACAGCGCATTACAGGCACTTTATGGAACCCATCGCTTGATAATGGACACTAGACTGATACAACATAGAACATTACAGTGCTGTACAGGCTCTATATGGAACCGCTCGGCTAATAAAGGCAGTTAGACCCAGAGAACATAGAACATTACAGTGCAGTATAGGCTTTTTATGTAACCGCTCAGCTAACACAGTGTGTTAGACTCAGAACTTAGAAAATTACAGCGCTGTACAGGCCATTTATGGAACCACTTGGCTAATATTGGACACTAGTCTAATACAACATAGAACATTACAGCGCTGTACAGGCCCTATATGGAACCGCTTGCTTGCTAATGCAAGTTAGACTCATAGAACATAGAGCATTACAGTGCAGTACAGGCCTTTTATGGAAACGTTTGGCAAATAAAGGAAGTAAGATTCATAGATCATAGGACATTACAGTGCAGAACAAGCCGTTTATGGAACTGCTGAGCTAATACCGGCAGCTACACTCATAGAACACAGAACATTACAGCGCTGTACAGGCCCTACATGGAAGGGCTTGGCAAACAAAGGAAGTTAGACTCATAGAACATAGAACATTACAGTGCAGTACAGGCCCTTTATGGAACTGCTCAGCTAACTCAGTGTCTTAGACTCAACAATGGAACATTACAGCGCAGTACAGGCCCTTCATGGAACTGCTCGGCAAATAAAGGATGTTTTAAGAATACAGGTCTTTACGGAATGCTGATGGGGAAGGGAGGGAAATATATCCTTGGTGGTGGTGTCCGTTTGGAGGTGACGGAAATGACAGCGGATGATGCGCCGTCATGGAGATTGGTGGGGTGGTAGGTGAGGACCAGTGGGGTTCTGTCCTGGTAAAAACGCCATTCCATTCTCCCAATTCCTTCGACTCTGCCGCATCTGCTCCCAGGAGGACCAGTTCCAAAAACGCACAACCCAGATGGCCTCCTTCTTCAAGGACCGCAATTTCCCCCCCGACGTGGTCGACGATGCCCTCCACCGCATCTCTTCCACTTCCCGCTCCTCCGCCCTTGAGCCCTGCCCCTCCAACCGCCACCAGGACAGAACCCCACTGGTCGTCACCTACCACCCCACCAATCTCCATGTACAGCGCATCATCCGCCGTCATTTCCGCCACCTCCAAACGGACCCCACCACCAAGGATATATTTCCCTCCCCTCCCCTATCAGCATTCCGTAAAGACCACTCCCTCCGTGACTCCCTCGTCAGATCCACACCCCCCACCAACCCAACCTCCACTTCCAGCATCTTCCCCTGCAACCGCAGGAGGTGCAAGACTTGCGCCCACACCTCCCCCCTCACCTCCCTCCAAGGCCCCAAAGGAAACTTCCATATCCGCCACAGATTCACCTGCACCTCCACACACCTCATCTATTGCATCCTCTGCACCCTCTATATTGGGGAGACAGGTCGGCTACTTGCAGAGCGTTTCAGAGAACACCTCTGGGACACCCGGACCAACCAACCCAACCACCCTGTGGCTCAACATTTCAACTCCCCCTCCCACTCCACCAAGGATATGCAGGTCTTTGGACTCCTCCATCGCCAGACCACAACAAAACGACGGTTAGAGGAAGAGCGCCTCATCTTCCGCCTAGGAACCCTCCAACCACAAGGGATGAACTTGGATTTCACCAGTTTCCTCATTTCCCCTCCCCCCACCTTGTCTCAGTCAAATCCATCGAATTCAGCACCGCCTTCCTAACCTGCAATCTTCTTCCTGACCTCTCCGCCCCCACCCCAGTCTGACCTATCACCCTCACCTTGACCTCTTTCCACCTATCACATTTCCGACACCCCTCCCCCAAGTCCCTCCTCCCTACCTTTTATCTTAGCCTGCTGGACAAACTTTCCTCATTCCTGAAGAAGGGCTTATGCCCGAAACGTCGATTCTCCTGGATGCTGCCTGACCTGCTGCGCTTTTCCAGCAACACATTTTCAGCGGCTAATAATGGACACTTGACTAGTACAGCATAGAACATTACAGCGCTGTACAGGCCCTATAACGAACCGCTCGCTAATACACGTAGTTAGATTCATAGAACATGGAGCATTACAGCGCAGTACAGGCCCTTTATGGTACCGCTCGGCTAATAATGGACACTTGACTAGTACAATAGAGAACATTACAGTGCTGTACAGGCCTTATGTGGAACCGCTTGGCTAATAAAGTCAGTTAGACTCAGAGAACATAGGACATTACAGAGCAGTACAGGCACTTTATGGAACCCGTCGCTTGATAATGGAAGTTAGTCTAATACAACATAGAACATTACAGTGCAGTACAGGCCCTTTATGGAACTGCTTGGCGAATACAGGAAGTTGGACTCAGAGAACATGGAGCATTACAACGCAGTACATGCCCTTTATGCAACCGCTTGGCTAATACCGGAGGCTAGCCTAATACAACAGATAACATTACAGCGCAGTACAGGCCCTATATGGAACCACTCGGCTAATATAGGAAGTTAGATTCATGGAGCATGGAGCATTACAGCGCAGTACAGGCTCTTTATGGAACCAGTCGCTTGATAATGGAAGTTAGACTAATGCAACATAGAACGTTACAGTGCAGTACAGGCTCTTTATGGAACCGCTTGGCAAATACAGAGTGTTACACTCATACAACATAGAACATTACATTCCAGTACCTGCCCTTTGTGGAACCGCTCGGCTAATACCGGAGGTTCGACTAATACAACATAGAACATTACAGTGCAGTACAGGCCCTTCATGCAACCGCTTGGCTAATACTGGACGTTAGACTAATACAACATAGAACATTACAGCACAGTACAGGCCATATATGGATCCGCTCGGCTAATACAGGAAGTTAGACTCATAGGACATAGAACATTACAGCGCATTACAGAAACTTTATGGAACCTCACTGCTAATAATGGACACTAGACTGATACAACATAGAACATTACAGTGCTGTACAGGCTCTATATGGAACTGCTCAGCTAATAAAGGCAGTTAGACTCAGAGAACATAGAACATTACAGGCCCTTTATGCAACCGCTTGGCTAATACAGCGTGTTAGACTCAGAACATAGAAACTTACAGCGCTGTACAGGCCCTTTATTGAACCTCTCGGCTAATAATGGACACTAGTCTAATGCAACATAGCGCTGTACAGGCCCTATATGGAACCACTTACTTCATAATGGAATTTAGAGTCATAGAACACACAGAGCAATACAGGCCCTTTATGGAAACGTTCTGTTCGCCGAGCAGGGAGTTTGTGTTGCAGATGTTGCGTCCCCTGTCTAGGTTACGTCCTCAGGGCTTGGGAGCCTCCTGTGAAGTGCTTCTGTGTTGTTTCCTCCGGCATTTATAGTGGTTTGTCTCTGCTGCTTCCGGTTGTCAGTTCCAGCTGTCCGCTGGGTCCTGGTCGATGTGCTTATTGATTGAATCTGTAGATGAGTGCCATGCCTCTAGGAATTCCCTGGCTTTTCTCTGTTTGGCTTGTCCTATAATAGTAGTGTTGTCCCAGTCAAACTCATGTTGCTTGTCATCTGCGTGTGTGGCTACTAAGGATAGCTGGTTGTGTCGTTTCGTGGCTAATTGGTGTTCATGGATACGGATCATTAGCTGTCTTCCTGTTTGTCCTATGTAGTGTTTTGTGCAGTCCTTGCATGGGATTTTGTACACTACGTTGGTTTTGCTCATGCTGGGTATCGGGTCCTTTGTCCTGGTGAGTTGTTGTCTGAGAGTGGCTGTTGGTTTGTGTGCTGTTATGGTCCTAGTGGTCGTAGTAGTCTGGCTGTCAGTTCAGAAATGTTCTTGACGTATGGTAATGTGGCTAGTCCTTTGGTTGTGGCATGTCCTCATTCCGTTGTCTTTCCCTTAGGCATCTGTTGATGAAATTGCAGGGGTATCCGTTTTTTGCGAATACATTGTAGAGGTGTTCTTCTTCCTCTTTTTGCAGTTCTGGTGTGCTGCAGTGTGTTGTGGCCCTCTTGAACAGTGTCTAGATGCAACTTCTTTTGTGTTTGTTGGGGTGGTTGCTTTCGTACTTCAGGACTTGGTCTTTACATGTGGCTTTGAGATGAATTCTCCGTTCGGCGTTCTCTGTACCATCACGTCTAGGAGTGGGAGTTGGTTATCCTTTTCTTCCTCTCTAGTGAATCTGATTCCTGTGAGTGTGGCGTTGATGATCCGGCGTTTTCTATTTCTGTGTTTTTAATGGTTACAAAGGTGTCATCCACACATCTGACCCAGAGTTTGGGTTGAATTTGCGGTAAGACTGTTTGTTCTAGTCTTTGCATTACAGCTTCTGCTATGAGTCCAGAGATGGGTTAGCCCATGGGTGTGCCACCAATCAGGAATGGACCCGGATCATAGAACAGGCCGTCACCATAAGACAGAACAGGACCACACACCACAAGAAAATGGCACTAAAAGAAAAAATGACCAAACTAACACAACAGAGAGGACACCACAACCACTCCTGGATTAGAAACCTCTCCCACAGACAGCTCACAGACACAGAAGGAACAATACTGGCCAAGGGACTCAACTATAACCACAGGGACACCAAAACAGCAGACTTCCTAGCAGCACTAGAATGCACACTCAGAAACAATGGACTGAAAGAAGAGACACGATAAACAGTAAGACAAAGTATCATACCCCTGATAACAAGGAAAAGACAAACACACAACCTCAACACCAAGGAGAGGGAGGCACTAAAAACACTCAGAAATGATAAGAACATTGTCTACTACCAGCAGACAAAGGCAGAATGATGGTCATCCTGGACAAAGCAGAGTACATCCAGAAAGCACAACAACTACTGGCAGATACCAACACCTACCAAAAGAGGGAGTTTGACCCCACCCCACATCTCACCAATAGGATAAACAACACACTGAGGAACCTACAAAAAAACGGACAGATAACCATGTTTGACCGACAGAGAATGAAACCTGAAAGCAACACGACCTCCAGATTCTATGCACAAACCAGACATCCCACTCAGACCCATCGTATCGCTACCAGGGACACCATCACACAAACTGGCTGAAGAACTACAGCAGAAACTGAACCACCTGATCAGCGGATCCAGACACACTATACAGTCAACACAGGAATTCTTGGACATCATCAGAAATATACACAAGGAAGAAACTATAGTCTCATTCAATGTAACAACCCTAGTCAGAGAAACAATAGCCAACCTGCTGGACATACAGAACAGACAACAAGAATAGGACAGTATTCACTCAGGAATAGGACATTGTGACTCAGTATTCATATCAACAACAATTAAGTAGAATGGATGGCTTTGAAATCTGTAGAGAAGAGGTGTTGGAAATTCTGGAAAGGGTGAAAATAGATAAGTCCCCTGGGCCTGATGGCATTTATCCTAGGATTCTCTGGGAAGCAAGGGAGGAGATTGGCCTTGATTTTTATGTCCTCGTTGTCTACAGGAATAGTGCCAGAAGATTGGAGGCTAGCAAATGTGGTTCCCTTGTTCAAGAAGGGGAGTAGGGATAACCCTAGTAACTATAGGCCGGTGAGTCTCACTTCTGTGTGGGCAAAGTCTTAGAGAGAATTGTAAGGGATAGGATTTATGAACATCTGGATAGGAATAATGTGATCAAGGATAGTCAGCATGGTTTTGTGAAGGGCAGGTCGTGCCTCACAAACCTTAATGAATTCTTTGAGAAGGTGACTAAGGAGGTGGACGAGGGGAAAGCGGTAGATGTGGTGTTATGGATTTTAGTAAGGCGTTTGACAAGGTTCCCCATGGTAGACTACTGCAAAAAATACGGAGGTATGGCATTGAGGGTGAGTTGGAGGTTTGGATTAGGAGTTCGCTGGCTGGAAGAAGACAGAGGGTAGTAGTTGATGGTAAAGGTTCATCTTGGAGTGCCGTCACTAGCGGTGTTCCGCAAGAATCTGTTTTGGGACCATTGCGTTTTGTCATTTTTATAAATGACCTGGAGGAGGGGTTAGAAGGTTGGGTGAGCAAGTTTGCGGATGATATGAAAGTCGGAGGAGTTGTAGACAGTGAAGAAGGATGTGGCAGGTTACAGTGGGATATAGATAAGCTGCAGAGCTGGGCAGAAAGGTGGCAAATGGAGTTCAATGTAGGTAAGTGTGAGGTGATTCACTTTGGTAAGAGTAACAAAAAGATGGGGTACTGGGCTAATGGTCCACTTTGTTGTGTGGATGAGCAGAGGGATCTTGGTGTCCATGTACACAGATCTTTGAAAGTTGCCACCCAGGTAAATAGTATGATGAAGAAGGCATATGGCGTACTGGCTTTTATTGGTAGAGGAATTGAGTTCCGGAGCCCTGAGGTCATGTTGCAGTTGTATAGGACTCTGGTGCGGCCACATCTGGAGTATTGTGTGCAGTTTTGGTCGCCATACTATAGGAAAGATGTGGAGGCACTGGAACGGGTGCAGAGGAGGTTTACCAGGATGTTGCCTGGTATGGTAGGAAGATCGTATGTGGAAAGGCTGAGGCACTTGTGGCTGTTTTCATTGGAGAAAAGAAGGTTTAGGGGTGACTTGATAGAGGTGTACAAGATGATTAGGGGTTTAGATAGGGTCAACAGTGAGAATCTTTTTCCATGTATGGAGTCAGCTATTACAAGGGGGCATAGCTTTAAATTAAGGGGGGGGTAGGTATAGGACAGATGTTAGGGGTAGGTTCTTTACTCAGCGAGTCGTGAGTTCATGGAATGCCCTGCCAGTAGCAGTGGTGGACTCTCCCTCATTATGGGTATTTAAGCGGGCATTGGATAGGCATATGGAGGATAGTGGGCTAGTGTAGGTTAGGTGGGCTTGGATCGGCGCAACATCGAGGGCCGAAGGGCCTGTACTGCGCTGTATTCTTCTATGTTCTATGTTCTATGTTCTATATACCTTTGAGGTGAATTCTCCATTCGGTGTTCTCTGTACCATCACGTCGAGGAGTGGGAGTTGGTTGTCCTTTTCTTCCTCTCTAGTGAATCTGATTCATGTGAGTGTGGCGTTGATGATCCGGTATTCATTCAGTGTCTCCCCAATCTCTTCAGCCTCCACACGCAACTTCCCATTACTATCCTTGACTGGACCTATTCCTACCCGAGTCATTCTTTTATTCCTGACATACCTATAGAAAGCCTTAGGGTTTTCCCTAATCCTACCAATTAAAGACCTTTCATGTCCCCTCCTTGCTGCTCTTAGCTCTCTCTTCAGGTCCTTCCTGGCTACCTTATAACTCTCAATCGCCCCCAATTGAACCTTCACGCCTCATCTTTACATAGGCCGCCCTCTTCCATTTAACAAGGGATTCCAATTCCTTATTAAACCACGGCTCCCTCACACGAACCTTTCCTCCCTGCCTGACGGGTACATACTTATCAAGGACACTCAATAGTTGCTCCTTGAACAAGCTCCACATATCAATTACGCCCTTGCCTTGAAGCTTACTTTTCCAAGCCACACATCCTAAGTCATGCCTCATCGCATCATAATTTCCGTGCCCCCAGCTATAACTCTTGCCCTGTAGTGCACACTTATCCCTCTCCATCAGGAAAGCCATACACACAGACCAAGTCCTGAAGTATGAAAGCAACCACCCCAACATACACAAAAGAAGTTGCATCAAGACACTGTTCAAAAGGGCCACAACACACTGCAGCACACCAGAACTGCAAAAAGAGGAAGAAGAACACACAACCTCAATGTATTTGCCAAAAACGGATACCCCCGCAATTTCATCAACAGATGCCTAAGGGAAAGACAACGAAATGAGGACATGCCACAACCCAAAGGACTAGCCACGTTACCATACATCAAGAACATTTCTGAACTGACAGCCGGACTACTACGACCACTAGGACCATAACAGCACACAAACCAACAGCCACTCTCAGACAACAACTCACCAGGACATGTTCTATGTTGTATTAGTTCTATGTTGTATTAGTCTAACATGTTCTATGTTGTATTAGTCTAACGTCCAGTATTAGCCAAGCAGTTGCATAAAGGGCCTGTACTGCACTGTAATGTTTTATGTTGTATTAGTCTAACTTCCATTATCAAGCGACCGGTTCCATAAAGTGCCTGTACTGCGCTGTAATGATCTATGTTCTGAGTGTAACACGCTATTTTAGCCAATCGGTAGCATAAAGAGCCTGTACTGCACTGTAATGCTCCATGTTCTCTGAGTCAAATTTCCTGTATTAGCCGAGCGGTTCCACAAAGGGCAGGTACTGCAATGAAATATTCTATGTTGATTGAGCTTAACACCCTGTATTCGCCAAGCGGTTCCATCACGGGCCTGTACTGCACTGTAATGTTCTATGTTTTCTGAGTCTAACTGACTTTATTAGCCGAGCGGTTCCATATAAGCCCTGCACTGCGCTGTAATGTTCTATGTTCTATGAATCTAACTTCCTGCATTAAACGAGTGGTTCCATATAGGGCCTGTACTGTGCTGTAATGTTCTATGTTGTATTAGTCTAAAGTCCGCTATTAGCCAAGCGGTAGCATAAAGGACCTGTAATGCTCCATGTTCTGCGAGACTAACATCCTGTATTAGCCGAGTGGTTCCATAAAGGGCCTGTACTACACTGTAATGATCTATGTTCTATCAGTGTAACACCCTGTATTCGCCGAGCGGTTCCATAAAGGGCCTGTACTGCGCTGTAATTTTCTATGTTCTGAGTCTAACAGGCTGTGTTAGCTGAGCGGTTGCATAAAGGGCTGTGCTGTATTGTTCTATATTCGATGAGTCTAGCTACCGTTATGAGCCGAGAGCTTCTACAAAGGGCCTGTACAACGCTGTAATTTTCCATGTTCTGTGTGGCTAACGTCCAGTATTAGTCGAGCGGTTCCATTAACGGCCTGTACTACTTTGTAATGTTCTATGTTGTATTTGTCTGACTTCCTTTGTCAGGTAAGTGGTTTCATAAACCACATGTCATGTTATTCATTTGTGAATCACTTGTTAGATTTGTGTAAAGGTGGTAACCTGCTTAATGATGCCAATGATAGAATTTGTTCTCACAATTCACTGCACCCACCAAGTATGGTTTACCCGAGTCCCTTTTCTGTCCCATCATATCTGTGACTGAGTCTGCACAGCCTGAATTGGCTGAATGCTTTCTAAAACTGTTGCAATCATGTCTAAATGAGTTTTCCACATGCACAGTGAAGGATTCCTTCATGTTCACTAAGGCTGATAGATTTCCAATATCATTACCAACAGGTAAGGTCCTGGAAGACTGGAGGGTAGTGAATGTTCTGCCCTTATTCAAGAAGGGCTGCAAAGAGACATCATGGAACTATAGACCTGTAAGCTGAACATCTGTGGTAGGTAAGGAAAAGATCCTGAGAGGCTTTTGGAAAGATAAGGTTTGATTAGAAGTAGTCAGAATGGCTTTGTGAGTCATGCCTCAGAAATTTGTTCGAGATCTTGGATAAAGTGACCAGGAAGTGATGAGGGCAGGTCTGTAGACATAGTCTATATGGATTTCAGGAAGATCTTTGGGAAGGTTCCACATGGTAGGTGGCTCTGGAAGGTTAGATCGCAAGGAATGTAGGGGGATCTGTCAAGTTGGATCCACAATTGGCTTGATGGTAGGAAGCAGAGGGTAATAGTGGAAGGATGCTTGTCAGACTGGAGGCCTGTGGAGTGACTCAGGGTTCGGTGTTCAGCCCATTGTCATTTGCTATCTATATCAATGACTTGGATGAGAATGTATAAAGCATGATTAGTAAGTGCGCAGATGATACTAAAATAGGCAGTATCATAGATAGTGAGGATAGTTATCAAAAGCTGCAGCAGGACCTTGATCAGCTGGGGAAGTGGGCCAAGAAATGGCAAATGGAGTTTAACACAGATAAGTGTGAGGTCTTGCATTTTGACAAAACGCAAACAAGGTCGGAGTTTCATGGTGAATAGTGGGGTCTTAAGGATTGTAGTGGAACAGAGGGATCATGGAGTTCAGGTGCATGATTCATTGAAAGCGGAGTCACAGTTCAAGATGACAATGAAGATGGTTTTGGCACTGACCTTCATTAGTCAGGGCATTGAGTAGAGAAGTTGGGAAGTGATTTTTCATTTGTACAGGAGGTCATACAGGACCTCACCTTGTTGGTGAGGTCATACTTGGAATATTGTGTTCAGTTTTGATCACCTTGCTATAGGAAGGATGGTATTAAACTGGAAAGAGTGCAGAGGATATTTACAAAGATGTTGCCAGGACTCAGGGGATGGAGTTATGGGAGATGTTGGACAAATGAAGGCTGTTTTCTTTAGAGTGCAGGAGACTGAGGGGGATCTTATAGAAGTGCGTAAGATCATGAGAGGCATGGATCAGATGAATTAATTCAGTTTGTTTCCCAGGGATGGGGAATCGAGGGCATCAGTTTAAGATTAGAGGGGAAAGAATAAAAGGGAACTTGAGAGGAAATATTTTTACACAGAGGGTAGTATGTATATGGAATAAGTGTTTGAGGCGGGCACATTAATAACATGTAAAAGGCATTTCAACAAATACATGGATAACAAAGGTTTTGAAGGATATGGGCCAAGTGCAAGGAAATTAGGTTAGCGTGAATGTAATTTTCTGGTCATCCTAGACCAGTATGGGCTGAAGGTGCTATCTTTATGCTGTCGGACTCGATGACTCTATGATTCTATGACATTTCCCTTCCCAGATAATGAACTTGATAAGACACTGCACAGTATCACAGGCCCTTTCATAAGTTTTTATGATGTACAATGAGTGATGATTTCATCTGGGAATCTGTTATCACAAGAACTAGTTTTGATAGGCTCTATCTCAGCATCAGGTCCACACAGTGAGAGGATGTTGAGGACCATATTCATGAAGGTCCCCACAGGTTGATCTTGGGGGACTGTAGGAATCCTAACATCCTAACCAGTGAATGTAGGCTTTCAGTTATTGGAATTTAAAACCAATTTGGCTGATTTATCAATGAATGTATCAAGGAAAGGGTACTCCATTTCAGTGGTAAATTTTAGCATCAGGTGGCGATCATCGAGTTTTATAAAGAACTCTTTAATGCAGATTCAAATATCGCAAACATGTCATCTACATGTTGAAGATATGCAAGCAGATAGAGCTAGGTATTATGCCATTAAAGATGTGTTTTGCACGGTTACCAATAAAGATGTTAAGAAGGTTACCCTCGAGAATATCCCATGCTAACACCATCTATTTGGTCATACACGTTGTTATTGGAACTGAAGTCAACTACACAAGGTATAAAGTTCATGTGTTTCAAGGAAACAGGCCCTCCAGCCCAACAAGTCCACACCAACCTCCCCCCCCCCCCCCCACCCCACCCCCCCCCCCCCAACGCCCAACAGAACAACCCACCCGGACCATTCTCGTATTACTTTACATTTATCCCAGACTAATGCACCTAACCTGCACATCTGGGCAATTTAGCATGGCCAATTCAACTAACCTGTACATCTTTGAATTGTGGGAGGAAACCCATGCAGACCTCGGGAGAATATGCAAAGAGACACAGGGAGAATATTCACACAGTTACCCAAAGCTGGAATTGAACCCAGGTCCCTGGCGCTGTGAGGCAGAAGTGTTAACCACTAAGCCACGATGCCATCAGAAAGGAAAAAAAGAGATGATGTTTGGTGAACACTGAATCAGACACAAGTGGCATGTCTGAATTTCAATGGCTTATTTGAACTGTATACTGATAAATAATCTGGCAATGTTGAAAGGGCATGGGCATGCTATCACTCTCAGAATGTAGCTCTCAGATGGTCTTCGTTATCGTGAAGGAATCCTTCACTGTCCATGTGGAAAACCCATTTAGACATGATTATAATAGTTTCAGAAAGCATTCAGCCAATTCAGGCTGTGCAGACTCAGTAACAGATATGATGGGACAGAAAAGGGACACCGATTTTGTGTGTCTAGGGTAACCCATACTTGGTGGGTGAAGTGAACCGTGAGAACAAATTCTATCATTGGCATCATTAGGCAACTATGTCGAGAGTTAAACTGGAAACTAATTTAAGATCAACAGCTAGATGCATCTGTGCATGAGTTAGAGGCAACAAATATAATTACACAGGACCCAGGTTCATGCAGGCAAAAGAAATTTTTATAGATTTTTATCACTTCTTTGATAAAAAACAGGCATCATGGAGACAACCAAACACTGCTGTCTCCCCATGGTGACACCCTGACCAATCAGAGTCCACCTATCTGGTCTGAGAATTAAGATTGACAGCTAACTGTTTTTGCTGCATTGCTAGCCAATCAGCATCACCTTCACATTTCATATAAAATGCTTCAACTCCCTTTGCAACATTTTCAAAACAATGGAACAGATTTCCACTGGGTATGAGGGCAGTGTTACTGACAGAGTTTGCTTGAAATGCTGGGATTACAGTTTGGGACAAGGTTGATCATTTTTCTTGCCTTAGAAATTCAGCTTAAACAGAACGGCTAGAAATTTGGAGGAGAAAGTGAGGACTGCAGATGCTGGAGATCAGAGTTGAAAAATGTGCTGCTGGAAAAACACAGCAGACCGGGCAGCATCTGAGGAGCAGGAAAATCAACGTTTCGGGCATAAGCCCTTCTTCAGGAATGAGGCTGGTGTGCCAAGTGGGCTGAGATAAAAGATTGGAAGATGGTGACAATAGCCCATTAAAAATGTGAGTACTGAGCAACTGAGCAGTATATTGATTGATAAAGAAAAAGTGCCAAAATCCTCCAAGTACAAAAGTCGTCAAGGCTAGATAGGACGCATTGTAGGTTGCTGCGAGAGGTAAGAGAGCAAATTGTGAGCCAGTGACAGATATTTTCCAGGCCTATCTGAGAATAGAATTAGTCACAGGGGACGGGAGGATTACAAGTGTGACACTGTTGTTTGAGAAAGAGGTAAAGAATAAAGTACAGCCTGTCAGCTTAATGTCAATAGTGGGAAAACTGATGGAGGCCATAATGCAAGATAAGTATACACTTAGAGAAAACTAAATTCATAGTAAAGAGGCAATATGGTTTTGTCAAGGGTAGGCCATGGTGACACAGGCATTGGATGAGTGTATTGCTATGGATGTTCTGTGTTTGGAATTTCAGAAAGCAAGTGATATCATGCCACATGGCAGGTTGGTTAGCAAACTAGAAACTTTGGAATTGATAGGTCCTTGGCAGCCCAGATTAGAAATTGGATAAATGGTAGGAAATGGAAATATAAATGGGCATTTCTCAGACAAGTTGGAAGTGGTGTTCCCCAGAGAATGGCATTGGGACCCTTATCTCTGCTGATTTGTACACCTAATTATGGTGATGTTAGGGCAAAACTTCTAAATTTGCAGATGATACTTAGCAAGGGAATATATTGAATTGTGAGGATGAAGAGTGACTTGAGGAACATTGGGCGAAAGTGAGAACTGCAGATGCTGGAGATCAGAGTCGAGAGTTAAGTGCAAGATAAACACAGTAGGTTAGGCAGCATCTGAGGGGCAGGAGAATCAATGTTTCAGGAAAAAACCCTTCATCAGGAATAAGGCTTGTGAGCCAAGGGGGTGGAGATATAAATGGGAGATGGATGGGGCTGGGGTTGGGGCTGGGGCTGGAGCTGGGTGGGGGGGGGGGGGGAGAAGGTGAAGGAAGCTGAGAGTCTGATAAATAGTTGAAGGTCAGGGAAAATGTGATAGGTCAGAGAGGATGGGGGAGTGGATAGGTGGGAAGGAAGATGGACAGGTCATGAGGGCAGTGGCAAATTGGAAGGTTGGATCTGGGATAAGTTGGGGGGGGAGGGGAAGTGAGGATACTGGTGAAATTCACATTGATCCTGTGAGTTGGAGGGTCCCAAGGTGGAAGATGAGGCATTCTTCCTCCAGGTGTTGGTTGGTTAAGGTTTGGCGATGGAGGAGGCCCAGGACCTTGATGGAATGGGAGGGGGAGTTGAAGTGTTCAGCCATGGGGTGGTGAGGTTGGTTGATGCAGGTGTCCTGGAGATGTTCTCTGAAGGATTCTGCAAAGAGGTGTCCTGTCTCCCCAATGTAGAGGAGACCGCACCGGGAGCAATGGATACATGTGTGGAGGTGCAGGTAAAACTCTGATGGATGTGGAAGGCTCCTTTGGCACCTTGGACGGAGGTGAGGGGGGAGGTGTGGGCACAGATTTTGTAATTCTTGTGGTGACAGGGGAAGGTGGGAGGGACGGGTGGATTTTTTGGAGGGCGTGGACCTGACAAGAGAATCATGGAGGGAACGGTCTTTATGGAATGCAGATAGGAATGGTGAGGAAAATATATCTCTGCTGGTGGTGGGATCCGTTTGTAGGTGGTGGAAATGGCAGAGGATGATGCGATGTAAACAGAGATTGTTGGGGTTGAAGTTGAGGACCGGGGGAGTTTTGTCCTTGCGGTTGGAGAGGTGGGGTTCGAGGGTGGAGGTGTGGGAAGTGGATGAGATGCACTGGAGGACATCATCGACTACTTGGGAGGAGAAATTATGGTGTTTGAAGAAGGGAGGCATCTGGTGTGTTCTGAAATGGAACTGGTCCTCCTGGGAGCAGATGCAGTGGAGGCGGAGGGATTGGGAATAAGGGATAGCATTTTTACGGGAAGCAGTATGGGAGGAGGTGTAATCCAGGTAGTTGAGGAAGTTGGTGTTTGTTGAAGATGTGTTGAGTCGGTCACCGTTGATGGAGATGGAGAGGTCCAGGAAGGGAAGGCAGGGGTCCGAGATGGTAGAACTTAAGGTCAGGGTAGAAAGTATTGGTGAAGTTGCTGAACTGTTCAACCTCGTGGGAGCATGAGCTGGCACCAATGCAGTCATCAATGTAGGGGAGGAAAAGGTGGGGATGGTGCCTGTGTAACTGAGGGAGATGGACTTTTCCATGTAACCGACAAACAGACAAGCATAGCTGGGGCCCATGCAGGTGCCCATGGCTACTCCCTTCGCTTGGAGGAAGTGGGAGGATTCAAAGGAGAAATTGTGTGAGGACCAGTTCAGCCAAATGAATAAGTGTCAGTGGAAGGGTACTGGTGGGAACATCAGGAGAGCAAGAAACGGAGGGCTTGGAGGCCCCGGTCATGGCAGATGGAAGTGTATAGGGACTGGATATCCATGGTTAAGATGCAGCTTTGAGAGCCAGGGAAACAAAAGTCTTGGAGGAGGTGGAGGATGTGGGTGGTGTCCCAAACATATGTGGACAGTTTCTGGACTGGGGCAGATATGACAGTGTCAAGGTATGTGGAGGTGAGTTCAGTGGGACAGGAGCAGGCAAAGACAATAGGTTGACTGGGGCAGTCAGGCTGGTGAATCTTGGGTAGGAGGTACAACCAGGCAGTAAAGAGTTCCTGGACTATGAGGTTGGAAGCTGTGGACGGGAGATCACTTTTCTGGGGCAGTCATTGGCAAGTTAGCCAAATGGACAGACATCTGGCAGCTGGGGCAGCACATAGCTCAGTGGTTAGCACTGCTGCCTCACCGCGCCAGTGACTTGGGTTCGATTCTTGGGTGATTGTCCACGTGCATATTTTTCCTGTGACTGCATCGCTTTCCTTTCGGTCCACTGGTTTCATCCACACTCAAGGACACACAGGTTAGGTGAATTGGCCATGCTAAATTACCCATAGTGTCCAGGGATGTGTCAGCCAGGTGTATTAGCCACAGGAATACAGGGTTACAGGGATAAGATGGGTGGGGGGAGGAGGTGCTGGTTGGGTGTGGGTGGACTGCTCTTTGGAGGGATTGTGTAGACTCAATGGGCTGAATGATTCTGAGATGAATTTCAATACAGAGGATTGTGAGGTAATGTATTTTGTAGAAGAAATACTGAGAGACAACTCAGACTCAATTAGAGTCATAGAGAATGTACAGCATGGAAACAGACCCTTCGGTCCCACCCATCCATGCCAACCAGATATTCCAACTCAATCTCGTCCCACCTGCCAGCACCCGGCCCATATCCCTCCAAACCCTTCCTATTCATATACCCATCCAAATGCCTTTTAAATGTTGCAATTGTACCAGCACAACCTCTGGCAGGTCATTCCATACACGTACCACCCTCTGTGAAAAAGACAGGATAGATCGAGTGAATCCTTAGAGTGTAAAGGCAGTAGGAGTATACGTAAGAGGGAAATCAGGAGGGCAAAAAAGGGGACATGAGATAGCTTTGGCAAATAGAATTAAGGAGAATCCAAAGGGTTTTTACAAGTACATTAAGAACAAAAGGGTAACTAGAGGGAGAGTAGGGCCCCTCAAAGATCAGCAAGGCGACCTTTGTGTGGAGCCACAGAAAATGGGGGAGATACTAAACGAGTATTTTGCATCAGTATTTACTGTGGAAAAGGATTTGGAAGATATAGACTGTAGGGAAATGGATCTTGCAAAATGTCCCGATTACAGAGGAGGCTTGTTCAGGAACCTATACAAATATCGTGCACCAAATGGTCTCCTTCTGTTTTGTAGAATTTTATGATTCTAACAGTGCTATCAGGCAGCACCTGCTCAACAATGTGCTCACTGGCATCCACTTTGGATTCTGTTATGGATCAGACCAGACCCCCTTAACCTAGTCCCAGACTTTTTCTAATTATAAAGGCAAGTGCCACATGTTTTGTTCCAGATGCAATTCAACTGACTATCAGATCTGAAGTAAAACACACTCTTTGTTGTGGTGCCAGCCAATTCAGAGTCAGTCCTCAACCAAGGTGATTCATGGGGTGGCACAGTAGCTCAGTGGTTAGCACTGCTGCTGCACAGCTCCAGGGACCCAGGTTTGATTCCCACCTCAGGCAACTATCTGTGGAGTTTGCACATTCTCCCCGTGTCTGCGTGGGTTTCCTCCGGGTGCTGTGGTTTCCTCCCACAATCCAAAGATGTGCCAGTCCGTTGAATTGGCCATGCTAAATTGCCCAAAGTGTTTGATGCATTAGTCAGGGACAAAAATAGGGTAGGGGGATGGGTCTGGGTGGGTTACTCTTTGGAGGGTCAGTGTGGACCGTTGCGCCTGTTTTCCATGCTGTAGGCAATGTAATCTCCTGGTTATGTTTTTCTATTGTTTTTTTCTACCATGCCACAGAGCAGTTGTGCGTATTCTTACTCACCAGCAACCATAGTATGCATGTGTTTGTGGAGGTGGTGAAGCCAAGAAAATCATCATTTGCCCAATAATTTTATTCAACATTTTCCACCACTAGGAAAGACATTTCTGTGGCCAGCAAGGCAGGACCAATAGAGTCCCAATTGGGATAACATTTGTGTAAAAGAAAAAGTGATGGGGAGAGTGGGGACTTAATCAAAATAGCATTGGAGGGGGAAACAACTGCAGTGTCCACCCCTCCCTAAAGGCATGGATAGTGTTGGTGAACACCTTATGCTCCCTCTTCAGGGCCACTAAAGCTTGAACATAGAAGAGGGGCAGGCAGTTAGCCGAAATGACCCCATCCACGCCTGCTGCCTGGCCAACATGACTAGTCCCAGGAACAAACCTATGAGGAAATCCTCCAACCTGCCTGCTTCCCTCCACACCAGGTGCCCAAAGATCAGGAGTGTGGGGCTTAATTGTAATCAAAAATAGAGGAAGAGGTCTTTCAGAAAACTAAAAATGGAATGCAAATGTCCACATTCAATACATACATAGTCCACAAACTCCACAGCTCCACAAAAACAAACAGTTGTTTGGAAGTCTATGAACCCCCACAATCAATGATTGCATGCAACAGCCTCCATCCTTTGTGGGTGGCACGATGGCACAGTGGTTAGCACTGCTGCCTCACAGCGCCACAGACCCGGGTTCAATTCCCGCCTCAGGCGACTCTGTGTGGAGTTTGCACATTCTCCCTGTTTCTGCGTGGGTTTCCTCCGGGTGCTCCGGTTTCCTCCCACAATCCAAAAATGTGCAGGTTGAGTGAATTGGCCATGCTAAAATTGCCTGTAGTGTTAGGTGAAGGGGTAAATGTAGGAGTATGGGTCTGGGTGGTATATGCTTCGGCGGGTCGGTGTGGACTTGTTGGGCCGAAGGGCCTGTTTCCACACTAAGTAATCTAATCCCAGATCCCCGAGGAAACAAAACACACATCATCCATACACTATAGTTAAAATAAAATAAAAGGGAAAATTGGAATAACTTGCTTCCATTGGAAAATGTAACAGCAAAGTAGATTATTTTACAACTTAACAGTAACTGTTCCAATATAGTAACATCCCATAAACACATCCTTGACAAAGAAAGAAAAAGTCGATAGAATCGATGATCTCTTTTCCAATTCTAACAGCCAGGAGCAAAAACATCAAATAAAAACTTCAAGAGAGAGATAGTAGTAGGGAAAGACATACTGTAGCTTCCAACTCTGCTGAGACCTCAGCAACTGCTGCTGGTAATGAAAATCCTGGTTCTGTGAGAGTTTGACCCCACCCATTCAGGCTACTTCTATTTTTCTAACTTAAAAAACGTCCCAAGACATTGCAAACTACTTATTTTAGTGGCTCTGCACAGACTGCTTGGTAGCTCTGCCTTTAAACCTCCCTTCCAAAAAAGAACAGGACAAAACACACCTCTGAAAGCCATAATATTGTCACAATTCCTTCCTAGCTATCAGGGGCAAACTCTGCTGGGTGGAGTCATACCTGGAATGTAGAAGGTTGGATATTGTTGCTGGAGGTCAGTCATCTCAGCTCAGTTCTGCAGAAATTTCTGAGTAATGTCGTTGGCCAAACCATCTTCGGTTATTTCATCAATGACCTTCCCTCTATCACAACATTAGAACTGGAGATGTTCACTATTGTTTGCACAATGTTCAGCACCATTTGTGACTCCATAGATACCAAGGCAGTCCATGTTCAAATGTGACAAGATCTGGCTTGGGTCTCACACACACTCGATCATATAGACTTGTTCTTACATTCACATATTCTCACACATAATCTCTCTCATACACTTCTCTCACACATTATCTTTGACACTCTCTGGCACCTGTCTCACATTCAAAATTTCTTGTACACTGTCAAAACACTTTCACAGGAACTTTTATACACAATCAATCTCACACATACACTGTCTCTCACACTCTCTTACAAAGACATTCTCTTGCACGTATACACTAACACTCATATGCATTCTCTGTGTCACACATGCTATCTCATACACACAGTCTCACTCATACTCTGTATTTCATACATATTCTGTCTCCCTCACTCCCATTCTCTTGCTCTCACACACACTGTCACACACACTCTCTCCTGCACACCTTCTCTTACACATTATCAACACTTTCCCCCTGCACATTCTTTCATACAAATATTCTTGTGTGGTCTCTCATACACTCTCATGCACACACTTTCTCTCGTACAATCATCCTCTCTCATATGCACCCTCATACACACTCCCATATACATATTCAATTTCAAACAACCTTCTTTGGAGGGTTGTTATGGACTTGATGGGCCAAATGGTCTGCTTCCATAATGTAGGAATTCTATGATTGTCTCACCTGAACTTTCACCCACTTTCTTTCACAACTTCTCACTCATATAAATATGCACACACGCAGTTTTACAAGAACTCACATGCACAGCCACACACACTCGCTCAGACACAATCCATCTCATACACACTGTCTCTCACACATACTTTATCTCACATTCACACACTCTTTCACATACTTGTCATGCATCAGTTCTCACATACATTCATTCTCTGTCACACATTTCTCACACGCACTCACTCTTACATATACTCTAATATGTGCAAACTTGCACACATTCTTTCCTGCAGACAGGCAAGTCACAGGAATCTGTAATGATTATAGGTGTAAAGGTTATAGTAAGGTATTTTGAATTTGCTAATATTAATTGGGATAACCTTAGTGTGAAAGGATGAAATTTTTAAAGTGTGTTTAGGAGGACACTTTGTGTTAGCACGTAAATAGTCCAACTAAATGTTGAGCAGCACTAGATCTAATCCTATGTATTGAACTTTTTGGTGAGAATTTTGGGGACAGTGACCATAATTCTATAAATTTCAAAGTCACTATGGAAAAAGATAAGAAGAGTGTAGAAGTTAAGTGTCTAAATTCAGGGAAGGCTGATTTCAATATCATTAGACAAGATCTGGCAAGTATAGACTGGGAGCAGCTACCTGTAGGGAAGTCTACATTTGGAAAGTGGGAATCTTCCAAAAGTAGTGAGAATTGAAGGCCAGCATAGTCCTCTAAGAGTAAAGGACAAGTGCAGCAGGTACAGAGAACCCTGGATAGGGATAATTTGATAAAACAAAAGAAAGGTATAGTGCATTAAAAACAGAGGAGGGTCTACAGGGAAATGCATATGATTAAAGAAAGCCCAAGGCATTTCATAATTATTGAGTGAGAGGATTACCAGCAAAAGAATGGGGCCGATTAGAGACCAAAGGGGCAATCTGCACGTAGTTTCAGAGAGCACATTTGATGTCTGAAATGAACATTTATCATCTGTGTTCACAAAGGCTGGAAATTTCATTTGGAAGGGTGATGTTGCAGAACATGTTAAAGAGGATGTTATTCATGTTTTAGCAGGCACAAAGGTGCATAAATCTCCAGGATTTGATGATTTGTATTCCAGGCAGGTGGGTACTGCAGATGCTGGAGATTAGAGTCAAGATTAGAGTGGTGCTGGAAAAAACACATAAGGTCAGGCAGCATCCTGATGAAGGGCTTTTGCCCAAAATGTTGATTTTCCTGCTCCTCGGATGCTGCCTGATCTGTTGTGTTTTTCCAGCACAACTCTAGTCTTGAGATGTATTCTAGTCTGCTGGAAGGCAAGGGCAGAGATATTGAATATCTCACTGGTCACAGGTGAAATGCCAGATGACTGGAGAATAGCTAATGTAGTCTCTTTGTTCAAGAAAGGCAGCAAGGGTAGGTTAGTTGATCACAGGCCAGATAGTCTAATGTCAGTGGTAGGGAAATTATTGGAAAAAATTCTGAGGGACAGGATTAATCAACACTTGCAAAGGCAGGGATTGATCAGTGATAGTCAACACAGATTTGTGAGAGGAAGGCCCTGTCTGATGAATTTAGTTGAGCTTCTTTAAAAAGGTGACTAAATATGTTGATGATAGTAGAGCAGTTGATTTTCTTACATGAACTTCAGTCAGGCCTTTGTAATGGTGCTAATCCTTTAACAAGGTAACGCTGTTCTTGGCCCTTTTTTCAGAGAGGTTGTACAAGCAGTGATTCTGAAAAGTCTGGCTTTTGAAACGTTTTAGGGCTAATTTGACGAAAGTTCACAGATATTGCCTCAGGTAAAAGACTTCTAAGTTTAAAAAAAACACTTGCACAATGAAAGCCTGTTCTCCCAGCTTAGCTTTTCTCTGGTTTGATTTGTATTTTAGCAGTCTGGTTATTCACTGAAAGCAGAGAGATAGTTTGGGTCTGCTGGTCTAAGAAACTTCCAAATGGAAGAGAGTATTCCATGCTGCCATCTCTCTCTCTGATATATCTCCTGTAAGACCCTATGTTTAATTTTACCTTTTGTGCCAAGGAGTGTTTATGGGGATTGTTGCAAGTATTTGGACAGCATCATTAAGTTGGGTTTTTGGATACGTTAAGTTATTCTGTATTCTGTTCTCTTTTCTTTGTATTTCATTTGGTAATCTTGTAAATAAGTTCTGTTTTTATAGAATTATAGAATCCCGATAGTGTGGAAAAAGGCCATTTCACCCAAGTCCACACCAACCCCCCTAAGAGTAACCCAGCCAGAACCATTCTCCTGCCCTATTACTCTACATTTACTCCCAATTTAAGCACCTAACCTACACATCCCTGAACACTATGTGCAATTCACTCAAATACACTGCCACACATGAACTGACACACACTCTCACACTCACACACTTTCTCTCACTCTCACACACATGCAGTCTCTCACAGACCCTTTCTTACAATCTGTCACACTCATGTTCACACTGTATTCTCTCACAAAGATATATTCCTATATACTCTATTTTAAACACTCACAAATACACTCTCTCAGACACATACTCTTTCTCCCAGACACGCTCTCTCGCACACACTTTCTCTCAGACCCTCTCTCTCGCACACACTTTCTCTCAGACCTTCTCTCTCACACAGTTTCTCTCAGACACTCTCTCACTCAAACACCTTTTTCTCAGACCCTTTCTCTCACACACACTTTCTCTCACACGCACTTTCTCTCACTCTCTCCCAAACACACACTTTCTCTCAGACTCTCTCACACGCATACACTTTCACTCAGACCTTCTCTCACGCAAACACTTTCTCTCAGACCCTCTCTCTCACACACACACTTACACTCAGACCTGCTCTCTCTAACACACTTTCTCTCAGACCCTCTCACACACACACTTTCTCTCAGACACTCTCTCTCACACACTTTTCTCAGAACCTCTCTTTCGCACATACTTTCTCTCACTCTCTCACACACACTTACACTCAGACCGTCTCTCACACATACTTTCCCTCGGACCCATAGAACATTGAAAAATACAGCGCAATACAGGCCCTTTGGCCCTCGATGTTGCACCGATCCAAGCCCACCTAACCTACACTAACCCACTATCCTCCATATGCCTATCCAATGCCCATTTAAATGCCCATAAAGAGGGAGAGTCCACCACTGCTACTGGCAGGGTATTCCATGAACACATGACTCGCTGAGTAAAGAATTTACCCCTAGCATCTGTCCTATACCTACCACCCCTTAATTTAAAGCTATGCCCCCTCGTAATAGCTGACTCCATACGTGGAAAAAGGTTCTCATGGTCAACCCTATCTAAACCCCTAATCATCTTGTACACCTCTATCAGGTCACCCCTAAATGTTCTTTTTTCCAATGAAAACAACCACAAGTGCCTCAGCCTTTCCACATACGATCTTCCTACCATACCAGGCAACATCCTGGTAAACCTCCTCTGCACCCATTCCAGTGCCTCCACATCCTTCCTATAGTATGGCGACCAAAACTGCACACAATACTCCAGATTCGGCTGCATCAGAGTCTTATACAACTGCAACATGACCTCAGGGCTCCGGAACTCAATTCCTCTACCAATAAAAGCCAGTACGCCATATGCCTTCTTCACCGCACTATTTACCTGGGTGGCAACTTTCAGAGATCTGTGTACATGGACACCAAGATCCCTCTGCTCATCCACACTACCAAGTATCTGACCATTAGCCCAGTACCCCATCTCTTTGTTACTCTTACCAAAGTGAATCACCTCATACTTACCTACATTGAACTCCATTTGCCACCTTTCTGCCCAGCTCTGCAACTTATCTATATCCCGCTGTAACCTGCCACATCCTTCCTCACTGTCAACAACTCCACCGACTTTTGCATCATCCGCAAACTTGCTCACCCAACCTTCTAACCCCTCCTCCAGGTCATTTATAAAAATGACAAACAGCAATGGTCCCAAAACAGATCCTTGCAGAACACCGCTAGTGACGGCACTCCAAGATGAACCTTTACCATCAACTACTACCCTCTGTCTTCTTCCAGCCAGCCAATTATTAATCCAAACCTCCAACTCGCCCTCAATGCCATACCTCCATATTTTTTGCAGTAGCCTACCATGAGGAACCTTATCAAATGCCTTACTAAAATCCATATACACCACATCTACCGCTTTCCCCTCGTCTACCTCCTTAGTCACCTTCTCAAAGAATTCAATAAGGTTTGTGAGGCACGACCTGCCCTTCACAAAACCATGCTGACTATCCTTGATCACATTATTCCTATCCAGATGTTCATAAATCCTATCCCTTACAATTCTCTCTAAGACTTTGCCCACAACAGAAGTGAGACTCACCGGCCTATAGTTACTAGGGTTATCCCTACTCCCTTTCTTGAACAAGGGAACCACATTTGCTATCCTCCAGTCTTCTGGCACTATTCCTGTAGACAACGAGGACATAAAAATCAAGGCCAATGGCTCTGCAATTTCCTCCCTTGCTTCCCAGAGAATCCTAGAATAAATGCCATCAGGCCCAGGGGACTTATCTATTTTCACCCTTTCCAGAATTTCTAACACCTCTTCCCTACATACCTCAAAGCCGTCCATTCTAATTAATTGTGACTCAATATTCACATCGGCAACAATGTCCTGTTCCTGAGTGAATACTGACGAAAAGTATTCATTCAGTGTCTCCCCAATCTCTTCAGCCTCCACACGCAACTTCCCACTACTATCCTTCCTACCCTAGTCATTCTTTTATTCCTGACATACCATAGAAAGCCTTAGGGTTTTCCCTAATCCTACCAACTAAGGACGTTTCATGTCCCCTCCTTGCTGCTCTTAGCTCTCTTCAGATCCTTCCTGGCTACCTTATGACTCTCAATCGCCCCCAATTGAACCTTCACGCCTCATCTTTACATAGGCCGCCCTCTTCCATTTAACAAGGGATTCCAATTCCTTATTAAACCACGGCTCCCTCACACGACCCTTTCCTCCCTGCCTGACGGGTACATACT